>NW_024753828.1:2042519-2072194 GCF_018991925.1 Homarus americanus | reverse complement strand
CATGACAACGTGAGGTCCTTTATCAACACCTTTTAGTAATGAAAGCTTTTGTTAAACGACTCACCCATGCACAGGCCAACCGGCCTATTGCAGACTCCTTATTTTCTTATGTTCTTATGTCTTTGTATGTATTAAGTCATTTTTGTCTAATGTGTATTTTCAGCCTTCGGCCTGCAAAACTTTGTCAATAAATCGTTAATTATTATTATTATTGTTATTATTATTTTTATTATATGTTCTTGTGTTCATGTGTGTGTGTGTGTGTGTGTGTGTGTGTGCACGTGTGTGTGTTTATGTGAGCGCGCGTGAAAGTAGATTCTCGGGCGTGGGTGAGTGTATCCGTATGCGTGCGTGTGTGCGCGCATGAGACAGGACTAAAAAGACTGATAATTAATTGAACACAACTCACAGCGTACAAACTCACAGGTCCTTTCCATGTCGACTCCAAACAATAAAAAAATTACCCTCTGCAATATGTTTAATCGATCGAGGCAGCATAAAGTAGCGTGTGAAGGTCAGTGCAGGTTCTCGTCCCACGCCACTAATAAGCAGTTAGGCTGGTTCTAATCACAGGCAGTTGAAGAAAAAATTAATGACACCCAATAGCGGCACGTATCATAATACATGTGTCGTTTACGAGTCGAATTCATATGACTGAGGTACACACTCTCTAGTCTGACGTACAGTACTTCAGTTATTCTTTGTACTGGGGACATGAAAACGAGAATAAAGAGATATAAAAACAAATGAATAAATAAAACAATAGATGACAAGAGAAAAACAAATTAAAGTAAAAAATGTATTGCACAGTGCACAGTGCACTGTTCGTTCATGTTAGGAACAATAATCATCCCATGGATTGGGAAAACAGCTTAGAGGTGTACAAATCATCATGTGTCACAGACAGACTTCTGGTTGAAGCTAGTTTGATTAGGGAATTGAATTCTATAAACCTTAATGATGGTCAGTACAAAACTGATAATATGTTACACAAATTTATTTGTCAGTGGCCCAAGGTTAAAAATGCTTTTAAAGCATTGAAGGTAAATATAGGATAGATGATTAGTAGGTCCCATATTTTTTACCTGACTTAACTTGACTAGTCACGTCGCCCTTTCTTTTAAGCTCCTCTGCGTGTGTAGTGGTGTTGGTGTCCGGATTGGTGGATGTCATGTTTATGACCTGACCTCATGTTTAGTAAGGTCACTCTGTGTACTTAGCCTCTCTCTGTCTAAGTAATTCAGTTGCCTCTGAAGATGTCTTGAAAATAAAGACGAAAACTAAGGTGCTCCATTGTTTCCCTTTTCCCTGTATGATTTTATCAAGATTTATCTTATCCACGTTTTCATTGTGGATATACATGATATATATATATATATATATATATATATATATATATATATATATATATATATATATATATATATATATATATATATATATATATATATATATTCAGAGATAGTGAAGAAAACAAATTAAGCGAGATAGTAGTGACTAGTAACGATGTTAGTAAGCAAATAGAGAAACTAAAGCCTAATAAGTCACCAGGTCCCGATGAGATATTTACCAGAGTATTAAAGGAATGTAAGGAAGAGCTTAGTATGCCCTTAGCTAAGTTGTTTAACATGTCCTTAAAAACAGGTGTAGTACCAGAATCCTGGAGGATAGCGAATGTAATACCGATTTTCAAGAAGGGGGATAGATCACTATCCTCTAACTATCGCCCAATCAGTCTAACATCAATAGTAGGCAAATTACTGGAAGCAATCATTTCAAACTATTCGAAATCACCTGGAGAAGCACAGATTGATCAATGATTCTCAGCATGGCTTCACAAGCGGACGTTCTTGTCTAACTAATCTATTAACATTCTTTTCATCAGTTTTCGAATCGATGGACGAGGGGCACAATTATGATGTGGTATATCTCGACTTTAGCAAAGCCTTCGACAGAGTCCCCCACGAAAGACTAATTAGAAAGGTAGAAGCTCATGGCATCAAAGGTAACATCCTTAAATGGATTAGGGCGTGGTTACAGGACAGGAAACAGCGAGTGAGCATTAACGGCACTAAGTCCCATTGGAGCAACGTCACAAGTGGAGTTCCCCAAGGCTCAGTACTTGGACCATTATTATTTATTATATACATAAACGACATAGATATCGGCATAGACAGCAACATAAGTAAATTTGCTGATGACTCTAAAATAGGACGTGTTATTAAATCTGACGAGGACTCAGCAAAACTACAGGAAGATCTAAACAAATTTTTCGAATGTTCTGAAAAATGGCAGATGAGATTCAACTTGGACAAATGTAAAGCACTCAGTATAGGAGATGTAAACAGGGAAACCAGATACCAGATGAACAACGATGCCATAGAGAAATCCGACTGCTAGAGAGATTTAGGAGTAATGATAAGTAGGAACCTTAAGCCAAGTAAACAATGTGTTTTTGCTCGTAACAAGGCTAATAAAGTACTTGGGTTCATACAAAGGAGTGTTAGTTACAGAATGGATATAGAATCATTGGAAAGAATTCAGAGGAGAATGACAAGATTAATCCCGGGCATTAGGAACCTTGAGTATAGAGACAGGTTAAAGCATCTTAATTTGCACTCCCTCGAGAGACGTAGAGCGAGGGGCGACCTGATAGAGGTGTATAAGTGGAAGTCAGGGCTAAACAAAGGGGACATTACAAAGGTACTCAAACTATCCAACCAGGAGCGAACTCGTAACAATGGTTTTAAATTAGACAAATTTAGATTTAGGCGTGAAATAGGTAAACACTGGTTTGGAAACAGAGTAGTGGATGAATGGAACAAGTTACCAAATATCATCATTAACTCGAATACGCTGAATAGCTTCAAACATAGGTTGGATGCTTATATGAGCAATAGGGGTTGGGTGTAAACGGGACTGCCCAGTATGAGCCAATAGGCCCGCTGCAGTTTCCTCCATTCTTATGTTGTGATGGCATTGCACGTACTGTACGTTAGGTTAGGTTTTTTCCGTGCCTTTTTCTGACTTTTTTCTTGGATTCAATGGTGTGTTGTACTTCATCATAAATCAACGTAATATTCCCTCTTTTTTTATTTAGTTATTTCTATGTTAATATTTTCCTCTACATAACAACAACGTCATAACTAACTTTACTTACAAAATACAACAACAATTCAATACGTGGGTTACACAGAGGGCTTCTAAAGCAACAGTCAAGTACCATAACAGCCATATTAGTGTTCGAACGTCTTGTCGCTGTCTAACGTTGAAGTTATTTTCTTAATTATTTTATAATATTTATTCATAAATATTAATCATTAATATTTTGTAATAAATGCGTGTTTTTGTTGCACTTATATTATTTTATCACGAATAAACAATTGATATTTAGAAAAGAATTAGTGAGTCACTGAAGACGAAGTCAAGGCTCTGTCTTACATTCGAACGGGCTTCCCGCCAAAAGTGGCCTTTAAATAGCGCGGCTGACTGGTAGAGGTCAGCAGTAGTTCAGCAACATCACTTCTGACCAACCGGTGTTCATTACAGCGAACGGCTTTATTAGTTAAAGTGTGTTTTGTGATTTGAGGTTGTGTGAGACATTAGTTGTAGTTTTTCTGAGAAATATATTTTTGAATTTATATTTAGTTAAAACGAAATTCTTATTTAGTCTTAACTAATAACAAGGTAACTCATTTTGTGGATTGTAAGTTGTCTTTTTTTTACATTATTACTCGTGCTTAGAGTTGTAACAATGTAGTAGAATATATGAACGAAAATCTTGTAATTGGATAAATACGCGGCATATTCCTTCTCAGATGGCAAGTTTTGTATCTACACTCCTGCTCCTTTTGGCGGCTTCCCAGGTACCACTTCTGTAGTTAAGTAGTTTTATTCGTAATGACCAAAATCTCAAAAATGTTATACACGTTTACGTTCACTATAACCTCATTTTTTATACATAATAACCAAAACCGCATATTTGAAACCATCCTACCTTTTACAGGTTAATTGTCAATACTACGATACCCACCGACCTGTGACCATCACCCCAGTTACTGTAACATTGATTGTAACGGTATGTAGTCTTGTAGTATCGCTCCAGTTATTGACTTCCTGTAATTTACCACGGTAACATTAGTTTTCTCGTATGGTGGTTAACGGTGTTCAAAGCATATGTGATAATCCTTAAAATTTAAACAAATTCAGTTCTTTAACTATATGGTTATTGACTTTTAACAAACCCATTTAACTATTCAAGCGTGCAAGGTAGTTTCTGACGTTTAATTGACCACTAAAGCAAGCTGTTCAACACATTTGCTGTCCCATAAAACCCTTCATTTGTCAAACACATAAGTTAACCATAACGTACTGACAGGATACAATCACCCACACTCTGAGAGAGACGACCACCTCCGACGTCTGGATCACCGACCAGACCACTGTGACGGAGACCCTCACAGCCACCACCACTGACTGGAGCTTCGTGCCCTCCCACCCATCCACCAAGACCTCCGTTATAAAGATCACGACAACTCCCGTGAGTATCTTCTTTTCTAAGAGACCCTTTGTACCTGGACTCGTGCTCACTCAAAGACCCCTTGGACTCGTGCTTACTAGGAGATTTTTTATGTACTTTTACTTCACGCTTGGCAAAACCCGCTGATTTTATATAGTTTATACCGACTTTAATCTACGTCGGTAACTTTGAATACTGAAGTCAATATAGGTTGCTTAGTCTTTGCATTCTCGGAAAAATTCTTAACACGTTGTGGTCACTTCTCTAACAGGTTTCTTTAGTGACTGCTACCAGCATCGTCTACCCCCAACGTACCATGGTCTCTGAATTCACGTCTTTCTTCACCACAACGAATGTTGTTGAGTTGTGGCAAAGCATCACCCACGTGTCTGTAATGCACCAGGTAAATGGTTAAAAACTCGTAAATTCTTGAGTTAACTTCCTATACAAAACAAACTTTCTTTTGGAGTTTGTTCAAGACATCTTGGGAGTACAATTGCTTCAACTTCTAATTCTTCTATTGCTCGATTCTTTATAGCTAGCTCTAATTGGTTTAATAGAATCTACGTAAACTTCTTCACCATTCAACTATGAACTCCATATTGATTAACTTGCCTGGTATGTCTTAATAGCTCTATTTTCAGTTAAATAGCAGCCCTGAATAACTTAAATAGCACACCTCAATAACTTCTTATAGCGTTTAAATTATAAAACGAGGACAATAATATAATAGCTATGGGATAGAGTTGATCAGATTTTTTACCTGCAGAAACTTGCCTCCCACTTCCGCAGGTGCACACAGTACCCGTGGTCAGTACTCAAGAGCTGGTGCAGGAAATCGTCTCTTCTCTCACAGAGTTCGTCACCGTTACCATCACCTCCGCCACCCGATATGGAAATAATTAATGTAACCTTGTAATGAAGAAAAATTGTTAAATGAAAATTACCTGCATCACTGGATTTTAATTAAGATGACCTAAAAGGTTAAATTCTGTATGCCATAATATAATCTTAAATAAACTGTTACCAGTTTAAGTTGACCTACAATAATAGTTTAAATTGGCAGAAAATTAGAAGGAAAAATTCTGATGGTTTTTCCTCTACACCAGCAGACTTATAGGAAACGGAGCCCTTCCAATTTGTAGTATCGAGACCTGATCCTGTATGTTGCTTCCAAACGTTCAATCTAATCTCCATACTATGAATGGATATTAAATTATTTAAAGCGTTAACCTTGACACAAACTATCTAGATATTAACGATGATGCCAAAAATTTAAACGTATTTAATATTAATGCCTTGGTTTCTCGTATCCTAACTACCTGTTGAGGTTAGAACTAATTTCACTTTCTTAGTGCTCAAAATTAAGTTTCCAAAACATAAATAAAAATATGGTAACTTGTGTGGTATTAGTTGATCGGTTTATATAAAGTTTAAGATAGTTCCTGTTGAGGCAGACGGCTAAACGTTCATTACGTGGTCGGCAGTGATCCCAGTAAATTGAGGATGGACTTGAAACTTCGTACAATAAGAAACTGATCCTTTTAAACACTACTCGCATACAATAATACTTGATAACACATACAGAAGATTCTTTGTAACACGAGTACTTGAGTGTTTGTAAACTTGTCCCCTGGTATTCTTCTGTAACTTAGGATTTCTTTTTTTTTTCCTTCGACAATTCATTGTATGTTGAACTGCGCTAAAGAAGATCTTGGCAGGAGTAACTTTCTTTTTTTTACTGGATATATTAAATTATCGAACTATTGTTTTGTTTATGAAAAAAAATTATGATTATTGTTATTTATGGGTATAATGTACTTGGGTAATGTTTATTGCTAAATATTTGCCATGGTGCTGTGTATTCAAATATTTGCTGTGTAATCATTATCTTAATTAAACACATATCCACCAAACGACACCCTTGACTTTAATAACCTAACTATTTGGAGTATTACCAGAAGGGCATATTTATTATAAGCGAATATTATAGTATTACCATAATGGTCAACTTTAGAATTACTCGAAAAAATTAATTGGTATTACCACAGTGGAATTAAGATTTGTCCATTAAAAACGGGTGAATATATCAAGAGTGAAAATTCTAATGATACCAGAGGGAGTATATTCATAGTATTACCACATGGAATATACACCAGCACGTGTGTGTGTGTGTACGGCCGTTCACTGCCTCGCAAACCCTCTTGAATAAATAATTCGACAAATCCTAAATTATTCCCGTTAATTAACTTCAACCAAATTTTAGTTGTGTAATTAAACTCCAGCAATAAGAATCTACCGCCAAGGTACACCTACTTAATAAGTTTAGTTAATTAATATATGCAGCCTCGTGAGATGGTATATATAAATAATTGAATTGTATATACATTTACTGGTATAGATATGGTGAGGCTAATTATAAAGTTTTTCATTAGCATGGAATAATATTTTTAGTTAAAAAAATAATTACTGAACACTATTCGTGATTAGAATTTGTTCCTGTTGGTTTTTAAGTTAGGTTAGGTCCCTGTTTATTACGTCTTAAGATATTATAAATAAAAGGTAATTGAGTAACTTAATGGCTCTATTACTGAACAAGATATTCAGTTAGCTTGAATATTTTATCTAACTAATTAAGTCTTGATATTTTTCTAAAGTGTATCTTGTATTTAAGTAACTAATTTTTGTATTTCATGTTATGTATTTATTTTATGTATTTATGATGACTGTTTTATCTTGTAATTTAATATATACTGAAAGAGTCTTGTAATGGCTCGGGTGCCAAGACTGGCTGCAACAAGGCCACACCTGGCGACGTTGTTCCTCGAACACTTTTGCAGCTTAGAATCCAAATTCGCCGCAAACAGAGAAGCTCGGGAAGCAGCCATCCCCCTGGTCTCCCCGCCCACCTGGTACGGTGTCCTCCGTAAACTTCCTGACCTCTCGTACGTCTATGGGAAAGGGTCGCGGAAAGGGGACGTGATTGCTGCCCGTATCATCATTGGGTATGACTGCTTGGGAGATTGGTATCCCCGCATCCCCTGAGCAACGCTCTTGTGCATTATGCAGAAGACCCGACAGCCTCACCCTTATCCACTACCTCCTAAGATGTCCCCACACACAACGCTTCCGTGACGCCTGCTGGACCACCACTCCACGACACGATGATCCTCCCCATACTGGCCAGATACTATGTAAATAACATTGATTATGTGTTAAAGGAATATCCTTCCTTCCTTAGGCTTTAGTAAGCCCCTTTATAATATTTATACTGTATATACTTGTCACACTTGCCAGATGCTTCTGGTGTCATTGTACAGGGGTACCTAGTGACAGCACTAGGATCCCGCTTCCTCTATCAAGGAATAAACAATTGAAATGGCTCGGGTGATAGGTATTTTGGTTTGGTTTTACGCGGACGGATTTTACTGACTTAAATGACTTTTCTGACTTACTGACCGACCGACTGACTTACTTTACTGACTGGCTGGCTGACTGGCCGACTGACTTACTTTACTGACTGACTGACTTTACCAACTGACTGACTGACTGGTTTATTACAGCTGAAGCAATAACTTGTACCTCGTAATACGGTGAACGGAAAGTCACAGGAAAAAAATTCACAGGACTTGTACACATTGACAACACAATATATATATGATGGCATTGCACGTAGGTTAGGTTAAGTTTTTTCCGTGCCTTTTTTTCTGATTTTCCTGGATTCCGTAATACTGTTTGATAAGCTTGTGGAGTTGTTCCTTCATGTTCCGAGTTTTAGTCAAGTGTGGAAGACAAGTTTTGACAATGGACGAGTTGACGGTCGGAATTTTTTCGTTAGATGGCAGGTCAATAGATAAAGAAAACGCTTAAGTTCACTATGGTAATGAAGTTTTTAAATAAATTTAGCCAAAAAGTGAAAAAAAATGAAGGTTAAAGTTGCTACAAAGTCACGTGACTGCGAAAAGCTCTGGGTTTGGTTGTGACGTTACTGACTAGTGTGAGCCGCCCAGCCAGCTGTGGTGTATGTGTTGTTACCAGCAGAAATACAGGACTTGTGGCTATATACAGTGTTGATATACACAGACATACCTTATTTTGGGTTAAAATAAATAACTGCTCAAGTATCATCATGTGTATTTCCTTGCTGGGCTGCCAAAATGATGCAAAAGACCGATAACTCCAACGTGAAAGTTTTCATCACTTTTCTATTTCATGTCTGGAAAATGTAAGTTTCGTCACTGGTGTCTATATTCAATATTGTGGAAGGACTAGGGACGACCATGGCCAGGGGATGGGCTTGAGATGATCAGATGACTTATGTAATTTAACGTGCTTCATAGCTGGATGGCGGAGTTCTTGATAATACTCTTTTATCATAATGACATCTACTTTTGGTAAACTTCTTTCATCTCTTTGAGGAACCCTGGAAGTAGTTGTGCAACCTTTCGGCTGATCGGCTCTGTAAATAAATATTATTAGATAATTAATTGTGCTTTACTGTGCAACACCGTAATGCTATATTAAATATATAAATATTACTAAGCACATTAACTAACTTAATTGATATTAGCTGCCCCTACTACAAATTTGAAAGTATAAACATTCCAAACAATATTGGTATTATTTTCGTTTTGGTCATCTGGGGAACCTTAAGATTCTAACTAGGGGATTAAGTTCTTTAAACAAGAAGACAAATTATCTCTACTGGATTTCTGTCGCAAAACATTTTTCGATCACAAGAAAATACAGATATGTTGGGTTAGGGTATGATGAGTTATAAGGTTAGCTTAACATACAGTACATCGGTAAGGGTGGGGTAGTAACTCAAAACTAGTGATTTCCGATAAAAATGAAGGTCTAAATCGTTCATAACACATCGCAAACCATCAGAAAAAAAACATAGTCTGTCGAAGTACAAGGATGACCAAAACTTAAAATTTACCCAATATAGCCTATCTCGAATCTAAGCATCCAAACCCTTATAGTAGTTTAAGTAAAATTTTACCCATTAATTAATATACCTGTAAATGATATATCCCATTGATTCATTAGTGAATCATCAAAACAAAAAATGGACTTTGTTGTCATGTCATCAGGCATTCTCAAAACAAAGTCCAGACAATGTCATTACTTCTAAATTTACTTGTATCTCCACTAGTACTGATATACTCTGTAAATGCACTCGAAAAAAAGAAGAGAAAGTCTACCAGGTAAGATTACATGACAGCTGAGCTGGTGTGAACATGGGAGTTGTTTATGTCCATAAGAACATAAGAATGGAGGAAACTGCAGTCCCATTAACACCCAACCCCTATAGCTCATATATCCATCCAATCTATGTTTGAAGCTGCTCTCCACGGCACATTTTTTCACTTACGAAATGTCCATGACTTAGACCATAAAAAAAACACCCTTAAGACTTACCTGAACGTGGCATTTGGGGTCTAAAGAGGCCACCTTTGTACTATTAATGTGAGTTTGATAGAGAGCGTCGTCTGCAGGGTAGGTGGTGACTGGTGACGTCATGGTAAATGGCGGCCCTGTTTTTAGAGAAATAAACTTATCTCTACTATTATAGCAGGACTTTAAACTTTTATTACAAATTATATATACCGCATCACTCTACGAACGTGACGGAGTGTATTTCTTGTGTTTACTCATAACTGTCAACTCGTCCATTAAGCAGGAGCGAAGGACGAGGACAAATTATAACGATGGTAGTTAACCTCGTTACGTGTTCCACCCCTGTTGCTACGATCCAAAGATAATAAATTGAAAGGTTATTTCAGTCAATAAATTTCTAGTAATATTCCAACGGTTAGTTAATATCACAGAAGTTATGAATATTACTTCAAGAAATATTTGTACTGAGGGATAAGCGAGGTAATGACACTTCTTTTGTTGACGAATATCGCCTGTGAAAAGGGGGGATGGGGGGGTGAGGGAGGTGAAGGGAGTGAAAGAGGGGGTATGGGGGTGAGGGAGGTGAAGGGAGTGAAAGAGGGGGTATGGAGGTTGAGGAAGGCAAAGAGGGAGGGTAGGTCGCCAGGCATGTCATTCTGTCTTCAGCTTGCTCTTGATGAGCACTTAACTGTACAGTCATTGTTAAGGTTAAGTACTTCAAGTGTTCCGTTTTAAATTTTATAATGCGAGTTAATGGGATATTTTCTTTATTATTGATAATGGCTTGTGTTTATTTAATGGGTTTGATGAATAAGTATTACTTACGTCTCGATAAACTTGATAATCATTGTCAAATTGGGATTGAATATTTTTGTAACTATGGATTACGTTGTTAATGCATCTTTCAAAGTCTACGCTATGTAATTAACTTATGTTAACATTAGGGGTATTTATTAGTATGTTCAATTTTGTTTCTAAATACTTGCATAACGTCTTGTCACTTTTCTTGCCTCGGGGAAAAAAAACCGTAAAATCATGCTGCTTAATCGTGTGCCTAAAAACTATTATTAAAATCATTTGTTTTCATCCAACATTATGTACACTAATGAAGAATTGTAATAAATCCTATATTTCTTCCCAGATGTGGACGCTCGTAGCACTAACTCTGGCTCTAGCCATCCTGGCCGTTTCTCCTGCACAGGCTGGTGATTATCGTCGAAGACCGGTTAATATCTCTCGTTCTTAACTAAAAATATATCCAAATTTTTTTTTATGAAATATTACTCCGTGTCAAATTTGATCACTTGTTGACTTAATTTCTTAGGATACGTATTGTTTGATACAAATTAAAGTTGTACTGTTTTCCACAGAATGCAAACATAATTCTGACCCAAGAACAGAGAAGAGGTCCCATTGTTAATCTTGTAGGCGATAACACCGTTTTGGGTCAGGGCAACACTGGCCAAGGTAGCAGTGGCCCCGTCTTTGGCTCTGGCGTCGGCAGTGGCCCCGTCTTTGGCTCTGGCGTCGGCAGTGGCACCGTCTTTGGCGTCGGCAGTGGCACCGTCTTTGGCGTCGGCAGTGGGCGTCGGCAGTAGGCTCTGGCGTCTGGCCCCGTCTTTGGCGTCGGCAGTGACACCGTCTTTGGCTCTGGCGTCGGCAGTGGCCCGTCTTTGGCGTCGGCAGTGACACCGTCTTTAGCTCAGGCGTCGGCAGTGGCCCCGTCTTTGGCTCTGGCGTCGGCAGTGGATCTGGCGTCGGCAGTGGATCTGGCGTCGGCAGTGGCCCCGTCTTCGGCTCTGGCGTCGGCAGTGGCCCCGTCTTCGGCTCTGGCGTCGGCAGTGGCCCCGTCTTCGGCTCTGGCGTCAGCAGTGGCCCGTCTTCGGCTCTGGCGTCGGCAGTGGCCCCGTCTTCGCTCTGGCGTCGGCAGTGGCCCCGTCTTCGGCTCTGGCGTCGGCAGTGGCCCCGTCTTCGGCTCTGGCGTCGGCAGTGGCCCCGTCTTCGGCTCTGGCGTCGGCAGTGGCCCCGTCTTCGGCTCTGGCGTCGGCAGTGGTCAGGTCAGGCGGGTGGAGTCCTTAATCACGCCCACTGTCACCCAGACAGTCACACTGGACAGGTTCGTGACCTTGACTGACCTGGCTTTCCACAGCGTAGCAGTGACTCTGACTTCCCTTAGACTACAGACCATCACGGCGGGAACGCACGCGGTAGGTAAATGTAGATCGCCGTTTTAAGTGAACCTGGAGAATGTAATTCGGTGCAGGTTGAACAACCACCAACACCGGTTGATATAACCCTAGTTTAACTAGTATTAACATTAACTAGCTTAAACTTCTAGCTGTTGATACTATATAGGTTGCTACACATTACTGTATAGGTTGTCACATATATATTATAGCATTGGTTGTTAATATAACAGTAATATAGCAGTTTATCAAAATAGGTAATCGCTAATGTTGTCGTCTACAGGTGGTACAAACACCAGTCGACGACCACGTCGCTCTCCAGACCACGGTAGTTGTCAGGCCCACGTCGGTCACCGTCAACTGCCTGAAGTCTGACTTCAGGATGGTGACTGAAGTGGTGGTAGACCACGTCACAATCACCCACACCTCTTACGTCATCAATCAGATCACCGTCACCACCCTCGTCACACAGGCGTATGTATAAACTGTCTGTTGCCCTAGTTTAACCGTAACCCGCCAGGCGTTAGGACTCTTAACTTGGTATAAAACTGAATATATTGGTTCAGGTACTGATGGTAAACTGGTTTCTTCCACAGCCTGACCTACACCTCCACACTGGTACGGTCGATCATAAACACTCAAAGGACAACCTTGACTGACCTCCGGACAGTGTATGACACCATGTTCGTGCAGGGCACCTACGGTACTCCCGCCGCCGTCTAGTGTCCTCGCGGCGTCCACTAATGCCGGCCTTTATTAACCAATCCTTTGTACACCAGAATTCATACCACCGCCGTCTAGTGCCCTCGCGGCGTCCACTATTGCCAGCCTTTATTAACTAGTCCCTTGTACACCAGCACTTCCAATCATAATCTTGCATTGTATACACTTGAGCATTATTCAATAAAACTTTTATTGCCACAATATTTTAATACCGTTATTACTCTATGACTAAGCTTTTTATCGGCTTTAATGATCTCATTATAAATAGTTTGTTGAAGGTTATAGCATAAAGTTTCTATTAACTTTACACGGTTAAAACCATTAAACTAATTACATGACGCAAAGTGTCTGCACTAGACTTGTAGATTACAAGCAACCATGAAGTTGGTTATATAACCACGTAAAGCAGATTTGGCGAAAATTAAACGCTTCCAATTCGTGCTGTAAACACTTCTAATTCATGCCCAAACATTTCTGACATTATGAAATTGTTTCCTGGTAACTCTTGCTTTAAGTTTAATGATTCTGGGAAAGAGGTCTCCTGAACAAACTTCAATCTCGATGACCTTATTTGGTACATGTAGAAAAATCTATGGTCTCAAACTTGCTTAAGCCAGTTGGTAAATATTGTCTAGGGTACTAGTATAGTAACTTGCTATAGCTTTTCCATGCTTCGCTGTAGCTCGTGCCAATGAGGGTTAAAGAACGAGGAAATCATATCGCTCTTAAATAGTAGTCAGGGCGCACTCTGAGGGTGACCAATTGCCCTTTATCAGTACGTTTCTTACCCCGGGTAAACCCCGCCATCTAGTTAGTGAGCACGGTACTAAATTGGAAAAAAGTTTCGGGAGTAACTGCCTCAAAACTCGTGACCCTATTCCTCGCCTATAATGCCTTCAGTATGAGACTCTTCATTTATTTTTAATACTTGCCTGCTTAATGTTAGAATATTTCGTTTCAATATGTACTATACCATTTGGCATGCTGGAAATCGATCGATACAGGCCATGCATTCTCGTGTAAATGATTTCCACATTCAGATACTGTAGTGTTTCCTTCACTGGTATAATGTACTATCGTGGACAAAAGTTCGCTCCTTCCCAAACGGTAGCAGTATCGACCCGCACAGTACACCCCGCATCAGATAACAATCTGGTTAAGTCAGTTCGGAGACTCCCGTGTATCAAGTTTCACTACAAGGAGCGTACTTTTGTCCACGATAGTACATACCCTGTACATAACTGACTTGTTTACATGGTATATACTGTACTTGTGGGGGCAACATTTCGTATGGTTGTTTTCGGTTATTACCAGTGGCTCCTTGTTCTGGCCCTTGACCGTCGATTCTTGAGTTAATGGAGCTGGAACATGTGAAGTTTATTGGATTTTATTAGCAAAACCGAAGTTACTTGATTTCATTCAGGAAAATATATTCTATACAGTTCCAAGTGTATATCGCCATCACTTATTCACTATAGCCATGAGAGTTAAGTGAGGATGGAGGCTATAATAGATTAGCTCTACTAAATACATCCGGTTTGCGAGTAGCAGTGATAATGCCAGGTCTATCTGGCGTCTAAAATCTGACCTTGCATTTTAGGGCCCCGCCTCCAGGCTGGAACTTACCCGTCACGTGGTATGACCATGCCACCTCATAGCTTATATGATTATATAAGCTTAAAGTACTCCCCCACATTTATATAAAGTAAGAACTAATACATCGCTCCGTCACCACTTCAGAGCTTCTAGGAGGATTTAACTGTGCTCGCAGAATAAACCCCATACATATACCTACCCATGTTACAAACATGTGTAGACACTAAACTGGAACCTGAGTTTCACTAATTACTGGGGTCCTAGACTTGAGTGTCTTATGGGATAGTATATTATGTACAACGGCAAACTTGGAAGATACTGACTAGTAACAAAATAAAAATATCACTGCCAGAGGTAATACAATAGTGGGAATAGAAAAATTGGTATGGCAACTCCCTGCGCCAAATAAAATGGCAAGTGATTTAAGTTAGTAAACTGACTTTCAAATAAGAAATTACTTAACTTCTTGGACAATATTGAGTTTACTAAAGCCCCGTCCACACGATCGAGCAATGCCCGGCGGGCTTTGCCCGTTTACTGGGCAAATCCTGTGTGTTGTACACACGGGGGTGGTTGGCGGCAGTCATAGTCTGGCGCCGGTAGGTGGTCGGCAGTGGCGGGTGTGGTGCGATCACCATGGTGTTGTCATGGTCACGTTGACTGCTGATCTATTTAACTAATGATTCTTATTAAACTCCACGCCCGCAAAACATGAGTGAGTTAGCGACCCCTAGAAGGAGCGTGTTTACCCTCGTGATCCCTCCCAGTAAGCCCCGTCTTTGTGAAGACCTTTATCAATACGTTGTTTTTTCCACTTTCTCCTGGGAAGCTCAATCTTGAATTAGTCTGTGTAAATCAACTCCAGTAATTCGCCAGACCTTTGTCAACTGAGGGTCATCTTTGAATGAGTAACAGTTAGTTTGTTTGTAATTATTGTCATTGCGTGAGTAGCGATCACTGGCAACTCAGGGGTATATATACTACTGGTAAGGGAGAGATGCAAGGTTACCCCAGTGACAACCTTGGCAGCCAAACCACACACAACATTAGATCATAAAAAGATAGGATGTTCTTGGCAGAAACACAAGTACCTGCCCTAGACTCCTCACCATTGGCTAGGACATAACACACGAAAATGAAAGGCAAAATTGCAACAGTTGCTAAACATACAAACACCTGACATAAATATAACACCTAAGACGAAATTTAGCTTAAACACAAACATGAGATAACAGAAGCATTTGGGTTGAGCCCCAAGACCTAGCATTCTACTACTATTTTCCAATTTCCTCGCTTTCCTTCTGCACTATCCACCAACCCCAAGTCCCTCCAAATTCCACCATTATTCTTCAAGTCCAGTTCCCGCACCACCAATCTATGCATCTGCATCAAGATTTCTTCACACTTTACTTCATCCATCGATCGATCGACAGCGTCCCCTAACGTCTGCTCTCCCGTTTGTCTCCAGGTATGTTCTGTGTTCCCTAGCCATTCAGTTTGATTTAGTCAATTGTAGGGAATATCAGTGTTCACCAGTGTTCATGATTTAACAGTTGAATTGTCATTCACCCAGTGTAGAAGTAATATAACGTAAATACGTCTGTCGTCTAGACAAGAGAGTTTGTTTGTGTTGTCATGTTTCCCCGTCCCCTGACGTCTGCTCTCCCGTTTGTCTCCAGATCCTGGTGATTCTTGAATCGCTCTACCATCCAACAACCGCCTCGGATGTATTAGATGTCCAGCCGGGATCATATATGAGAAGATGGCACAGATGCGGCTTGATTAATGTGCCCCACGGCTTCGTTGGGCCAGACCCCAGACCCGCCATGTGTCTGGCTACCCCACAATAACAACAGGTGGAGCCCCAGTGCTCTACCCTGGGTTACTCCTTGGAAGTGTATGTCCACAGAGAGGGTTGTAACATGTATGTTAGGGATAATTAGATGGAAATAATTATCCTATGTTGGGTAGTGGACCCTGTATATGCTAGTTTAATTATTAACGAATATGCTGAGTAAGATAATCTACAATGAGTGCCATGTAATGTAACACCAGTAACGTTGTGAGTAAGAGTAATGAAGGAATTGAGTTTGCACTAAGCCCAGGAGTTGAGCCTGGTAATTATATGATTAATACAATATCTTTCCCCATTGATTGCATATAAATAAACTTGTTTTTAGAGTACTTTAGGTGTATTCCTTTCTCCCACAGTATTTTACCTTTATTTCCATCCAAGTGACTTGATGCCAGCATTATCATGCTCACGTGCCTAGACCCTCGACCATGTTACCAAAAGAATGTCCATGCTACCAAAGAATAGGTGACGGAACTGAGTAAGAGTAAGACTTGAGAGAAGTAAGTAAGATGAGGGTGGTGTAGAAACAGAGGGAACCCGCCCACTCACATTGGTGGCAAGGCCTAAACACGCCCCCTCACACTCCTCACTGTCTCGCAGGAATAATCGCCGGACAGTTAAAGCGAAGAGCATAACGTTGTGTACTGTAATAATTGCTGCTATGTGCAAAAAGAAGAACCAAATGCAGAAAAGGGAATGGTGCAAAGAGTGGTTAGGTCGAAGAAAAGTGTTGTGAAGTCATGCCACGGTTTTACGTGAACTGCAAGATGGACATGAGCAAGACTTCACCAATTACATGAGAATGGACCCAACACCTTTGACAAACTTCGAGCGAAAGTGGAACCATATATAAAAAATAACAGGATACCAGTATGAAGGAGAATATATCTGCAGAGGCTCGTCTAGAGTCAATGCTCATATATCTTTCAACTGGGTGCACCTACAGTACACGTCACTTCAGTATAGAACGAGGATATCAAAACAAAGTTTGTCTCGCATAATACCTGCAACTTGTCAAGCCATGTATGAAGTACTCAGGAAGATTACTTGCAGGTGAGATTTGTAATACATAAAAAGTCATTGAATAATGTTAGAATTATGATATGCATAGACAGGAAGCTATGGGACTAGAGTGAGGAGAGCGGCAGGAACGAAGAACACACACGAATGTCATTACATGATACATAAACTAGGGTTGCCATACGTCCGTATTTTCCCGGACATGTCCTCCATTTAGGTCTCGAAATCTTCATCCGGAAGTAATTTTTTAAATTCTTCAAAAGTCCGGAATTTCGGCTTCCACCATTTTCTCCGCGGAAAAAAAAAACATGTAACTGTAATGACGAGAGAGAGCGACAGAGTGTGGGGAGGTGGAAACCGTAGAGATCTCGTTCAGTTTTCGTCAGCTGTTAAGTCACGTGTACGCCTGTACGGTGTTGTCAACTTAGCTGTCAAATATTTGATTGATAAGGGGGTAGAAGTTGATGATGTAATGTGTTTTGACCAAGTTAGTAACCTGAAGCAGTTTGTGGAAAATTACAAGTGATGAAGAATTTAGTAATCTGCCAACACATAAAAAGTGGACCAGATACTTTGAAAAATCAAAGAACTTTGAATGCCACTCAGAATTGCTAAGAATTGCACAATTCTTCTTTGCTATATCATCTCACAATGCAAATACAGAAAGAGTTTTTTCACGGATGCAAAGTTAATGGACAAAGGAAAGGAACAAATTGAGTGTTGAAACAATGAAAGGCATTCTGACCGTACAGTACAACTTCCGAGAAACACCTTGCAGTCACACATCAAGTCATACACACATAGTGGGGGAAGAAGACTGCAGCTAAAGAAGATATTCAGCCTTAAGCAAAGGTAATTTTTTATTTTTAAGATTTCTATACCATGTATGTTGTATATTAGCCTACATTAAAAACACAATGCAATACAGTACACAGATACTGGTGTGTATATATATATATATATATATATATATATATATATATATATTAATGCTATGCAAATATGCAAAATTATACGCAAACATAGAGCCAAAGTGTGTGCCGGGGGGGGGATGTCTTCGGGAACGTCCTCTTTTTTGAATGTTCAGATATGGCAACCCTAACATAAACAATCTCCCGTTTATTGTCACGCCAATAATGTACACTGCATAACCTTATTTGGTTATACATCTGGACCGAGAGGGGACCATATACGTATCACATTTGCAGTCGTCACTCCATATCCGGCAGCAAACCACCAGGCAGGCGGACCATGATTTCGCTCAACTACGGGCACGGGCACTCCGCTGGTTTGCCCGCCAATTTTGCCTGATAATGGGCATTTAGCGCGTGCCCGCCGGGCACTGCTCGATCGTGTGGACGGGCCTTAATAGTTAAATTAGGAACTTGAGCCAATGGAATCAATCTGAAGATTTAAATTTAATGCAAAATGCTGATGAGAAGGGAAGGTCTTCCGTGAACTACAGATTATTTCACAGTAATCCGGAGCCTTATAATAACCTTTCACAACCAACGGCTTACCACCATCTTGGCAGCCTTAAAATGACGTTAGTTTCATCAGGAAAGAAAAAATGCTGCACTGTATGTAGATGCGCATGAAACGGATTTTTCCTAGAAATCGGTGTATAATTACATTGTATTAGGGCTGTGCCTACGTTAGTTTGTTTGACTGCGAGTTCACATATTCCTTCTGTAGCAGGTATAAATGCGAATACATTTGCTGGACATACGTGTAAATGTAAATATGACGCTTTACACCGTGATAGTACCATAGGATCATCCAATGCTAACAGTAATCTTCATTAATTAGCAAAATTTCCTTTGGTCTATCCAGAGTAAACCGTGCCATTAAAATACAAAATGAAGGGTTCCAAATGCTATGCATTAAATTTGCGTTGCCCTAGTATAGGTATGTGGATCAGAACTCATTTAGTAAGTGTTATTGATAAAAAAAATTGTACAGTCTCCGTCCTCATTTAACGCTCTTAGCTATAGTAAATAAGTTATGGTGATATACACTTTGAACTGTATATAATATATTTTCCTAAATAAAAGAAGAAAAGGGCAACTCACCAAGAATCAATGGTTAAGGGCCAGAACACAAGGTGGCAGCTTAATGGGATCAACCTTAAATTACAAGAACCAAGTATATAACTTTCCCAAGAACAAGTCATAAGAGTTTTATAAAAAAAGAAAAACCGTGACTTGCTATACTCCTCCAAAGTGCATTGATATACCCCGTAGTGAGACATTACATGTTGAGTGATATTCATTTTCTCATCCAAGATGATGTGTAATAGCCTTTTCAGTATGCTACACAAATAAAAAATTATCGATTCTATGGTTGTGAAAAACTGCAATAATACCATTCTCCCTATTTTGGGCCAAGTATATGAAAGAACACACAGAACGGTCTGTGATTTTTTTTTTACGGGGATTAGCCCACCCGGGCACAGGTAATGACCCACATCAGGGCCTTGGGGGGGGGCCGAAAATTAGGGGCAAACTCTCTAATAATACATTATTTCTGGCGTAAATCATGATTCAACACCCTTCTAAATAAGCTAATTCACTGGGGCTGTCTTCCCAACAGGCTAACTGCTATGGAACTATTTCTCGACGACAATATATTATTTTTTTTTTTTACTTACAACAGAGTGGACAGGTGTCAGCGGCGAGGCAAGTCCCTCCTAAGTGACGTGGCCTGCCTTGTCGGCCTCTCACAACAGCTCGTGTGAAATGAATCCCTAGTTTCGAATTCAAGCAAGATGCAAAACAAAACAGGGTAATTCCTTCACAATGACAGTTAGACATTTAATAAGTTACGGAGAATGAAGGTCTTTCCTGGACTCAAACGGCGTGACTGGACTCTGGAGGGGAACGAGGTTGGACTCTAAAGGAGTGTCTAGTCCTCTGGTCGTTTAACTGCATGAAAAAGTTTTCCTCACTAAATCTAATCTCAAAATTAAAATAATAGAACGAGAAACCGAAGTTGAACTCTGAAGTTATCTCCGTCAGGCACAGCACGAGCACCTTGTCAACCGTGTCATCTTAGGGATGCACATACAGTACACTATAACATTATGTATTAGGATGTGAAAAAATCCAACCATACAGGAACAGTGAGATCACTTCTTTAAAGAAACAAGTTTGTTGGTTGATTAATAATGGAAAAATTAAAGTAATTCTTGCAATGTATAAAAAAAATGTTCCCCAAGGATATGTCATTTAATTTTGTGTAGGATTACATTATCTGATGTAAAAATAATTATTGTATTAACATTTATAACTTTTTGTAAGCCCCAGAAGGGGATGTCAAAGGTGAGGGTGGGAGTAGTATACTACCCAGTCCTTTTGATGTAGTAGTTTTATTGTTAATAAATTATTTAAATTTTAATTTCAATCATTCGTGACTTGTACTATATATCATCTAAAGTCTTTATAAATATATTTCCTCTTAGATCATACAGTAAATATAAATAACTATAAGAGATTTGCGTCTAAGATGGGGTGAGATACAGGACTATTATGGCACCAAGTTGATATACGGAAATTGAATTATGTCAGTGGTACCTTTGCTTGGTTGTTAGGTTTGAGTTGGTCGTTACATCAGAGGTATAAAATATACGGTTTAATACTTTTACTCTTATAGTCATTTTATATAAAAATATGTGAATCATTCTTTACTGAAATAAATGTAACTTGGTTAGGCTATGGAGAATAAAATTGACTTATGATTGGTTAAGGGTGTTTGGAGACGTGAGGGAGAGAGGGAGGGAGAAGAGGTGGGGGGGTAAGGGGGTTATGGGGGTTGGGTGGGGGGGGTAGAGGGATGTGTGGGTATAAAAGGCGGGGGCACCGGGTCAACGACGTCAGTGTGCTCGTCACCGTTATTACTTCAACCCCACTTAACTATAAAATATTCGTTGTAAAGGTATTGTGGTTTTTATTGTAGTTTTGGTTGGTTCATGTTTCTCGTCATACTATACTAGTAGGAAATGTTTCTGATATATTATTGGGCTAATATTAAAAAAAAGTATTAATTACTTTTCTGTGAATATTAACGTAAATAAACTTTACTACTCAAATGTATATAACTATTAAACAAAGTGGGGTAACTCGCTTACGACGCAGAATATCTTAACCAGCTCTTTAAAAGTAAATACCAAGGTTTTTGTTTTAATCCTTGACTAGATCGAGTTAAGTTCTCTATACTTTCACTTTAACTTAATTAGTTTTGAATATTCTGAAAATGTAGTAAGAATTTTGCAGTGTCATTCATTTAAATTAAACCATTTAACCACTAGGTTATTATAAATTAACTAATATTATCTTTTAAAAACCCAGATTTTCAACTGCTTTATACCTTAACTTCAGATGTCTTGGACAACGGTGTGCCTGGCTGTGGCCTTACTAACAACCCAGACCTTGGCTGGAGATAGAATCGTAAGTTAACACGTTAACCTGATCTACGTATTTTAAATATCCCTATGAATTGCATATTAGACCAGATATAAAAAAAAAACTCTGGTATGCTGTAACTTCTTAATTAACTAAGTTATCCGATAATTAAAGAAATATTATCGGTTTGGTAACCTATTTAAAGTTTTGTATTATCTTCGTGAGTACATTTTAATTGCTCTCTTCTCCACAGCAGAGACAAAGAGGTGGAGTTACCGGCACCACTACAGGCGGCAGAGCTACTGTTGTCCCTACAACCACCTCTGGAACCCAGGGCTCTACCGGAGGACAGGGTTCCACTTTCGGTACTGGTCAGGGATCTACTGGAGGACAGGGTTCCATTTTCGGCACTGGTCAGGGATCTACCGGAGGACAGGGTTCCTCTTTCGGCACTGATCAGGGCACTACCGGAGGACAGGGTTCCACATTTGGCACTGGTCGGGGATCTACCGGAGGACAGGGTTCCACTTTTGGCACTGGTCAGGGATCTACCGGAGGACAGGGTTCCTCTTTCGGCATTGATCAGGGCACTACCGGAGGACAGGGTTCCACTTTTGGCACTGGTCGGGGATCTACCGGAGGACAGGGTTCCACTTTTGGCACTGGTCGGGGATCTACCGGAGGACAAGGTTCCACTTTTGGCACTGGTCGGGGATCTACCGGAGGACAAGGTTCCACTTTTGGCACTGGTCAGGGATCTACCGGAGGACAAGGTTCCACCTTCGGCGCTGGTCAGGGATCTACCGGAGGACAGGGTAGCACCTTTGGCACTGGTCAGGGCCCTACTGGAGGACAGGGAAGCACCATTGGCTTAAGTGGGGTCTTTGCCGGCAGCGTGTTTGGCTCAGGACTCGGCAGTGGTCAGGTCAGGAAAGTGGAGGTTTTGATCACGCCCACTGTCACCCAGACAATCACTGTGGATAGGTTCGTGACCTTGACTGACTTGGCTTTTCACAGTGTGGCTGTGACCCTGACTGAACTCCGAGTAGAGACCGTCACAGTTACTAACTTTGATGTAAGTAAAGTGAACCTCTTCATAACTAAGTAATATAGCATAGGTTTAGCATTAATGTTATATGTTTACAATATAGGTGGACACTAATGTTGTCGTCTACAGGTGGTACAAACTCCCGTCGACGACCGCGTCGCCCTCCAGACCACGGTAGTTGTCAGGCCCACGTCGGTCACCGTCACCTGCGAAAAGTCCGATTTCAGGGTGGTGACTGAGGTGGCGGTAGACCACGTCACCATCACCCACACCTCCTACGTCATCCGTCAGACCACCGTCACCACCCTCGTCACGCAGGCGTAAGTAGACTAAACCTCCAAATTATCTGTGCAATAGGAGTAAATTAAACCCGGGGGGTGCAGGTGTTCCATTACTTCTAAGCAAGAGTTATAGCGACTTGTTGGTTTATTTTCTTAAGTACAGTAACTTCCCCACTGTAAGAAAATTTAAGAGGGGTCAAAATAAGTCACGGATTTTAAATTAACTTGTGCAGAAATCTAAACCTGTTAGGTTCGAAGAGTACTTTTTATACTTATTAAAACACTAATGAAAACTCTTTTAAGCCGTGAGCTAGTTTAACTTCTACTTCCCTTGAATGTTTAGTATAGTTTGTGTGAAACTAATAGTTTTGTTTAGTATTCTCGACTAATTTGGCTTCTACCTCATAATCTCTGAAAACTCTGTTTACTTATAAACATAATTGAGTTCATGGCCGGTATACACAACTTTTAAGTGCTAATAAACCGTTGTTAAGATTGACTTTTTCCTGTTAAGCATGAAACTTTTTAAGAGCCTTAATAGTTCTGTTAAGTTAAAAGACCCCTAGAGCACTTTAAGTCCCGTAATAGTCTTCTGTTAGTTGATACCATGGCGAACCAATCGGCGGCGGCAACGCACTAATCGGGAAACGAGAGATATATTTAATGTATATATTGTGTGTATTCCGTCTTTATAGCAGGGATCTTATTTCTTGACTTGGACAGCACTAAGAACCAGCGTGTCTCGCCACACCCCGTTTGGTTAATTTTTTGTTATCCTCCATATTTTTTCTGTTTTTCCCCCCACATGGAAAAATATATATTTTTAGCTAGTTTCCTTGCCGTTTTAGTTGATTCTGACTTTTTTTTTTTATCTTTGGGGGAAATCACTTTCTTTTTTAAGTTACGTGACCTGACCTAACAGGCCACGTCCTGACTTCACAAAAAAAATAAAACTTGCCCCAAACATAAATATCGGAATCGACTAAAACAGCGAAAAAATATGTTTCGTGTGGGGTAACGAGAGCGACGCTACGTGTCACCATAATTGGGACTTGGCAAAATTAATGTTATTTACAACTAATAATTCGCGAATATCGAGGTTTATTTTTTTAATGCACTGCTAAATTCAAATATTCTTTCGTTAGTTGATGAGATCTACTAAATTTTATGAAACAAAAACCGTGGAAAGGTGATGGGTGGATAACGAAAAATAACCACTTATTTTTGTCTTTATTCAGGAAAGGCTTCAAGCTGCCATTCAATTAACTTTTCTCTTCAATGGCATCCACCAATATTAATGTCTAGTCTTTGGTCCAGTTGGCATTTTCTTCTTTCATGGGGTTGTGGTTTCCTTTTCCATGATGTTCAACGTGTCCGCTTCTTCAATAACACGTTTGTTTACAAGCAGCACTGCACAGAAAAGCCACCGATCACTATCCTTGGTTAATATATCCTCCTTCAAACTGCTTTGCTTAGATTTTTTTAATGATATAAATGTAAATGATCTTCGTAATTCTATTGAGGTTATTCCTCCATAAAGCCATTTTATATGATGAACTCCTGCTATCCTTAGCGGTACTTAGCTAACAAATATTTGTGCGGTAAAAGTTTGATAGTTAAGCTTTGCATAAAACATGAATTTAATTTTACTAACAGAACTATTTTCATTAGCAGATTAGAGTACTGCTATTAAGTCATTAACAAGATAGTTGATATTATCGTCATAACTATTAAACGAGCATAGAATTTAAAATCGTTAGGTGTTTTGTCCCGTGTGTAACGTGTTGTTGACCCCGGCAGGCTGACCTACACCTCCACGCTGGTCCGCACCATCATCGACACACAGAGGACCACCTTCAAGGACTTCCACACCATCACTGACACCGTCTTCGTTCCCTCTGTCTACAACCACTATTAAATGCTGTAATCTGCTGACAATATTTATCTTAAGACATTACTGTATATTACAAATTTCATGAAATATAAGACGAAGTTACTCCATGATTGTAGTTCTTGATCTGTCCCAACACTTGTAGGGAATTTATCCCGACTTAAAATTTTGTGGAAATGGTTTTGATAATTTTTCCTCATTTGCAACGAACTGTATCCTAATTCAACCAGTAAATTATTTTTATATCTTTTGCAATTTCTTATTTTTTTTCGACCAAACAAACTTCGTTATTGATGCCAAAACTATCGTGGCGAGTAAATATGCTGGGAAACTTAAGGATTGTTCAGGCATTCAAAATATCGATAGTATTGGGGAGAAAAGACAACATTTTTTGTTAGTACATTTCTATCTTCCCTTTACTTGTACTAGCCACCAAGAAAAAATTTACCAAAAAACCTAAATAGCTTCCTCCCTGTCTGTCTAAACTTGGATGCTGTTTGTGTAATACTGAGTAGAGGATCTTGAACAAGGTGAACGCATTTTTATAATGTTCTCTCGGCTCGGTTCACATGGTACTCTACCGGCCATGGATTTAAGAAGGTAACAGACTATTTTTACCTGCTCTAATTACTAGGGTTGCACCGGTACTTATTTTCGGCTGGAACCTCAATTTTTTTATTTTTTTATTTTTTTATGAATTTCCATTTCCGGACGAAACTTTAGAAAAATGACTGACCGGAACTTTGTGATATGGTTTAGTAGAGAATGTTTACTAAACATCTCTGCCTCCTAACGTCCACCTCGGCTGCTATTCAGGGAGACAGTAATGTGTGAGCACTGAGGCAGCTGGGTGAGCAGACTAGTGTTAAACTAAGCAAGTACTGGACGCGTCGTCCTGATGGCTGCGTGACTGGAGGTCATGAAACCTACTGTACCTGTCGGACTCTTGGCTTCCCATAGATCGATTTTTTCTTTTTACATATTCTTTTTTTTCCATGTACTTAAACAAACATTTGAATGCTAAACTGATTATATATTAGGTGATATGACCGTTTGGGGAAAAAATACTATAGAAGGTGAATTTTGTCTTAAAGCATTGTTGTATTCCTATATAAAAAAAAAAAAAAAAACTTATAGCAGTAAAGGATATAAAACCGTGGCCTACTTGAACTTCATTTACCGGCTTTAGTTTTAGAAGCTAGTTTAAAAACCGAGACAGACCAATAATACCGTATTAACATTTCTGAGTCGTGAAACTTAATTTTTTTCGTTGTTTAAGCAACACTTTAAATTTAAGGTTCCGGCCAGATTTTTTATTTTATTCCGGCAAGTTCCGGTGCATCTCTACTAATTCCATGACCTGACCTGCCTTACCTTCATGTACTATCGTGCACTAAAGTCGTGTCCACTACCCAGCCACAGTGAGGTTTCGAATAGCCTTGCGTCTGAAGTTTCGAAACAGCTTGTGGAAATGCTATGGTCGGCCAACAGATGTCGCCCATTGTAGTGTGTGGTTGGGGAGAGGCAGGTTTATTTATTATCTATACCACCATAATTTCAAGCTTCCTTTTTAAATACGTTTTGCCTTAAGCCCAGTCCACAGGATCGAGCACTGTCCGACGGGCACTCGCTTAATGCCCGTTGTTCGGGCAAATCAACGGAGTGCCCGTGGTCGAGCGAAATCGCCAGATAAGGTCGTCTGCTTGGTGGTTTGACCGTTTGCTGTCGGGTATGAATGGACGACCTGCCAGACAAACGAAGTTAACCTTGGAACCCTGGCTGCCAGTTCTTCAGTCTCGCCACAAGTCACTACTGGAAAATGTCTGTTCCACCGTCCGCGACAGACCAAGGAAACCTTCATTGGTCTAGAGAAGAGACCATGGTGTTGATTGAACTCTATCGTCAGCACCCTTGTCCATGGAATGTCAAAGTGGACATGAACAGGGACAAACGTGCAGCGGCACTGACAGATTACAGAGGACGTGAATAGTAGCGGGACTACAGTTACCACAAGTGATGTGAAGAGAAAAATTGAATCCCTTCGAAATCAGCATAGACGGGAACTAAGAAGATGCAAAAATTAAAAAAAGTCTGGAACTGAGGACATTTATATTCCGACATTATGGTGCTTTGACGCACTGCATTTCCTCATTGATGGTGTCACAATTCAACAATCTGTGTCAAACATGGATACTCACACTACAGAAGATGTCTGAGGTACATTCTGATCACGAGGTACGTATGCAAGCGTTCTCCGTCTCTCTCTGTGTATAGTACGTAATATGTATGTATATATTTTTGTCACTATTAACAAAGGGCTTGTGTATATTTTTTATTTATTTATAGATATTCAACGATCCGCTACTGCTGGGACTTGATGATAATCCACCAGCCACTGTCACTGGTTCGGCCACGCCCACCGTCTCTCGTATGGCTACGCTGACTGTCTCTAGTTCGGCTGCAGAATCGAATACTCGTGAACCCTCACCCACACCGTTAACAAGTAAACGACCGATCAAAAGGGTTTCTGACAATGCTGATAATACCCTGAAAGAGGCCCTCCACCACCTGCAGTCATTATCTTCCTCCGAAAATATTATAAATGATGCAGACAGTGATTTTGGTCAGGTTGTTGCTAACGATCTTCGACATATGAGCGGTGAAAATAAAATACATGCTCAGAAACTTATTTAGGAGATCCTTTATCTGGGGAAACTAGGTAGGCTTTCCTCCTCAACGACTATTATGTAAGGGTCATTTATTGAATGAGGGTGTTGGATACGCGTACTTATTATAACTATCGATGCGTCATTAGTGGCAAACAGTGATAACTGTTGTTAAAACATACTCTAGTATTTTATTTTTATTGACGAATATGCATGTTGGTTTGGTTTACATGTCTTTATTGTTTGGAGTGGGGTCTTCAGATATTTAATTTAAGACTACATACGCTAGGGAGTATGTAATTATGTTAAATACAGTGTATAATAAGTTGTCTATAGCGTTTTGGAAGCAACCTTGTGTCCTAAACAGCTCCATCATGTATCATTTGTATGGAGGGTTATCCCCTTTTACAAAAACAGTGTTATTTTCATTAATAATCGATAAAAACCGTAAACCCTACTAAGCCTACTATATCACATAATAAGACATGTGTTACCATGGGAACCTCTCGTGACCGTCAAAATTGAATAACTATGTATACTACACCTTTCACATGCGCACCGTGTAACGTCAACAAAAGCTGTGAGTGATCTCTCTATAATTCCCAATTCTGATGAATTTAGTGAGACGACTACCTTCAGTCTGTTTAGAGAACTACAGTGGAGCCCAGTTGTAAGCACAGTGTCGCTTGTGAAATTTATAGTTGCTGGACTTAGACAATATTTTAGATAAAATATCTGGACTTTCTGCCTGGACCCTCTGGTTGGTTATTTTCGCATCTGCGCATGCGCAGTGCGAAGAGCGTGACGTTGTATGACGTGGTAGTGACGTCGTTGCCTCTCCATCTCGCCTGTGACCGAACACAAGCATTGCACAATGCCTGGGGAGAGTGGTGGGCAGAAACCTATGAAGGCTTTGGCTAAAGAAGAAAAGATTGCCCTACTGAACAACTTAGAAGACGACCTGAGGCTTTCAAGTAGTGAATCAGAAGCAGACAATCCGCGGCCAACAACAATAGAAGTGATAGACAATTTTCAAGAAGTGATTAGTAAGAAAGAAAAGAAGAGGAGGCGAGAGGAGGCGAAGAAAAGTGAAGGAAGTGACAGTGATGAGATCATGAATGATAGGAAGAAAAGGACGACACACAGAAGGAAGCAGAAAGAATTCAACTGGGAATAAAACACAGCAGGTCTTGACTGAATCCAACACCCTTCAAGAGTCAGGCCCCAGTGATTATGACAGTGACGGTAATGTTTCTATGGGAAACACTAGCCACAGTGGAAACAGCAATGCCATGGACCCTATCACCCTGCCCTCTGCCAAACAAACAAGTAAGCTGAATCTCCACTTTCCCAAGGACTCATTAAAATCTGTTGAGGATCGGTTTAATTGGATGATGAAGTACTGCAGACAGCATGGTCCCAACATTCAATTCCGACAAGGTAAGAACCGGAACTTTATCAAGTGTCAGACTCCTGAAGTCTATAAAACCCTTAGTACTGTTGGCTTTGACGGGGTTGTCCTAGTGGCCCCTCCAGCAGACGCTGATGAATGTTGCCACATCCTAGTGAAACGATTCCCCCTATACGCTGACATCGAAGATGCACGTGACTTTAATTCTAATATACTCAGTATACATCGACATTACCGGGGACACACTCCACAAGCTGCTGTTATTGTCAAGTGGAAGGGAAGAGTATGTCCAACCACTGTGAAAGCCCATCCAATCCTTCCACCACTTTATGCAGAGCCCTATCATCCTGGGCCTGCATTTTGTGTTATCTGCTCTCATTGGGGTCACACCTTCACTGCCTGCTGCCGACGTGATCGTCCTAGATGTCGCTTCTGCTCACGTAACCACAACTCCACCGCCTGTGCCCAGAAAATCAAAGACCACCTTAATAGGGGTGGTGTGGGCTATGTAGTTGAGCCCAGGTGCTGTAACTGTGGCGGCTGGCACAATGCTGACTCACGGCAGTGCCCCAGTCGCCCTTCTGTCCCAGGGGAGAGGCCTCCCCAAGGGCTGCGTCTACCACAACGCCCCCCTCAGTCAAGTGGGTCACCTGCCCCTGCCTGGCTTCACCAGGCT
>NW_024753828.1:1946898-2042419 GCF_018991925.1 Homarus americanus | reverse complement strand
CATGACAACGTGAGGTCCTTTATCAACACCTTTAGTAATGAAAGCTTTTGTTAAACGACTCACCCATGCACAGGCCAACCGGCCTATTGCAGACTCCTTATTTTCTTATGTTCTTATGTCTTTGTATGTATTAAGTCATTTTGTCTAATGTATTTTTCAGCCTTCGGCCTGCAAAACTTTGTCAATAAATCGTTAATTATTATTATTATTGTTATTATTTTTATTATATGTTCTTGTGTTCATGTGTGTGTGTGTGTGTGTGTGTGTGCACGTGTGTGTGTTTTATGTGAGCGCGCGTGAAAGTAGATTCTCGGGCGTGGTGAGTGTATCCGTATGCGTGCGTGTGTGCGCGCATGAGACAGGACTAAAAAAGACTGATAATTAATTGAACACAACTCACAGCGTACAAACTCACAGGTCCTTTCCATGTCGACTCCAAACAATAAAAAATTACCCCTGCAATATGTTTAATCGATCGAGGCAGCATAAAGTAGCGTGTGAAGGTCAGTGCAGGTTCTCGTCCCACGCCACTAATAAGCAGTTAGGCTGGTTCTAATCACAGGCAGTTGAAGAAAAATTAATGACACCCAATAGCGGCACGTATCATAATACATGTGTCGTTTACGAGTCGAATTCATATGACTGAGGTACACACTCTAGTCTGACGTACAGTACTTCAGTTATTCTTTGTACTGGGGACATGAAAACGAGAATAAAGAGATATAAAACAAATGAATAAATAAAACAATAGATGACAAGAGAAAACAAATTAAAGTAAAATGTAGTGCCCAGTGCACAGTGCACTGTTCGTTCATGTTAGGAACAATAATCATCCCATGGATTGGGAAAACAGCTTAGAGGTGTACAAATCATCATGTGTCACAGACAGACTTCTGGTTGAAGCTAGTTTGATTAGGAATTGAATTCTATAAACCTAATGATGGTCAGTACAAAACTGATAATATGTTACACAAATTTATTTGTCAGTGGCCCAAGGTTAAAAAATGCTTTTAAAGCATTGAAGGTAAATATAGGATAGATGATTAGTAGGTCCCATATTTTTACCTGACTTAACTTTGACTAGTCACGTCGCCCTTTCTTTTAAGCTCCTCTGCGTGTAGTGGTGTTGGTGTCCGGATTGGTGGATGTCATGTTTATGACCTGACCTCATGTTTAGTAAGGTCACTCTGTGTACTTAGCCTCTCTGTCTAAGTAATTCAGTTGCCCTGAAGATGTCTTGAAAATAAAGACGAAAAACTAAGGTGCTCCATTGTTTCCCTTCCCGGTATGATTTTATCAAGATTTATCTTATCCACGTTATTGTGGATATACATGATATATATATATATATATATATATATATATATATATATATATATATATATATATATATATATTCAGAGATAGTGAAGAAAACAAATTAAGCGAGATAGTAGTGACTAGTAACGATGTTAGTAAGCAAATAGAGAAACTAAAGCCTAATAAGTCACCAGGTCCCGATGAGATATTTACCAGAGTATTAAAGGAATGTAAGGAAGAGCTTAGTATGCCCTTAGCTGTTGTTTAACATGTCCTTAAAAACAGGTGTAGTACCAGAATCCTGGAGGATAGCGAATGTAATACTCGATTTTCAAGAAGGGGATAGATCATTATCCTCTAACTATCGCCCAATCAGTCTAACATCAATAGTAGGCAAATTACTGGAAGCAATCATTTCAAACTATTCGAAATCACCTGGAGAAGCACAGATTGATCAATGATTCTCAGCATGGCTTCACAAGCGGACGTTCTTGTTTAACTAATCTATTAACATTCTTTTTCATCAGTTTTCGAATCGATGGACGAGGGGCACTAATTATGATGTGGTATATCTCGACTTTAGCAAAGCCTTCGACAGAGTCCCCCACGAAAGACTAATTAGAAAGGTAGAAGCTCATGGCATCAAAGGTAACATCCTTAAATGGATTAGGGCGTGGTTACAGGACAGAAACAGCGAGTGAGCATTAACGGCACTAAGTCCCATTGAGCAACGTCACAAGTGGAGTTCCCCAAGGCTCAGTACTTGACCATTATTATTTATTATACATAAACGACATAGATATCGGCATAGACAGCAACATAAGTAAATTTGCTGATGACTCTAAAATAGGACGTGTTATTAAATCTGACGAGACTCAGCAAACTACAGGAAGATCTAAACAAATTTTTCGAATGTTCTGAAAAATGGCAGATGAGATTCAACTTGGACAAATAAAGCACTCAGTATAGGAGATGTAAACAGGGAAACCAGATACCAGATGAACAACGATGCCATAGAGAAATCCGACTGCTAGAGAGATTTAGGAGTAATGATAAGTAGGAACCTTAAGCCAAGTAAACAATGTGTTTTTGCTCGTAACAAGGCTAATAAAGTACTTGGGTTCATACAAAGGAGTGTTAGTTACAGAATGGATATAGAATCATTGGAAAGAATTCAGAGGAGAATGACAAGATTAATCCCGGCATTAGGAACCTTGAGTATAGAGACAGGTTAAAGCATCTTAATTTGCACCCCTCGAGAGACGTAGAGCGAGGGGCGACCTGATAGAGGTGTATAAGTGGAAGTCAGGGCTAAACAAAGGGGACATTACAAAGGTACTCAAACTATCCAACCAGGAGCGAACTCGTAACAATGGTTTTAAATTAGACAAATTTAGATTTAGGCGTGAAATAGGTAAACACTGGTTTGGAACAGAGTGGATGAATGGAACAAGTTACCAAATATCATCATTAACTCGAATACGCTGAATAGCTTCAAACATAGGTTGGATGCTTATATGAGCAATAGGGGTTGGGTGTAAACGGACTGCCCAGTATGAGCCAATAGGCCCGCTGCAGTTTCCTCCTTTCTTATGTTGTGATGGCATTGCACGTACTGTAGGTTAGGTTAGGTTTTTCCGTGCCTTTTCTGACTTTTTCTTGGATTCAATGGTGTGTTGTACTTCATCATAAATCAACGTAATATTCTTATTTAGTTATTTCTATGTTAATATTTTCTCCTCTACATAACAACAACGTCATAACTAACTTTACTTACAAAATACAACAACAATTCAATACGTGGGTTACCAGAGGGCTTCTAAAGCAACAGTCAGTACCATAACAGCCATATTAGTGTTCGAACGTCTTGTCGCTGTCTAACGTTGAAGTTATTTTCTTAATTATTTTATAATATTTATTCATAAATATTAATCATTAATATTTTGTAATAAATGCGTGTTTTTGTTGCACTTATATTATTTTATCACGAATAAACAATTGATATTTAGAAAAGAATTAGTGAGTCACTGAAGACGAAGTCAAGGCTCTGTCTTACATTCGAACGGGCTTCCCGCCAAAAGTGGCCTTTAAATAGCGCGGCTGACTGGTAGAGGTCAGCAGTAGTTCAGCAACATCACTTCTGACCAACCGGTGTTCATTACAGCGAACGGCATTATTAGTTAAAGTGTGTTTTGTGATTTGAGGTTGTGTGAGACATTAGTTGTAGTTTTTCTGAGAAATATATTTTTGAATTTATATTTAGTTAAAACGAATTTCTTATTTAGTCTTAACTAATAACAAGGTAACTCATTTTGTGGATTGTAAGTTGTTTTTTACATTATTACTCGTGCTTAGAGTTGTAACAATGTAGTAGAATATATGAACGAAAATCTTGTAATTGGATAAATACGCGGCATATTCCTTCTCAGATGGCAAGTTTTGTATCTACACTCCTGCTCCTTTTGGCGGCTTCCCAGGTACCACATTCTGTAGTTAGTAAGTTTTATTCGTAATGACCAAAATCTCAAATGTTATACACGTTTACGTTCACTATAACCTCATTTTTATACATAATAACCAAAACCGCATATTTGAAACCATCCTACCTTTTACAGGTTAATTGTCAATACTACGATACCCACCGACCCGGACCATCACCCCAGTTACTGTAACATTGATTGTAACGGTATGTAGTCTTGTAGTATCGCTCCAGTTATTGACTTCCTGTAATTTACCACGGTAACATTAGTTTTCGTATGGTGGTTAACGGTGTTCAAAGCATATGTGATAATCCTTAAAATTTAAAAATTCAGTTCTTTAACTATATGGTTATTGACTTTTAACAAACCCATTTAACTATTCAAGCGTGCAAGGTAGTTTCTGACGTTTAATTGACCACTAAAGCAAGCTGTTCAACACATTTGCTGTCCCATAAAACCTTCATTTGTCAAACAATAAGTTAACCATAACATACTGACAGGATACAATCACCCACACTCTGAGAGAGACGACCACCGACGTCTGGATCACCGACCAGACCACTGTGACGGAGACCCTCACAGCCACCACCACTGACTGGAGCTTCGTGCCCTCCCACCCATCCACCAAGACCTCCGTTATAAAGATCACGACAACTCCGTGAGTATCTTCTTTCTAAGAGACCCTTTGTACCTGGACTCGTGCTCACCAAAGACCCTGACTCGTGCTTACTAGGAGATTTTTATGTACTTTTACTTCACGCTTGGCAAAACCCGCTGATTTTATATAGTTTATACCGACTTTAATCTACGTCGGTAACTTTGAATACTGAAGTCAATATAGGTTGCTTAGTCTTTGCATTCTCGGAAAATTTCAACACGTTGTGGTCACTTCTCTTACAGGTTTCTTTAGTGACTGCTACCAGCATCGTTCACCCCAACGTACCATGGTCTCTGAAATCGTCTTTCTTCACCACAACGAATGTTGTTGAGTTGTGGCAAAGCATCACCCACGTGTCTGTAATGCACCAGGTAAATGGTTAAAAACTCGTAAATTCTTGTGAGTTAACTCCTATACAAAACAAACTTTCTTTTGGAGTTTGTTCAAGACATCTTGGGAGTACAATTGCTTCAACTTCTAATTCTATTGCTCGATTCTTTATAGCTAGCTCTAATTGGTTTAATAGAATCTACGTAAACTTCTTCACCATTCAACTATGAACTCCATATTGATTAACTTGCCTGGTATGTCTTAATAGCTCTATTTTCAGTTAAATAGCAGCCCTGAATAACTTAAATAGCACACCTCAATAACTTCTTATAGCGTTTAAATTATAAAACGAGGACAATAATATAATAGCTATGGGATAGAGTTGATCAGATTTTTACCTGCAGAAACTTGCCTCCCACTTCCGCAGGTGCACACAGTACCCGTGGTCAGTATCAAGAGCTGGTGCAGGAAATCGTCTCTTCTTCACAGAGTTCGTCACCGTTACCATCACCTCCGCCACCCGATATGGAAATAATTAATGTAACCTTGTAATGAAGAAAAATTGTTAAATGAAACTTACCTGCATCACTGATTTTAATTAAGATGACCTAAAAGGTTAGATTCTGTATGCCATAATATAACCTTAAATAAACTGTTACCAGATTGTTGACCTACAATAATAGTTTAAATTGGCAGAAAATTAGAAGGAAAAGTTCTGAAGGTTTTTCCTCTACACGAGAGCAGACTTATAGGAAAACGGAGCCTTCCAATTTGTAGTATCGAGACCTGATCCTGTATGTTGCTTCCAACGGTTCAATCTAATCTCCATACTATGAATGGATATTAAATTATTTAAAGCGTTAACCTTGACACAAACTATCTAGATATTAACGATGATACCAAAATTTAAACGTATTGAATATTAATGCCTTGGTTTCGTATCCCAACTACCTGTTGAGGTTAGAACTAATTTCACTTAATTAGTGCTCAAAATTAAGTTTCCAAAACATAAATAAAAATATGGTAACTTGTGTGGTATTAGTTGATCGGTTTATATAAAGTTTAAGATAGTTCCTGTTGAGGCAGACGGCTAAACGTTCATTAGTGGTGGTCGGCAGTGATCCCAGTAAATTGAGGATGGACTTGAAACTTCGTACAATAAGAAACTGATCCTTTTAAACACTACTCGCATACAATAATACTTGATAACACATACAGAAGATTCTTTGTAACACGAGTACTTGAGTGTTTGTAAACTTGTCACCTGGTATTCTTCTGTAACTTAAGATTTTTTTTTTCCTTCGACAATTCATTGTATGTTGAACTGAGCTAAGAAGATCTTGGCAGAGTAACTTTTCTTTTTTACTGGATATATTAAATTATCGAACTATTGTTTTTTTTACGAAAAAATTATGATTATTGTTATTTATGGGTATAATGCGGTAATGTTTATTGCTAATTATTTGCCATGGTGCTGTATGTATTCAAATATTTGCTGTGTACTTATCTTAATTAAACACATATCCACCAAACGACACCCTTTGACTTTAATAACCTAACTATTTGGTATTACCAGAAGGCATATTTATTATAAGCGAATATTATAGTATTACCATAATGGTTAACTTTAGAATTACTCGATAAAAATTAATTGGTATTACCACAGTGGAATTAAGATTTGTCGATTAAAACGGTGAATATATCAAAGAGTGAAAATTCTAATGATACCAGAGGGAGTATATTCATAGTATTACCACATGGAATATACACCAGCACGTGTGGTGTGTGTGTGTACGGCCGTTCACTGCCTCGCAAACCCTCTGAATAAATAATTCGACAAATCCTAAATTATTCCTGTTAATTAACTTGCAACCAAATTTAGTTGTGTAATTAAACCCAGCAATAAGAATCTACCGCCAAAGTACACCTATACTTAATAAGTTTAGTTAATTAATATATGCAGCCTCGTGAGATGGTATATATAAATAATTGAATTGTATATACATTTACTGGTATAGATATGGTGAGGCTAATTATAAAGTTATTAGCATGGAATAATATTTTTAGTTAAAAAAATAATTACTGAACTCTATTCGTGATTAGAATTTGTTCCTGTTGGTTTTTAAGTTAGGTTAGGTCCCTGTTTATTACGTCTTAAGATATTATAAATAGGTAATTGATAACTTAATGGCTCTATTACTGAACAAGATATTCAGTTACTTGAATATTTTATCTAACTAATTAAGTCTTGATATTTTTCTAAAGTGTATCTTGTATTTAAAACTAATTTTTGTATTTCATGTTATGTATTTATTTTATGTATTTATGATGACTGTTTTATCTTGTAATTTAATATACTGAAAGTCTCTTGTAATGGCTCGGTGCCAAGACTGGCTGCAACAAGGCCACACCTGGCGACGTTGTTCGAACACTTTGCAGCTTAGAATCCAAATTCGCTGCAAACAGAAAGCTCGGGAAGCAGCCATCCTGGACTCCGCCCACCTGGTACGGTGTCCTCCGTAAACTTCCTGACCTCTCGTACGTCTATGGAAAGGGGAAGTGATTGCTGCCTGTATCATTGGGTATGACTGCTTGGGAGATTGGTATCCCCATCCCTGAGCAACGCTCTTGTGCATTATGCAGAAGACCCGACACCCCCCCCTTATCCACTACCTCCTAAGATGTCCCCACACACAACGCTTCCGTGACGCCTGCTGACCAACCCACGACGACGATGATGATCTCCCATACTGGCCAGATACTATGTAAATAACATTGATTATGTGTTAAAGAATATCCTTCCCTTCCTTAGGCTTTAGTAAGCCCCTTTATAATATTTATACTGTATATACTTGTCACACTTGCCAGATGCTTCTGGTGTCATTGTACAGGGTACCTTAGTGACAACACTAGGATCCCGCTTCTCTATCAAGGAATAAACAATTGAAATGAAATGGCTCGGTGATAGGTATTGTTTGGTTTTACGCGGACGGATTTTACTGACTTAAATGACTTTTCTGACTTACTGACCGACCGACTGACTTACTTACTGACTGGCTGGCTGACTGGCCGACTGCTTACTGACTGACTGACTTACCAACTGACTGACTGACTGGTTTATTACAGCGAAGCAATAACTTGTACCTCGTACGGTGAACGGAAAGTCACGAGGAAAAAAAATTCACAGGACTTGTACACATTGACAACACAATATATATATGATGGCATTGCACGTAGGTTAGGTTAAGTTTTTCCGTGCTTTTTTTCTGATTTTCCTGGATTCCGTAATACTGTTTGATATTGTGGAGTTGTTCCTTCATGTTCCGAGTTTTAGTCAAGGGAAGACAAGTTTTGACAATGGACGAGTTGACGGTCGGAATTTTTTCGTTAGATGGCAGGTCAATAAAGAAAAAAACGCTTAAGTTCACTATGGTAATGAAGTTTTTAAATAAATTTAGCCAAAAAGTGAAAAAAAATGAAGGTTAAAGTTGCTACAGTCACGTGACTGCGAAAGCTCTGGGTGGTTGACGTTACTGACTAGTGTGAGCCGCCCAGCCAGCTGTGGTGTATGTGTTGTTACCAGCAGAATACAGGACTTGTATATATACAGTGTTGATATACACAGACATACCTTATTTTGTGTTAAATAACTGCTCAAGTATCATCATGTGTATTTACTTGCTGGGTGCCAAATGATGCAAAAGACCGATAACTCCAACATGAAAGTTTTCATCACTTTTCTATTTCATGTCTGGAAAATGTAAGTTTCGTCACTGATGTCTATATTCAATATTGTGGAAGGACTAGGGACGACCATGGCCAGGGATGGGCTTGAGATGATCAGATGACTTATGTAATTTAACGTGCTTCATAGCTGGATGGCGGAGTTCTGATAATATTTTTATCATAATGACATCTACTTGGTAAACTTCTTTCATCTCTTTGAGGAACCCTGAAGTAGTTGTGCAACCTTTCGGCTGATCGGCTCTGTAAATAAATATTATTAGATAATTAATTGTGCTTATGTGCAAACCGTAATGCTATATTAAATATATAAATATTACTAGCACATTAACTAATTAATTGATATTAGCTGCCCTTACTACAAATTTGAAAGTATAAACATTCCAAACAATATTGGTATTATTTTGGTTTTGGTCATCTGGAACCTAAGATTCTAACTAGGGATTAAGTTCTTTAAACAAGAAGACAAATTATCTCTACTGGATTTCTGTCGCAAAACATTTTTCGATCACAAGAAAATACAGATATGTTGGGTTAGGGGTATGATGAGTTATAAGGTTAGCTTAACATACAGTACATCGGTAAGGGTGGGTAGTAAGTCAAAACCAGTGATTTCCGATAAAAATGAAGGTCTAAACGTTCATAACACATCGCAAACCATCAGAAAAAACATAGTCTGTCGAAGTAAGGATGACCAAAACTTAAAATTTACAATATAGCCTATCTCGAATCTAAGCATCCAAACCCTTATAGTAGTTTAAGTAAAATTTTACCCATTAATTAATATACCTGTAAATGATATATCCCATTGATTCATTAGTGAATCATCAAACAAAAATGGACTTTGTTGTCATGTCATCAGGCATTCTCAAAACAAAGTCCAGACAATGTCATTACTTCTAAATTTACTTGTATCTCCACTAGTACTGATATACTCTGTAAATGCACTCGAAAAAGAAGAGAAAGTCTACCAGGTAAGATTACATGACAGCTGAGCTGGTGTGAACATGGGAGTTGTTTATGTCCATAAGAACATAAGAATGGAGGAAACTGCAGTCCCATTAACACCCAACCCTATAGCTCATATATCCATCCAATCTATGTTTGAAGCTGCTCTCCACGGCACATTTTTCACTTACGAAATGTCCATGACTGACCATAAAAAACACCTTTAAGACTTACCTGAACGTGGCATTTGGGGTCTAAAGAGGCCACCTTGTACTATTAATTGAGTTTGATAGAGAGCTCGTCTGCAGGGTAGGTGGTGACTGGTGACGTCATGGTAAATGCGGCCCTGTTTTAGAGAAATAAACTTATCTCTACTATTATAGCAGGACTTTATTACAAATTATATATACCGCATCACTCTACGAACGTGACGGAGTGTATTTCTTAGTGTTTACTCAGAACTGTCAACTCGTCCATTAAGCAGGAGCGAAGGACGAGGACAAATTATAACGATGGTAGTTAACCTCGTTACGTGTTCCACCCTGTTGCTACGATCCAAAGATAATAAATTGAAAGGTTATTTCAGTCAATAAATTTCTAGTAATATTCCAACGGTTAGTTAATATCACAGAAGTTATGAATATTACTTCAAGAAATATTTGTACTGAGGATAAGGAGGTAATGACACTTTTTGTTGACGAATATCGCCAAAGGGGGGGGATGGGGGTGAGGAGGTGAAGGGGAGGAAAGAGGGGGATGGGGGTGAGGAGGTGAAGGGAGTGAAAGAGGGGGTATGGAGGTTGAGGAAGGCAAAGAGGAGGGTAGGTCGGCAGGAATGTCATTCTGTCTTCAGTTTGCTCTTGATGAGCACTTAACTGTACAGTCATTGTTAGGTTAAGTATCACGTGTTCCGTTTTAAATTTTATAATGCGAGTTAATGGGATATTTTCTTTATTATTGATAATGGCTTGTGTTTATTTAATGGGTTTGATGAATAAGTATTACTACGTCTCGATAAACTTGATAATCATTGTCAAATTGGGATTGAATATTTTGTAACTATGGATTACGTTGTTAATGCATCTTTCAAAGTCTACGCTATATAATTAACTTATGTTAACATTAGGGGTATTTATTAGTATGTTCAATTTTGTTTCTAAATACTTGCATAACGTCTTGTCACTTTTCTTAAAAAAATAAAAATCATGCTGCTTAATCGTGTGCCTAAAACTATTATTAATCATTTGTTTTTCATCAACATTATATACTAATGAAGAATTGTAATAAATCCTATATTTCTTCCCAGATGTGGACGCTCGTAGCACTAACTCTGGCTCTAGCCATCCTGGCCTTTCTCCTGCACAGGCTGGTGATTATCGTCGAAGAGGTTTAATATCTCGCGTTCTTAACTAAAAATATATCCAAAATTTTTTTATGACTATTACTCCGTGTCAAATTTGATCCTTGTTGACAATTCTTAGGATACGTATTGTTTGATACAAATTAAAGTTTACTGTTTCCACAGAATGCAAACATAATTCTGACCAAGAACAGAGGTCCCATTGTTAATCTGTAGGCGATATCGGTTTTGGGTCAGAAACACTGGAAGGTAGCAGTGGCCCGTCTTTGGCTCTGGCGTCGGGTGGCCGTCTTTAGCTCTGGCGTCGGCGTGGCCCGTCTTTAGCGTCGGCAGTGGCCTTTCTGCGTCCAGTAGCACCGTCTTTGGCGTCGGCAGTAACCCCGTCTTTGGCTCTGGCGTCGGCAGTGGCCCCTCTTTGGCGTCGGCAGTGACACCGTCTTTGGCTCTGGCGTCGGCAGTGGCCCGTCTTTGGCGTCGGCGGTGACACCGTCTTTAGGCTCAGGCGTCGGCAGTGGCCCGTCTTTGGCTCTGGCGTCGGCAGTGGATCTGGCGTCGGCAGTGGATCTGGCGTCGGCAGTGTCTGCGTCTTCGGCTCTGGCGTCGGCAGTGGCCCGTCTTCGGCTCTGGCGTCGGCAGTGGCCCCGTCTTCGCTCTGGCGTCGCAGTGGCCCTCTTCGCTCTGGCGTCGGCAGTGGCCCTCTTCGCTCTGGCGTCGGCAGTGGCCGTCTTCGTGCGTCGGCAGTGGCCCGTCTTCGCTCTGGCGTCGGCAGTGGCCGTCTTCGGCTCTGGCGTCGGCAGTGGCCCGTCTTCGGCTCTGGCGTCGGCAGTGGTCAGGTCAGGCGGGTGGAGTCATAATCCGCCACTGTCACCCAGACAGTCACACTGGACAGGTTCGTGACCTTGACTGACCTGTTTCCACAGCGTAGCGAGCTCTGACTTCCCAGACTACAGACCATCACGGCGGGAACGCGGTAGGAAATGTAGATCGCCGTTTTAAGTGAACCTGGAGAATGTAATTCGGTGCAGGTTGAACAACCACCAACACCGGTTGATATAACCCTAGTTTAACTAGTATTAACATTAACTAGCTTAAACTTCTAGCTGTTGATACTATATAGGTTTATACATTACTGTATAGGTTGTCACATATATATTATAGCATTGGTTGTTAATATAACAGTAATATAGCAGTTTATCAAAATAGGTAATCGTTAATGTTGTCGTCTACAGGTGGTAAACACCAGTCGACGACCACGTCGCTCTCCAGACCACGGTAGTTGTCAGGCCCGTCGGTCACCGTCAACTGCCTGAAGTCTGACTTCAGGATGGTGACTGAAGTGGTGGTGAACCACGTCACTCACCCTCTTACGTCATCAATCAGATCACCGTCACCACCCTCGTCACAAGGCGTATGTATAAACTGTCTGTTGCCCTAGTTTAACCGTAACCCGCCAGGCGTTAGGACTCTTAACTGTATAAAACTGAATATATTGGTTCAGGTACTGATGGTAAACTGGTTTCTTCCACAGCCTGACCTACACCTCCTGGTACGGACGATCATAAACACTCAAAGGACAACCACTGACCTCCGGACAGTGTATGACACCATGTTCGTGCAGGGCACCTACGGTACTCTCCGCCGTCTGGGTGTCTCCGCGGCGTCCACTAATGCCGGCCTTTATTAACCAATCATTTGTACAAATTCATACCACCGCCGTCTAGTGCCCTCGCGGCGTCCACTGCCAGCCTTTTTCTAGTCCCTGCACCAGCCTCCAATCATAATCTTGCATTGTATACACGAGCATTATTCAATAACTTTGTACCACAATATTTTAATACCGTTATTACTCTATGACTAAGCTTTTATCGGCTTTAATGATCTCATTATAAATAGTTTGTTGAAGGTTATAGCATAAAGTTTCTATTAACTTTACACGGTTAAAACCATTAAACTAATTACATGACGCAAAGTGTCTGCACTAGACTTGTAGATTACAAGCAACCATGAAGTTGGTTATATAACCACGTAAAGCAGATTTGGCAAAATTAAACCCTTCAATTCGTGCTGTAACACTTCTAATTCATGCCCAAACATTTCTGACATTATGAAATTGTTTCCTGGTAACTCTTGCTTTAAGTTTAATGATTCTGGAAAGAGGTCTCCTGAACAAACTTCAATCTCGATGACCTTATTTGGTACATGTAGAAAAATCTATGGTCTCAAACTGCTTAAGCCAATTGGTAAATATTGTCTAGGGTACTAGTATAGTAACTTGCTATAGCTTTTCCATGCTTCGCTGTAGCTCGTATGAGGGTTAAAGAACGAAATCATAGCGCTCTTAAATAGTAGTCAGGGCGCACTCTGAGGGTGACCAATTGCCCTTATCAGTACGTTTCTTACCGGGTAAACCCGCCATCTAGTTAGTGAGCACGGTACTAAATTGGAAAAAGTTTCGGGAGTAACTGCCTCCAAAACTCGTGACCCTATTCCTCGCATAATGCCTTCAGTATGAGACTCTTCATTTATTTTTAATACTTGCCTGCTTAATGTTAGAATATTTCGTTTCAATATGTACTATACCATTTGGCATGCTGGAAATCGATCGATACAGGCCATGCATTCTCGTGTAAATGATTTCCACATTCAGATACTGTAGTGTTTCCCTTCACTGGTATAATGTACTATCGTGGACAAAAGTTCGCTCCTTCCCAAACGGTAGCAGTATCGACCGCACAGTACACCGCATCAGATAACAATCTGGTTAAGTCAGTGAGACTCCGTGTATCAAGTTTCACTACAAGGAGCGTAATTTTGTCACGATAGTACATACCCTGTACATAACTGACTTGTTTACATGGTATATACTGTACTTGTGGGGGCAACATTTCGTATGGTTTTTTTCGGTTATTACCAGTGGCTCCTTGTTCTGGCGCCTTGACCGTCGATTCTTGAGTTAATGGAGCTGGAACATGTGAAGTTTATTGGATTTTATTAGCAAAACCGAAGTTACTTGATTTCATTAGAAAATATATTCTATACAGTTCCAAGTGTATATCGCCATCACTTATTCACTATAGCCATGAGAGTTAAGTGAGGATGGAGGCTATAATAGATTAGCTCTACTAAATACATCCGGTTTGCAGTAGCAGTGATACCAGGTCTATCTGGCGTCTAAATCTGACCTTGCATTTTAGGGCCCCGCCTCCAGGCTGGAACTTACCCGTCACGTGGTATGACCATGCCACATCATATATGATTATATAAGCAAGTACTCCCACATTTATATAAAGTAAGAACTAATACATCGCTCGTCACCACTTCAGAGCTTTAGGAGGATTTACTGTGCTAGAATAAACCCCATACATATACCTACCATGTTAAAAACATGTGTAGACACTAAACTGGAACCTGAGTTTCACTAATTACTGGGGTCCTAGACTTGAGTGTCTTATGGGATAGTATATTATGTACAACGGCAAACTTGGAAGATACTGACTAGTAACAAAATAAAAATATCACTGCCAGAGGTAATACAATAGTGGAATAGAAATTGGTATGGCAACTCCTGCGCCAAATAAAATGGCAAGTGATTTAAGTTATTAAACTGACTTTCAAATAAGAAATTATAACTTCTTGGACAATATTGAGTTTACTAAGCCCCGTCCACACGATCGAGCAATGCCCGGCGGGCTTTGCCTGTTACTGGAAATCTGTGTGTTGTACACACGGGGTGGTTGGCAGCAGTCATAGTCTGGCCCGGTAGGTGGTCGGCAGTGGCGGGTGTGGTGCGATCACCATGGTGTTGTCATGGTCACGTTGACTGCTGATCATGATTCTTATCTCCACGCCCGCAAAACATGGTGAGTTAGCGACCCTAGAAGGAGCGTGTTTACCTCGTGATCCTCCCAGTAAGCCCCGTCTTTGTGACATCAATACGTTTTTTTTTCTCTGGGAAGCTTCATCAGGTAGTCTGTGTAAATCACTCCAGTAATTCGCAGACCTTTGTCAACTAGGTCATCTTTGAATGAGTAACAGTTAGTTTGTTTTATATTATTGTCATTGCGTGAGTAGCGATCACTGGCAACTCAGGGTATATATACTACTGGTAAGGGAAGATGCAAGGTTACCAGTGACAGCAGCAAACACAACATTAGATCATAAAAAGATAGATGTTCTTGAAAACACAAGTACCTGCCTTAACTCTCACCATTGGCTAGGACATAACACACAAAATGAAAAAATTGCAACAGTTGCTAAGCATACAAACACCTGACATAAATATAACACCTAAGACGAAATTTAGCTTAAACACAAACATGAGATAACAGAAGCACTTGGGTTGAGCCCCAAGACCTGCATTCTACTACTATTTCCAAATTTCTCGCTTTCTTCTGCTATCCACCAACCCCAAGTCTCCAAATCCCATTATTCTAAGTCCAGTTCCACCACCAATCTATGCATCTGCATCAAGATTTCTTCACACTTTACTTCATCCATCGATCGATCGACAGCGTCCTCCCGTTTGTCTCCAGGTATGTTCTGTGTTCTAGCCATTCAGTTTGATTTAGTCAATTGTAGAATATCAGTGTTCACCGTGTTCATGATTTAACAGTTGAATTGTCATTCACAGTGTAAGTAATATAACGTAAATACGTCTGTCGTCTAGACAAGAGAGTTTGTTTGTGTTGTCATGTTTCCCGTCCCCAACGTCTGCTCTCCCGTTTGTCTCCAGATCCTGGTGATTCTTGAATCGCTCTACCATCCAACAACCGCCTCGGATGTATTAGATGTCCAGCCGGGATCATATATGAAGATGGCACAGATGCGGCATTAATGTGCCCCACGGCTTCGTTGGGCCAGACCCCAGACCCGCCATGTGTCTGGCTACCCTAATAACAACAGGTGGAGCCCCAGTGCTCTACCCTGGGTTACTCCTGGAAGTGTATGTCCGAGAGGGTTGTAACATGTATGTTAGGGATAATTAGATGGAAATAATTATCCCATGTTGGATAGTGGACCCTGTATATGCTAGTTTAATTATTAACGAATATGCTGAGTAAGATAATCTACAATGAGTGCCATGTAATGTAACACCAGTAACGTTGTGAGTAAGAGTAATGAAATTGAGTTTGCACTAAGCCCAGGAGTTGAGCCTGGTAATTATATGATTAATACAATATCTTTCCCATTGATTGCATATAAATAAACTTGTTTTTAGAGTACTTTAGGTGTATTCCTTTCTCCCACAGTATTTTACCTATTTCCATCAAGTGACTTGATGCCAGCATTATCATGCTCACGTGCCTAGACCCTCGACCATGTTACCAAAGAATGTCCATGCAAGAATAGGTGACGGAACTGATAAAGTAAGACTTGAAAGTAAGTAAGATGAGGTGATTGTAGAAACAGAGGAACCCGCCCACTCATTGGTGGCAAGGCCTAAACACGCCCTCCTCCTCACTGTCTCGCAGGAATAATCGCCGGACAGTTAAAGCGAAGAGCATAACGTTGTGTACTGTAATAATTGCCTGTATGTGCAAAAAGAAGAACCAAATGCAGAAAAGGGAATGGTGCAAAAGTGGTTAGGTCGAAGAAAAGTGTTGTGAAGTCATGCCACGGTTTTACGTGAACTGCAAGATGGACAGAGCAAGACTTCACCAATTACATGAGAATGGACCCAACACCTTTGACAAACTTCGAGCGAAAGTGGAACCATATATAAAAATAACAGGATACCAGTATGAAGGAGAATATATCTGCAGAGGCCAGAGTCAATGCTCATATATCTTTCAACTGGGTGCACCTACAGTACACGTCACTTCAGTATAGAACGAGGATATCAAAACAAAGTTTGTCTCGCATAATACCTGCAACTTGTCAAGCCATGTATGAAGTACTCAAATTACTTGCAGGTGAGATTTGTAATACATAAAAGTCATTGAATAATGTTAAATTATGATATGCATAGACGAAAGCTATGGGACTAGAGTGAGGGAGGCGGCAGGAACGAAGAACACACACGAATGTCATTACATGATACATAAACTAGGGTTGCCATACGTCCGTATTTTCCCGGACATGTCCTCCATTTAGGTCTCGAAATCTTCATCCGGAAGTAATTTTTAAATTCTTCAAAGTCCGGAATTTCGGCTGCCTCCATTTTCTCCGCGGAAAAAAAAAACAACTGTAATGACGAGAGGCGACAGAAAGTGGGGAGGTGGAAACCGTAGAGATCTCGTTCAGTTTTTCGTCAGCTGTTAAGTCGTGTACGCCTGTACGGTGTTGTCAACTTAGCTGTCAAATATTTGATTGATAAGGGGTAGAAGTTGATGATAGTATGTTTTGACCAAGTTAGTAACCTGAAGCAGTTTGGAAAATTACAAGTGATGAAGAATTTAGTAATCTGCCAACACATAAAAAGTGGACCAGATACTTTGAAAAATCAAAACACTGAATGCCACTCAGAATTGCTAAGAATTGCACAATTCTTCTTTTGCTATATCATCTCACAATGCAAATAAAGGTTTTCACGGATGCAAAGTTAATGGACAAAGGAAGGAACAAATTGAGTGTTGAAACAATGAAGGCATTCTGACCGTACAGTACAACTTCCGAGAAACACCTTGCAGTCCATCAAGTCATACACACATAGTGGGGGAAAGACTGCAGCTAAAGAAGATATTCAGCCTTAAGCAAAAGGTAATTTTTATTTTTAGATTTCTATACCATGTATGTTGTATATTAGCCTACATTAAAAACACAATGCAATACAGTACACAATATAGTGTGTATATATATATATATATATATATATATATATATATATATATATATATATATATATATATATATATATATATATATATATATATATTGCTATGCAAATATGCAAAATTATTTGTCACGACTGCTTCAGGTTACATAGAGCCAAAGTGTGTGCCGGGCGGGGATGTCTTCGGGAACGTCCTCTTTTTGAATGTTCATATATGGCAACTAACAACAATCTCCCGTTTATTGTCACGCAATAATGTACACTGCATAACCTTATTTGGTTATACATCTGGACCAGAGGGGACCATATACGTATCACATTTGCAGTCGTCACTCCATATCCGGCAGACCACCAGGCAGGCGGACCATGATTTCGTCAACTACGGGCACGGGCACTCCGCTGGTTTGCCCGCCAATTTGCCTGATAATGGGCATTGGCGGCTGCCCGCCGGCACTGCTCGATCGTGTGGACGGGCCTTAATAGTTAAATTAGGAACTTGAGCAATGGAATCAATCTGAAGATTTAAATTTAATGCAAAATGCTGATGAAGGAAGGTCGTGAACTACAGATTATTTCACAGTAATCCGGAGCCTTATAATAACCTTTCACAACCAACGGCTTACCACCATCTTGGCAGCCTTAAAATGACGTTAGTTTCATCAGGAAAGAAAAAATGCTGCACTGTATGTAGATGCGCATAAACGGATTTTCTAGAAATCGGTGTATAATTACATTGTATTAGGGCTGTGCCTACGTTAGTTTGTTTGACTGCGAGTTCACATATTTCTGTATATAAATGCGAATACATTTGCTGGACATACGTGTAAATATGACGCTTTACACCGTGATAGTACCATAGGATCATCTAATGCTAACAGTAATCTTCATTAATTACAAAATTTCCTTTGGGTCTATCCAGAGTAAACCGTGCCATTAAAATACAAAATGAAGGGTTCCAAATGCTATGCATTAAATTTGCGTTGCCCTAGTATAGGTATGTGGATCAGAACTCATTTAGTAAGTGTTATTGATAAAAAAATTGTACAGTCTCCGTCCTCATTTAACGCTCTTAGCTATAGTAAATAAGTTATGGTGATATACACTTTGAACTGTATATAATATATTTTCCTAAATAAAGAAGAAAGGACAACTCACCAAGAATCAATGGTTAGGGCCAGAACACAAGGTGGCAGCTTAATGGGATCAACCTTAAATTACAAGAACCAAGTATATAACTTTCCCAAGAACAAGTCATAAGAGTTTTTAAAAAAGAAAAACCGTGACTTGCTATACTCTCCAAAGTGCATTGATATACCCCTGTGGTGAGACATTACATGTTGAGTGATATTCATTTTCTCATCCAAGATGATGTGTAATAGCCTTTTCAGTATGCTACACAAATAAAAATTATCGATTCTATGGTTGTGAAAAACTGCAATAATACCATTCTCCTATTTTTGGGCCAAGTATATGAAAGAACACACAGAACGGTCTGTGATTTTTTTTTACGGTTAGCCCACCCAGGCACAGGTAATGACCCACATCAGGGCCTTGGGGGCCGAAAATTAGGGCAAACTCTCTAATAATACATTATTTCTGGCGTAAATCATGATTCAACACCCTTCTAAATAAGCTAATTCACTGGGGCTGTCTTCCCAACAGGCTAACTGCTATGGAACTATTTCTCGACGACAATATATTATTTTTTTTTTACTTACAACAGAGTGGACAGGTGTCAGCGGCGAGGCAAGTCCTCCTAGTGACGTGGCCTGCCTTGTCGGCCTCTCACAACAGCTCGTGTGAAATGAATCCTTAGTTTCGAATTCAAGCAAGATGCAAAACAAAACAGGGTAATTCCTTCACAATGACAGTTAGACATTTAATAAGTTACGGAGAATGAAGGTCTTTCCTGGACTCAAACGGCGTGACTGGACTCTGGAGGAACGAGGTTGGACTCTAAAGTGTCTAGTCCTCTGGTCGTTTAACTGCATGAAAAAGTTTCCTCACTAAATCTAATCTCAAAAATTAAAATAATAGAACGAGAAACCGAAGTTGAACTCTGAAGTTATATCCGTCAGGCAGGCACGAGCACCTTGTCAACCGTGTCATCTTAGGGATGCACATACAGTACACTATAACATTATGTATTAGGATGTGAAAAAATCCAACCATACAGGAACAGTGAGATCACTTCTTTAAAAGAAACAAGTTTGTTGGTTGATTAATAATGGAAAAATTAAAGTAATTCTTGCAATGTATAAAAAAAATGTTCCCCAAGGATATGTCATTTAATTTTGTGTAGGATTACATTATCTGATGTAAAAATAATTATTGTATTAACATTTATAACTTTTTAGTGGCCCCAGAAGGGATGTCAAGGTGAGGGTGGGAAGTAGTATACTACCGTCCTTTTGATGTAGTAGTTTTATTGTTAATAAATTATTTAAATTTTAATTTCAATCATTCGTGACTTGTACTATATATCATCTAAAGTCTTTATAAATATATTCCTCTTAGATCATACAGTAAATATAAATAACTATAAGAGATTTGCGTCTAAGATGGGGTGAGATACAGGACTATTATGGCACCAAGTTGATATACGGAAATGAATTATGTCAGTGGTACCTTTTTGGTTGTTAGGTTTGAGTTGGTCGTTACATCAGAGGTATAAAATATACGGTTTAATACTTTACTCTTATAGTCATTTTATATAAAAATATGTGAATCATTCTTTACTGTAATAAATGTAACTTGGTTAGGCTATGAGAATAAAATTGACTTATGATTGGTTAAGGGTGTTTGGAGACGGAGGGAGAGAGGGAGGGAGAAGGGTGGGGGTAAGGGGTTATGGGGTTGGGTGGAGGGAGAGGATGTGTGGGTAAAGGCGGGGCACCGTCAACGACGTCAGTGTGTCGTCACCGTTATTACATCAACCCCACTTAACTATAAAGTATTCGTAAAGGTATTGTGTTTTTATTGTAATTTTGGTTGGTCTATGTTTCTCGTCATACTATACTAGTAGGAAATGTTTGATATATTATTGGGTTATTAAGTATTATTTACCTTTCTAGAATATTAACGTAAATAAACTTACTACCAAATGTATATAACTATTAAACAAAGTGGGATAACTCTGCTTACGACGCAGAATATCTTGACCAGCTCTTTAAAAGTAAATACCAAGGTTTTTGTTTTATTCCTCGAGTAAAGTTCTCTATACTTTCACTTTAACTTAATTAGTTTTGAATATTCTGAAAATGTAGTAAGTTTTTGCAGTGTCATTCATTTAAATTAAACCATTTAACCACTAGGTTATTATAAATTAACTAATATTATCTTTAAAACCCAAATATTCCAGCTTTTCAACTGCTTTATACCTTAACTTCAGATGTCTGGACAACGGTGTGCCTGGTGTGGCCTTACTAACAACCCAGACCTTGGCTGGAGATAGAATCGTAAGTTAACACGTTAACCTGATCTACGTATATTAAATATCCTATGAATTGCTTATTAGACCAGATATAAAAAAAAAAACTCTGGTATGCTGTAACTTCTAAGTTATCCGATAATTAAAGAAATATTATCGGTTTGGTAACCTATTTAAAGTTGTGTTATCTTCGTGAGTACATTTTAACTGCTCTCTTCTCCACAGCAGAGACAAAGGGGTGGAGTTACCGGCACCACTACAGGCGGCAGAGCTACTGTTGTCCCTACAACCACCTCTGGAACCAGGGCTCTACCGGAGGACAGGGTTCCACTTTCGGCACTGGTCAGGATTCACCGGAGGACAGGGTTCCACTTTCGGCACTGATCAGGGCACTACCGGGGGACAGGGTTCATCTTTTGGCACTGGTCGGGGATCTACCGGAGGACAGGGTTCTACTTTTGGCACTGGTCAGATCTACCGGAGGACAGGGTTCCTCTCGGCATTGATCAGGGCACTACCGGAGGACAGGGTTCCACTTTTGGCACTGGTGGGGATCTACCGGAGGACAGGGTTCCACTTTTGGCACTGGTCGGGGATCTACCGGAGGACAAGGTTCCACTTTTGCACTGGTCGGGATCTACCGGAGGACAAGGTTCCACCTTCGGCGCTGGTCAGATCTACCGGAGGACAGGGTAGCACCTTTGGCACTGGTCAGGGCCCTACTTGAGGACAGGGAAGCACCATTGGCTGGCGGGGTCTTTTGCGGCAGCGTGTTTGGCTCATGGACTCGGCAGTGGTCAGGTCAGAAAGTGGAGGTTTTGATCACGCCCACTGTCACCCAGACAATCACTGTGGATAGGTTCGTGACCTTGACTGACTTGGCCAGTGTGGCTGTGACCCTGACTGAACCTGAGTAGAGACCGTCACAGTTACTAACTTGATGTAAGTAAAGTGAACCTCTTCATAACTAAGTAATATAGCATAGGTTTAGCATTTATGTTATATGTTTACAATATAGGTGGACACTAATGTTGTCGTCCACAGGTGGTACAAACTCCGTCGACGACCGCGTCGCCCCTCCAGACCACGGTAGTTGTCAGGCCCACGTCGGTCACCGTCACCTGCGAAAGTCCGATTTCAGGGTGGTGACTGAGTGGCGGTAGACCGTCACCATCACCCACACCTCCTACGTCATCCGTCAGACCACCGTCACCACCCTCGTCACGCAGGCGTAAGTAGACTAAACCCAAATTATCTGTAATAGGAGTAAATTAAACCCGGGGTGCAGGTGTTCCATTACTTAAGAAGAGTTATAGTGACTTGTTGGTTTATTTTCTAAGTACAGTAACTTCCCACTGTAAGAAAAATTTAGAGGGGTCAAAATAAGTCACGGATTTTAAATTAACTTGTGCAGAAATCTAAACCTGTTAGGTTCGAAGAGTACTTTTATACTTATTAAAACACTAATGAAAACCTTTTGCCGTGAGCTAGTTTAACTTCTACTTCCTTGAATGTTTAGTATAGTTTGTGTGAAACTAATAGTTTTGGTTAGTATTCTCGACTAATTTGGCTTTACCTCATAACTCTGAAAACTCTGTTTACTTATAAACATAGTAGAGTTCATGGCCGTATACACAACTTTTAAGTGCTAATAAACCGTTGTTAAGATTGACTTTTTCCTGTTAAGCATGAAACTTTTTAAGAGCCTTAATAGTTCTGTTAAGTTAAAAGACCCCTAGAGCACTTTAAGTCCCGTAATAGTCTTCTGTTAGTTGATACCATGGCGAACCAATCGGCGGCGCAACGCACTAATCGAAAACGAGAGATATATTTAATATATATTTTGTGTGTATTCCGTCTTTATAGCAGGGATCTTATTTCTGACTTGGACAGCACTAAGAACCATCGTGTCTCGCCACACCCCGTTTGGTTAATTTTTTGTTATCCTCCATATTTTTTCTGTTTTTCCCCACATGGAAAAATATATATTTTAAAGGTTTCCTTGCTGTTTTAGTTGATTCTGATTTTTTATTTGGGGAAATCACTTTTTTTTGTTACGTGACATGACCTAACAGGCCACGTCCTGACTTCACAAAAAATAAACTGTCCCAAAACATAAATATCGGAATCGACTAAAAAAGAAAAATATGTTTCGTGGGTAACGAGAGCGACGCTACGTGTCACCATAATTGGGACTTGGCAAAATTAATGTTATTTACAACTAAAATTCGCGAATATCGAGGTTTATTTTTTAATGCACTGCTAAATTCAAATATTCTTTCGTTAGTTGATGAGATCTACTAAATTTTATGAAACAAAACCGTGGAAAGGTGATGGGTGGATAACGAAAATAACCACTTATTTTTGTCTTTATTCAGGAAAGTCGCTATTCAATTAACTTTTTCAATGGCATCCACCAATATATGTCTAGTCTGGTCCAGTTGGCCTTTTCTTCTTCATGGGGTTGTGGTTTTTCCATGATGTTCAACGTGTCCGCTTCTTCAATAACACGTTTGTTTACAAGCAGCACTGCACAGAAAAGCCACCGATCACTATCCTGGTTAATATATCCTCCTTCAAACTGCTTTGCTTAGATTTTAATGATATAAATGTAAATGATCTTCGTAATTCATTGAGGTTATTCCTCCATAAAGCCATTTTATATGATGAACTCCTGCTATCCTTAGCGGTACTTAGCTAACAAATATTTGTGCGGTAAAGTTTGCTAGTTGCTTTGCATAAAACATGAATTTAATTTTACTAACAGAACTATTTTCATTAGCAGATTGGTACTGCTATTAAGTCATTAACAAGATAGTTGATATTATCGTCATAACTATTAAACGAGCAGAATTTAAAATCGTTAGGTGTTTTGTCCTGTGTAACGTGTTGTTGACCCCGCAGGCTGACCTACACTCCACGCTGGTCCGCACCATCATCGACACACAGAGGACCACCTTCAGACTTCCACACCATCACTGACACCGTCTTCGTTCCTCTGTCTAAACCACTATAAATGCTGTAATCTGCTGACAATATTTATCTTAAGACATTACTGTATATTACAAATTTCATGAAATATAAGACAATCTCCATGATTGTAGTTCTTGATCTGTCCCAACACTTGTAGGAATTTATCCCGACTTAAAATTTTGTGGAAATGGTTTTGATAATTTTTCCTCATTTGCAACGAACTGTATCCTAATTCAACCAGTAATTATTTTTATATCTTTTGCACTTATTTTTTTTCGACCAAACAAACTTCGTTATTGATGCCAAACTATCGTGGCGAGTAAATATGGGGAAACTTAAGGATTGTTCAGGCATCTAAATATCGATAGTATTGGGAGAAAAGACAACATTTTTGTTAGTACATTTATCTTCCCTTTACTTGTACTAGCCACCAAGAAAAATTTATCAAAACCTAAATAGCTGCCTCCCTGTCTGTCTAAACTTGATGCTGTTTGTGTAATACTGAGTAGAGGATCTTGAACAAGGTGAACGCATTTTTATAATGTTCTCTCGGCTCGGTTCACATGGTACTCTACCGGCCATGGATTTATGAAGGTAACATACTATTTTTACCTGCTCTAATTACTAGGGTTGCACGGTACTTATTTTCGGCTGGAACCTCAATTTTTTATTTATTTATTTATTTTTTATGAATTTCCATTTCTGGACGAAACTTTAGAAAATGACTGACCGGAACTTTGTGATATTGGTTTAGTAGAATGTTTACTAAACATCTCTGCCTCCTAACGTCCACCTCGGCTGCTATTCAGGGAGACAGTAATGTGTGAGCACTGAGGCAGCTGGGAGCAGACTAGTGTTAAACTAAGCAAGTACTGACGCGTCGTCCTGATGGCTGCGTGACTGGAGGTCATGAAACCTACTGTACATGTCACTTTGGCTTCCCATAGATCGATTTTTTCTTTTTACATATTCTTTTTTTCCATGTACTAAACAAACATTTGAATGCTAAACTGATTATATATTAGGTGATGACCGTTTGGGGAAAAAATACTATAGAAGGTGAATTTTGTCTTAAAGCATTGTTATTCCTATAAAAAAAAAAAAAAAACTTATAGCAGTAAAGGATATAAAACCGTGGCCTACTTTGAACTTCATTTACCGGTTTTAGTTTGAAGCTAGTTTAAACCGAGACAGACCAATAATACCAGATAACATTTCTGAGTCTTGAAACTTAATTTTTTTCGTTGTTTAAGCAACACTTTAAATTTAAGGTTCTGGCCAGATTTTTATTTTATTCCGGCAAGTCCGGTGCATCTCTACTAATTCCATGACTGACCTGCCTTACCTTCATGCACTATCGTGCACAAAAGTCGTGTCCACTACCCAGCCACAGTGAGGTTTCAATAGCCTTGCGCCTGAAGTTTCGAAACAGCTTGTGGAAATATTATGGTCGGCCAACAGATGTCGCCCATTGTAGTGGTTGGGGAGGTAGTTTATTTATTATTTATACCACCATAATTTCAAGCCTTTTAAATACGTTTTGCCTTAAGCCCAGTCCACAGGATCGAGCACTGTCCGACGGGCACTGGCTTAATGCCCGTTGTTCGGGCAAATCAACGGAGTGCCCGTGGTCGAGCGAAATCGCCAGATAAGGTCGTCTGGTGGTTTGACCGTTTGCTGTCGGGTATGAATGGACGACCTGCCAGACAAACGAAGTTAACCTGGAACCCTGGCTGCCAGTTCTTCAGTCTCGCCACAAGTCACTACTGGAAAATGTCTGTTCCACCGTCCGCGACAGACCAAGAAACCTTCATTGGTCTAGAGAAGAGACCATGGTGTTGATTGAACTCTATCGTCAGCACCTTGTCCATGGAATGTCAAAGTGGACATGAACAGGGACAAATGCAGCGGCACTGACAGATTACAGAGGACGTGAATAGTAGCGGGACTCATAGTACACAAGTGATGTGAAGAGAAAATTGAATCCCTTCGAAATCAGCATAGACGAACTAAGAAGATGCAAAATTAAAAAGTCTGGAACTGAGGACATTTATATTCCCACATTATGGTGCTTTGACGCACTGCATTTCCTCATTGATGATAATTCAAACAATCTGTCAAACATGGATACTCACACTACAGAAGATGTCTGAGGTACAGATCACGAGGTACGTATGCAAGCGTTTCGTCTTTCTGTATTGTACGTATGTATGTATATATTTTTTCACTATTAACAAAGGGCTGTATATTTTTTTTATTTAGATATTTAACGATCCGCTGCTGGGACTTGATGATAATCCACCAGCCACTGTCACTGGTTCGGCCACGCCCACCGTCTGTAGGCTACGCCGACTGTCTCTAGTTCGGCTGCAGAATCGAATACTGTGAACCTCACCCACACCGTTAACAAGTAAACGACCGATCAAAAGGGTTTCTGACAATGCTGATAATACCCTGAAAGGCCCTCCACCACCTGCAGTCATTATCTTCCTCCGAAAATATTATAAATGATGACAGTGATTTTGGTCAGGTTGTTGCTAACGATCTTCGACATATGAGCGGTGAAAATAAAATACATGCTCAGAAACTTATGAGATCCTTTATCTGGGGAAACTAGGTAGGCTTTCCTCATCAACGACTATTATGTAAGGGTCATTTATTGAATGAGGGTGTTGGATACGCGTACTTATTATAACTATCGATGCGTCATTAGTGGCAAACAGTGATAACTGTTGTTAAAACATACTCTAGTATTTTATTTTTATTAACGAATATGCATGTTGGTTTGGTTTACATGTTTTTGTTTGGAGGGGTCTTCAGATATTTAATTAAGACTACATACGCTAGAGTATGTAATTATGTTAAATACAGTGTATAATAAGTTGTCTATAGCGTTTTGGAAGCAACCTTGTGTCCTAAACAGCTCCATCATGTATCATGTGTATGGAGGGTTATCCCTTTACAAAAACAGTGTTATTTTCATTAATAATCGATAAAAACCGTAAACCCTACTAAGCCTACTATATCACATAATAAGACACATGTTACCATGGGAACTCGTGACCGTCAAAATTGAATAACTATATACATTACACCTTTCACATGCGCACCGTGTAACGTCAACAGCTGTGAGTGATCTCTATAATTCCCATTTCTGATGAATTTAGTGAGACGACTACCTTCAGTCTGTTTAGAGAACTACAGTGGAGCCCAGTTGTAAGCACAGATGTCGCTTGTGAAATTTATAGTTGCTGGACTTAGACAATATTTTAGATAAAATATCTGGACTTTCTGCCTGGACCCTGGTTGGTTATTTTTCGCATCTGCGCATGCGCAGTGCGAAGAGCGTGACGTTGTATGACGTGGTAGTGACGTCGTTGCCTCTCCATCTCGCCTGTGACCGAACACAAGCATTGCACAATGCCTGGGGAGAGTGGTGGGCAGAAACCAGAAGGCTTTGGCTAAAGAAGAAAAGATTGCCCTACTGAACAACTTAGAAGACGACCTAAGGCTTTCAAGTAGCGAATCGGAAGCAGACAATCCGCGGCCAACAACAATAGAAGTGATAGACAATTTTCAAGAGGTGATTAGTAAGAAAGAAAAGAAGAGGAGGCGAGAGTCGATGAAGAAAAGTGAAGGAAGTGACAGTGATGAGATCATGAGTGATAGGAAGAAATGGATTACACACACAGAAAGAATTCAACTGGGAATAAAACACAGCAGGTCTTGACTGAATCCAACACCCTTCAAGAGTCAGACCACAGTGATTATGACAGTGACGGTAATGTTTCTATGGGAAACACTAGCCACAGTGGAAACAGCAATGCCATGGTCCCTATCACCTGCTCCCTCTGCCAAACAAACAAGTAAGCTGAATCTCCACTTTCCCAAGGATTCATTAAAACTGAGGATCGGTTTAATTGGATGATGAAGTACTGCCGACAGCATGGTCCCAACATTCAATTCCGACAAGGTAAGAACCGGAACTTTATCAAGTGTCAGACTCCTGATGTCTATAAAACCCTTAGTACTGTTGGCTTTGACGGGGTTGTCCTAGTGGCCCCCCAGCAGACGCTGATGAATGTTGCCACACCCTAGTGAAACGATTCCATTGACATCGAAGATGCGTGACTTTAATTCAAATATACTCAATATACATCGACATTACCGGAGAAACACTCCACTGCTGCTGTTATTGTCAAGGGAAGGAAAGGTATGTCCAACCACTGTGGAAGCCCATCCAATCCTTCCACCGCTTTATGGCAGAACCCTATCATCCTGGGCCTGCATTTTGTATTATCTGCTCTCATTGGGGTCACACTTTCACTGCCTGCTGCCGACGTGATCGTCCTAGATGTCGCTTCTGCTCACGTAACCACAACTCCGCCTCCTGTGCCCAGAAAATCAAAGACCACCTATTAGGGGTGGTGTCGGCTATGTAGTTGAGCCCAGGTGCTGTAACTCTGGCGGCCGGCACAGTGCTGACTCACGGCAGTGCCCCAGTCGCCCTTCTGTCCCAAGGAGGCCTCCCCAAGGGCTGCGCCACAACGCCACCCCTGCCTCCACAGTCTACTGGGACACCTGCCTGCCTGGCTTCACCAGGCTGCACCACAACAGCTCCTACCATTCCCTAACTCAACCACTACTGAGCTCTCCCCGTCTCTACTCTGACGCTATCAAGCCCCGTGCCCCCCCACAACCCTGTCGCTACTCTGACGCTGTCAAGCTTTGTGCCGCCACCAGTGCCCCACAACCCCGTCTCTTCTGACACTGTCGCCTTGTACCGCCACCAGTGCCCCCATAACCTGTCTCTACCCTGACGCTGTCAAGCCTTGTGCCGCCACCAGTGCCCCCCCCACAACCCTCTCCAGTGACATGACACAGATCATGTCCCTCTTCCAAGAATTTACCAGTCATGTTGAACTCTTCGTTGCACTCTGTACCGCCATCTCCGACCTACACCGCCAACTCCTGCCCTTTGCTGCCAAGTACTCCCCTCTTTAGGTTTGACACAGGTTGGTAGTCCCCTGAGCCCCCTGCTCACAGGTTGTGTGTACTGCTGCCCCCGAGCCAAGCCCTGCCTCATCTTCACCCCCAGAATGACACTGACACCCTATCACTCACTGCGCGATGTTGAATGTGTTTCTCATGGTAGCGTGTGTTGGGGGGCCGCCAGCACTGCCTTGCTTCGGCTCCCACTTACCTGAACACCGTTTCATCGGTATATATATTGGTTCTCCAGTATTCTTCTCTGTGTGGAAGGTGTTCCAATGCAAAGCCGAGTCGACACTCCTTGTGAGTAGGTGTTAGCCACCCTTTGTGAGCTGGAATATGGCAGTCGATCCCGGCTTCATGAAGTCGGCGTCTCATCGTCATGTGATGGCAGTTGAGGCCCATTTCTTATGCGCTCCACTGATGTTCGCATTGGATATGCCGTTGCAGCTGCCACGATCATGGCGTCCATCCTTGCCGACGTTACTCGTGGCCTCCCACTTCGAGGTTTCGTCTCCACTGAGCCCTCTTCCTCCCACTGGCGGATCCACCTCCTAATCGTCTTGGTGCTACTTCCCACTTCGAGAGCAATGTTCCACACATTTGCCCCGGCTCTCCACGTCCCGATGATTTGGCCTCGCTCAGCAATCACTGCCGACGAATTTGCTCGTCCTGCAGGCATATCTGAAATGACAGAGTAATATTATGTTGTGGTAACTGATGCAGTCTTTTATATACTAGAGTAAATTAATGGTATTAGTAACACCTAGGTTAAGTATTATTACTCTGACATAACGTTTGGTAAATCTTTTGATCAACTGCCCAAGAAACCCTTTCTATTTCATGTATTCATAGTGAACTGCAAGTGGATCCCCCACCCAAAACCTCCACCACCACCCCTGCGACTGTAGAGTGAACATTCGCCGATAATCATCATCATCAAGTTTTAGTTTAACCACCACTGACACCCATCTGAGTCTCGCCTAGGGCTGGCCAGAGGGATTAGTTAACATATTTGTGTTTCTATAATTTAGTGTTATATTGTTTGGAGGAGATTACAGTATTTCAAAAGGTCAAACTGAACTTAGGGAAAATTTTGGGTCTCTGCTAAAATATCTTACATTGTAGGGCTAGTGAAGCACATTGTTCGATACCGATTATAAATAGGTCATTCAATGAGTATATGTTGGACTGTTATTTGTGTTCGGCAGTTGGAGCGTAGGTGGGCTCCATTAGGGAAGACATGAGTTGGCCATGTGTCAATGCTTATGCCCAATTCCAGACAATTCAGAATAGTTTCGTGATGTCGAGAGGATTGTTTTGATGGTGACCAAGATAAACTGATGATTTGATCATGTTTAGCTTATGACTTGGTTCATTTTCCCAGGACTTTTGCCAGCCGAAAAATGCTTATGTGTATAGAAGATTTTCAACTCGATATCACATATTCTTTCACCTCGATAATATCTGCTGTCAGTCATGGGACACCCTGCAATAGTATAAGGACGGCATGGGCTATGTTGACGTGACTTACCTGTTGGTGACGACGATGGTAGGAATGACACCTCGGCATGTTTCAGTGTTCGACATCATCTCTTCCCTGGTGTGGGTGTCGCCAACTTTGGTAACAACTTGTGTATTCTCCGTGACTACCATTACTGGTGGTCACGGAGATTTAAATACTGGTGCCCATCATTCGCACCGTCGTAGCCATGAACGGCAGAGATATGGTCGTTGTAGTGCTTTATTTACCCGTTACACATCACCATGCTTAATAATATTAACTATCTTCATGACATTCTTATTGTTATCAGTGATTGAGAATTCACGATGTTATGCTCCACCTACACAGCCTGTTACTAGACTAACCCCACCTCCTCTATTCCCCACACACACTACAGTGGGCTACATTTGTTGGCCGACCATAGCATTTCCCCAGCTGTTTCGAAACTTCAGACTCAAGGCTTTTCGAAACCTCACTGTGGGTAGTGGACACGATTTTTGTGCATGATAACATCTTATATATGGGAATAATGAAAAATACAATTAACTTGAAGCATAATCAATTTTAAAGCACATGAAGTACAACAAAATTTCCTTAATTTCCAAAATAAATTCTTCCTGCCAGATTCAACGCATAATAATATAGTAAGTTTAATCTGGTTTGTCTATATTGAGCCTCAGGTGATTTTTCACCCTAAGATAGAGTAAGAAAAGACCTCTCTCCTTCACAATTTGTAATAAGGGATAGTAAGGAAAATTCTCACCAAGACACTAATGTTTGAAGGCAGTTGTCAAATACCATCTTTGGACCTCGCTTAAAAGTGGACATGTTTACATCATGACCTGTCAGATTCAGAAGAAGACAAAATGTCTTTAAATTACAAAAACTCATCTAGAACCAGAATGCTTCCCGGTCACTGGATGATTTACTGACAACCAATTCAATTGGACTGAGATCATCACATTTCATACTGTCATACTCCGTTAAAAAGCTAAGCAAGCTGCTTTTTCTATTTCTGAGTTAACTGGCATTCACTCCTGTCTCTAATTCATTCCTAAGGCAATCTAATATGGTGTGAAATTGTCCACCTTGAACTTCTCACATTACTCAAGTTGATTTCAGTGCCAACTGATTCATAAAGAAATGTTTTCTCTTTTGTTCTTTTGTTGTGTCTGTGTAGCAGGCTCAGCAAAGGCCCTAGTCTGATCTTCTATTTCATCAAACTGACCCTGTCTCATTTCTGAGACAGAGGAGATCAAACTCTCATACAGTTTCACAACTGACAGAGGATTGGTCAACTTTTTTAGTGACCAATACATTAATCTCTTAATTAAGATTTTATACCATATTACAGTAAGTGCTGTTTCAAATGCTTCCATTTGTCTTATGAGGCCTTACCTTTAGCTTGTATACAGTTTGTCTCACTGTCAGAACATATGTTCTCCAGTGCTGACTTTATCTCAAGGTAATGTAAAAAACACTGCTTTAACAGCATCAGCCCTCGCACTCCAGCGAGAGTTTCTGAAAGGGCTTTCACACAATCCTTCAGCAGGTAGTGCAGCTTTCAAGTGATCCCATCTCTGTATGTGGAGGCTGAGAAGAGGATTGTATAAGGCTTGCAAAAAGAATCTGGAATATGCAACAGACCCAAAGGTAACTGCTGGCAGCTTCAGCGTTCCTACAAGGTTCAAGGAGTGACCTGCACAAGGGACACAATATGCCAGGCGATTCATAGTCTTTATTCTGGCTTGGGGCCAGTGTAAATACTGACATATTGGCAGCATTGTCATAACTCTGCCCTCTCACGTCACTCAAATCAAGACCAACATCTTTAATTAACTGTACAACAGTTGAGGCTATGCTCTGCACCATGGTCATGTATGTCTGATTTAGAAATCGCTCAACAGGTTTGCCATCAGGTTTGACGCAACGAACTATGAATGTAAGTTGGTCAGCATATTACTAACATCCGGTGTGGAATCTACACTAACTGAATAATATTTGGCTTGTTTCACTTCACTTATGATTATTAATTGAATTTCTTCAATATCAGATTGACTATTTCCTCTAAATCGTTTTGAGAGAATGAAGTCTTTCCACCTTACAGCACCATACTTAGATGCTGTGCAAGAAAAGGAGTCAAATTTTGCCAGGTTCAGTACTCCAAGAATGAAATCCCATTATTTGCTAGAGCCTATTCTTTTCATCACTACCTCTGAGAGAAGACCTCTTGATGTTAAAATTTTAGTGTTTTCAATATGCGCATTAGAACTTCTTTCAGTATTTTCTCTCAATTCTACATACAAAGCCAAAGGTGAGATCAATTCGCCTTGCTGTATTGCCTGCACCCCAAAGTAATAACTGAAGATTTTATGCTCTTTGCTACTTTCATGTTCAACAGCTCTACGCTGGCAGTTTTCCAGTCTAAACCCACTAGTAAACAATGAGACTTGCTTGCTAAATAGCTTGCATGGAACACAAAATACATCTCAGTTTTTTGGAGAATACACAAACCATTCACACCTTTTTCATCATTTGCCATTTGACGTGTAAGCAAGTTTGCAGGCACCTCCATGGAACTCTTTTCCTTTTCACTTCTTGCAGATCTTGAAAATCACCTTGTTCTGAATTTAGATCAAGAGGATGGTTAGTAAATACTCAATCAGTTTATCATCAATTGTGTCGCTGATCAGCTGGATCACTTTATACACACAAATCAACACTGACAGCTTGTTCACAGAATGTTTCTTATAAGTCAACTGTGATGAATCGGATGAAGCTTCAGTCTGGAGTGTGAACCACTTCCATTGCTGTAGGTGCTGATTTATTTAATCTCTGTGACTCGGCTGACCTCTTCGTCATCTGAATCATGAAGTGAACATCTCTGTGTCATCCTGGAGTGTTTTACTGTCACTGGTGCTCTGAATCTCCTTTTGGTTTTTAAAAATGTTGTCAGCTTTGGAACTGATTGCAGTTGTGCAGCTTTGGCTGCTTTAACTTTCTCTTTGTGAGCCCTCAGATATTTTTCAGGGACGACATATTTATCTCATGAGAATCCCCCAAGAATAATCTGTACCAATATAAAGAAACAGACACAAAAACACACGTAATATAACACTGAAGTCCATTTAACAACATGTAAATATCATTAGTAAATAATGAGTGCCGCGTACACAATATAAAATATTACTGAACTGAGGCTGAGAAGATACTGACTGGCTGAGCAGGCTGTCAGCAAACCAACAATGACTTCAGCACGTACTGAACGTGAAACGATCCTGTCCTTCACACATCAAGGCGCTGAAGGTTTCTTGAACTATTCTCTCTCTCTCTCTGTCTCTCTCTCTCTCTCTCTCTCTCTCTCTCTCTCTCTCTCTCTCTCTCTCTCTCCTCTCTCTCAGTATATATGTATGTATAGATAGATAGATAAATAGATAGATAGATAGATCGATGGTGGGACACGGACATTTAAAAACTGTATATATACATGTATTTTTTTATTATCTTATTTTATCTTATTTTTTTCATTTTACTATAGGGCCTATTCGTGGCCCACCAGTTGAAAGACCTGCAGATCTATACTTATTATTGCAAGGGGCCCCACTCCGGGACCTATACTTGTTAATACCAGGGGCCCTTATGGTTTAGCCGAATATATTATATAATGGGAAATGCTCGGTGTACACTTGAAACAAGGTTATACGATGACGCACGCTGCGCGACAGAATTATTTTTCAGTGGGCCCCAGATACCGGTGGGCCCTAGGCCAATTTACCTTACCTGTGCTGCATTACCTATACTCTACGCCACTACGTCTTATTGGTCCACATAAGGCCGATTCACACGACCCGTTTCTGTTCCGACCGTCAGACCGTCGGCTTGGCGCCGTCAGAATGTTGTGTATTCACACGACACGTTCCCGGTCCGTCTGATACCGTCATTCAGTGCTTACATAACTCGTGTTGTGTGAGGATCATTGCCGGTCGGTCTCTTAAGAATTTGGCGGCAATTGCTCTTCTGCTAGAAGAAGAGGAGGAAGAAAAAGTTCGTGGAAAGAGGAAAAGGTTATGGGTACATCAGTCACTGAAAAAAGAGAAAGTGCGATGGAGAATTCTGGACCCTCTATAAAGAACTGGCAGATGATGAAGCAAAATTCTACCAATACTTCAGAATGTCCAAGGCTAAGTTTAATTATTTACTAGAAAAAATCGAAATAGACCTGGCAAAGATGAACACCAACTGCCGAAAAGCAGTACCCCCAAAAGAAAAACTTGCAGTTTGACGCCGTCAAACCGGCCAGGATTTCTCGAGAAGAAATCCGAGACGTGTCGGTCGGCTGTCGGCCGCCTGCCACCGTCAGCATGACGGGTCGTGTGAACAGTTACATTAAAATGCATTTAAGAAATATTGACGGAGTCTAGCCAACGGCCTGACGGTCGGGACAGAAACGGGTCGTGTGAATCGGCCTTAATACGTTAAAACGGATCTCCATTACTATGTGATGACAAGGACTAACTAGGAATAATATCTTATCGATGACTTAAGAACTCGCTGGGATGTGTTATGCCTAGACTTAGGAACTTGAATTACATTAAAAATTAATATAATAATGAGGACACATATGGCACAACAACAAAAAATTGGAAACTCGGCACAACTTTGTCCTTAATATTTATCACTTAAAATTAATGTTACTTCAATACACGACAAACGATGTTAAATGCAAAAGCTACAAACAAGCTTAAGGAAAAAATTGTGCATCATGGGTTCAATAACAGCCCTCTTACTTTATAATCAGTTCAGGAGTAAAGGTTTGCAATTAAACACGTCACAAAAGATTTAAATTTCAATAAGTTTGCCACAATAAATGTGCAGGTTACATAATGAACGGATAAATTAAGTAAAGAGAATAAGTAATATATAATCACAAACTTTTAAAATATTTAACATAGAACAAAACATCATAGGCAATGACTCCTTACAAAGTTAAACTGCACTTGGTTTTCAATCCTTAATAAACAACTAATATGTGCACAGTATATAAACCATAAAGCACCTTATAACACAATAATTTATTGCCTTTACACACAACACATAATAATAATAGAGCAGCACTGAATATATAATACTCAACTAAACTCAGACGTCCTCTCCCTTCCAAAGCCCAGCGGTGACTGACAAAACCCGGTGTACTGGTAGACTACAAGCCTAACAGCACAAATATAAAACAACTCCACTAAGCTGCAAAAATAGTTAAACATACAAACATACATCTTAGGAAAATTTTTACCTATGGAGTACCAGTTTTGCTCACAAACAATTATACAAAATATTTTACATTATCACCAACGCCAACACCATAACGGAAGGGGAGGGTAACGAGCATAAAAAAATTCACTATGCATAATGCAATGCATTACTGTGCATTAGGCCATACATAAATACCCCCTCCTTAAAATTTTACATTGGCAACACACAATTATAAGATCTGCTTAATATAGGCTAAACAGGGTATCAGCAATAATGTTATCCTTACGCTTGATATGTCTAATTTCAATATTTTTACGGTTGAAGCGCCAAACACTAGCGAATTAAACATTGATTTTTATTCTTCCTGCACATAACAAATTGCAAGGGGTTGTGGTCACTATATACAATGATTTTATGGTTGCTGTTCCCAAGGTATACATCAAATTTATATAGCGTCATTAACAATGCAGCTGTTTCTTTCTCAATGGTAGAGTAATTTCTTTGAAGAGGCTTAAATTTAGTAGACATGTTAGATACCGTGTGCAAAACATCATTATTACCTGCTTACAATAAAACTGCCCCAGCTGCTACGTCACTTACATCTACTTGTACAACAAATGGTTTTGACATCAAAATTGCACAATTTTCTCAAATGCTTCTTGACAACTTTCCGTCCACACAAAATCTCCTTTAGGACTAACTAAATCAGTTAATAGTCGAGCAACATCAGAAAAGTTAGGGCAGATTCTCCTATAATACCCTGCCATACCCTAGGTCGAGTCACTATACCGCGTGAACACTACACCACCCGGTGTCTCCATGACCGAGATGTCCTTCATATTAACACCTACGAACGAGTTACTGCACCGCATCAACACCACACCACCCGGTGTCTCCATGACCACGTGAGGTCCTTCATGTTAACATCTCTAGACGAGTTACTGCACCGCATCAACGCCACACCACCCGGTGTCTCCATGACCACGTGAGGTCCTTCATGTTAACATCTCCAGACGAGTTACTGAACCATGTGGCCTACGTATCTCACACAGTATGACAAGAGACCAGCACCGGCCATTAACTGCAAACTGTAATAATTTGTTTTTTCAATTCATGTTCCTTCTCCTTTCAGTAATGGAAGCATTTGTAAAACAACCCACCACCCCCATGTCTTTGTATGTAATAAGTTATTTTTGTCTAATGCATATTTTCAGCTTTCGTTCTGCAGAACGTTTTCAATAAACCATTATTTATTATCAATTATTATTATTATTAATTATTTCACACACACACACACACACACTACTACTACTAATTTGCTGTCACTCAGAATTGAATATGATACAATGATATGAGTTATGAGGGATGTCACCTTCATTGGTGAGTTTTGAGGTGACTAAAGAAGACGATACAGGACCGGCAGAGTCGTTCACATGAGTTGCACATCTAGTGCAGCAGGGGCGGTGGCAGTGTCTTATCGGCGTTAATGCCTATCTGCCTCGGTTTGCAGTCGAGCTAAGTGGAAAGTATTGACACCTTCTTGTGTGGTGCTCCTCCAAGCGTTACAATGTGGAGTAATCAACTCCCAGGTGAGGGATGCGATTTGGCACCTTTACAGGTTTGTCTTAAGACTATCCTTATTCCTTTTTAGGTGCCCTCCAGCATTACATTTACTATTCATCAGGTGAACGTCGGGCAAGAGGTGTTTGTTTGTGTGTGAGGTGCATGTGTGTGTGCGTGTGTGTATTTGTGTGTGTGTGTTTGTGTAATAATACTGTAATAATAATAATAATAATGATAATAATTAATAATAAATAACTGTTCATTGAAAAACGTTCAGCTACCCGAAGACTGAAACTATACAATGGACAGAGATCATTAACTCGCTCCGGCGCCGGGTAGGAACCCATTCTGGGGGATGGCATCGGTCAATGACAAGTTCGCTCTCTCCAGGGACGGGAACGACCCATTTCTGGGGATAGCTTCGATCCTTGACTCCGTCACCAGGAAAGCATGCTGAAAGTTGAGATAGAAGAAATTAGATAATGCAAATTAAAAACAAAACTAAACAAAGAAAAGAAAACATACTTAAAAATAGCATGAAGCGTTCATAATAAAATTTTAATTTTAATAGATGAAACTGATGGTGGGATCGATCACTGGCTCTGGCTGGGAGTATAACTGCAAAACTGCAGCGGCGTCTTCATCTCCATGGAAATTTCAGGGTTCCACGCCTTTTCCTGCTGGCATCTCGGCTACAAGGTCTTCGACCACGGAAACCACTTTCAGGTCGCTCTGGTGGCGACTTCGTCCTCCTTCTGTAAAAAGAAAGCTGGGATTACTATACACATCTTGGCGAAGCACCTTGGTGAGTGGGTCACTAGGTCCCTCAAGTTGGCCGTCAACGAGATCCTGCGACTGTGGAGGCTGGGTTAGTAGTGAGACACTAGTAATCCTACTTATGTTTATATAATTTACACTATCCGTTTTGCCCACTCAAATTGTTCGTCTATCAATCTTATTTATTGACGTTTACCTAATGAAAAAAGTGAAGTTGGAATTTTGTAAAGTATTAACATTGCATGATATGATAGTGTTGTGTGTGGCTGATAGTGAGGATCTACATTAAGATGATAGTGAACATGTGTGATAGGATGATAGTGAACATGTGTTAGGATGATAGTGAATATGTGTTAGGATGATAGTAAATATGTGTTAGGAAGATAGTGATGATGGTTGTTAGTTCTAATAGTGAAGATTTGTTAGGGTAATAGTGAGGATGGTTGTTAGGGTGATAGTGGACCTATAATGAGGGTGATAGCAAAGATGGTTGTTAGGGTGAGAGTGAAGATTTGTTAGGGTGATGGTGAGGGTGATAGGAAGATGGCTGTTAGGGTGAGTGAAAATTTGTTAGGGTGATAGTGAGAGTGATAGTGAATATGGTTGTTAGGGTGATAGTGAGGATGGTCGTTAGGGTGATAGTGAAGATATAGTGAGGATGATAGTGAAGATGGTTGTTAGAGGAATAGTGAAGATGGTTCTTAGGGTGATAGTGAAGATGGTTGTTAAGGTGATAATGAAGGTTTGCTGGGGTAATAGTGAGTGATAGTGAAGATGGTTGTTAAGGTGATAATGAAGGTTTGCTGGGGTAATAGTGAGTGATAGTGAAGATGGTTGTTTGGGTGATATTAAAAAAAATTGGGTGATAGTGAGGATGATAGTGAAGAGGGTTATTAAGGTGATAGTAATGATTTATTAGGGTAATAGTAATGATGTTAGGATGACAGTGAAGATGTTAGGATGACAGTAAAGATGTTAGGATGATAGTAAAGATGTTAGGATGACAGTGAAGATGTTAGGATGACAGTGAAGATGTTAGGATGACAGTAAAGATGTTAGGATGACAGTAAAGATGTTAGGATGACAGTGAAGATGTTAGGATGACAGTGAAGATGTTAGGATGATAGTAAAGATGTTAGGATGACAGTGAAGATGTTAGGATGATAGTAAAGATGTTAGGATGACAGTGAAGATGTTAGGATGACAGTGAAGATGTTAGGATGACAGTGAAGATGTTAGGATGACAGTAAAGATGTTAGGATGACAGTAAAGATGTTAGGATGACAGTGAAGATGTTAGGATGACAGTGAAGATGTTAGGATGATAGTAAAGATGTTAGGATGACAGTGAAGATGTTAGGATGATAGTAAAGATGTTAGGATGACAGTGAAGATGTTAGGATGACAGTGAAGATGTTAGGATGACAGTGAAGATGTTAGGATGACAGTAAAGATGTTAGGATGACAGTAAAGATGTTAGGATGACAGTGAAGATGTTAGGATGACAGTAAAGATGTTAGGATGATTAGGATGACAGTAGAAGATGTTGTTAGGATGACAGTGAAGATGTTAGGATGACAGTGAAGATGTTAGGATGACAGTAAAGATGTTAGGATGACAGTAAAGATGTTAGGATGACAGTGAAGATGTTAGGATGACAGTGAAGATGTTAGGATGATAGTATGTTAGGATGACAGTGAAGATGTTAGGATGACGTAAAGATGTTAGGATGACAGTTGTTAGGATGACAATGAAGATGTTAGGATGACAGTGAAGATGTTAGGATGACAAAAGATGTTGGATGACAGTAAAGATGTTAGGATGATGTGAAGATGTTAGGATGACAGTAGATGAGTGATGTTAGGATGATGAGTAAAGATGTTAGGATGACACGTAAAGATGTTAGGATGACAGTGAAGATGTTAGGATGACAGTTGTTAGGATGACAGTGAAGATGTTAGGATGACAGTAAAGATGTTAGGATGTAAAGATGTTAGGATGACAGTGAAGATGTTAGGATGACAGTGAAGATGTTAGGATGACAGTAAAGATGTTAGGATGACAGTAAAGATGTTAGGATGACAGTGAAGATGTTAGGATGACAGTGAAGATGTTAGGATGATAGTAAAGATGTTAGGATGACAGTGAAGATGTTAGGATGATAGTAAAGATGTTAGGATGACAGTGAAGATGTTAGGATGACAGTGAAGATGTTAGGATGACAGTGAAGATGTTAGGATGACAGTAAAGATGTTAGGATGACAGTAAAGATGTTAGGATGACAGTGAAGATGTTAGGATGACAGTAAAGATGTTAGGATGACAGTAAAGATGTTAGGATGACAGTAAAGATGTTAGGATGACAGTGAAGATGTTAGGATGACAGTGAAGATGTTAGGATGACAGTGAAGATGTTAGGATGACAGTAAAGATGTTAGGATGACAGTAAAGATGTTAGGATGACAGTAAAGATGTTAGAATGACAGTGAAGATGTTAGGATGACAGTGAAGATGTGTGTTAGGATGATAGTGAAGATGTATTAGGATGATAGTTGAGATGTGTTAGGATGATAGTGAAGATGTATTAGGATGATAGTTGAGATGTGTTAGGATGATAGTGAAGATGTGTGTTAAGAAGATAGTGTAGATGTGTTAGGATGTGTGTTTCAACCTGGACCCTTGACTTTGGGGATGGGATATTGCTCGACTGTCTTATAGTGTAACTCTGAGGAGGAAGGACATGGTGTACGTAGAAGTGAATGAATAGCTTGTGAGATATTACCTGAGTGTGTTGTATATGTGTGATTTATACTTACAGTCGTGTACCTTCGAGTCCGTTTACGGTAGTATTAAGTCTCTCTCTCTCTCTCTCTCTCTCTCTCTCTCTCTCTCTCTCTCTCTCTCTCTCTCTCTCTGTCACACTTGCGTATGTGTGTTTATTCGAAGCTTCGCGTGTTCATGTGACTGATTTATTTTTGTAAGTAGTGTAAATATTTTAATTTATGTAAGGGAATGAAGTGTTTATAGTTCATTTTCAGCTCCTCCCTTAATATAATTCAAAACACCTGTATGCCTGTCCCTTAGCCCATAAAGAACGTCCTACCCGCCAAACTTAAAACTGGTGTATCACTTGGAGTTACTGGAGTGAAATATAAATCGTGATCAAGTAGTATGATTCAATTTTTGTCAACTTGGTCTTCGTTCAGAGTAGATCAATCACTCTTTTGTTTCTAGTTATTAGATAGATGGAAGGTGAGAATAAGATAAGATGGTAGATTGAAGGAGGGTGTGTGAGTGGGAGGGTAGAGGCTGAGAATGATGGAAGTAGAGTGAGGGAGGGAGTGTGGGCACGAGGATGGAGGCTGAGAATGAGATGGATGGTTGAGTGGGGAAGAGTGGATGGCAGGATGGTGGTAGAAAATGAGATGGATGGTTGAGTGGGGAAGAGTGGATGGCAGGATGGTAGAAAATGAGATGGATGGTTGAGTGAAGGGGAGGGGGCCTAGATGGTGCTATTGGCCGTACTGGTCTAGGGATTATTATAATGTTCCACAACATGAAAACACAAGGGAAGATAAACGTAGAACGGGAATATTCATAATATACTAGAAACTGCTATAATATATTTAGTATTAAACATATTTACACTATACAGAAAGGTGAAAATTAAAGTACATTAACTACAACTGAGAAACAACACCAGGGACAAAAAGACAAGAACCTCTAATCTTACAATTAACACATAGAATAAGTGTTACCTATCACAATATGCAAAAACTAAACTTAGCTGTGAAGTGACCACTCAGTGGCACAAACACAAAACCCTCAGAGACGCCGGATGTGCATACACTGTACTGCGCACATCATTGTCATCCCTAAAAACTCTTTAATTCATATTACGCTACATAACATTCAAATCTCAGAAAACGGGAAACGTTGATAAAGGATAACTCACCTACTGAATGTTGATGTTAGTTCTATACGAATTGTACCCAGGTACGGTCATATAATACTAAGTGTATGTACTCATAACATTAAGAAGAACTCAAGGTATCTATAGGATGATTGGGAAGGTCCAATTGATATGGACTAGTGATTCTATTTACGTCTGTACGATTAGTGATCATAACTACCGCAGGTATCAGATGATAATATAAACGAACAATGCAATGATCAGTTAATCTCATGTGTTCAACGATTGCAACATGTGAGGATTCCTAAATAAGATTGAAGTGAAGTGGACATACCCACGACATGAAAATGCGATACTAGGTTTTGTTCGATGTGATGTCCATTCCGCTCCGGACTACAGTTTTGAGTTAATGATATCGCCCAATAAATTTCCCCAGGAACTGTCTAACCAGATCCTTACCTTAGTGTGTAATTTAGGAGTAGGAAATGTATTTATAAGGCATAAAGTCACAATAAATAGGAAAGTGTTCATGTGAGAACCATAAGAAATCAAAGTGAAAATTAAAGATTGGAAACTGTAGGCCTAAGTCAGTGAGAGGCGCGGGACATCGCCCTCAGTGACGCCCGCCCTCTCACCAACTTTTCCTTTTCATTTATCTTCTTCACCAAAAGATCGGCTCGCTAGCAGCCCGGGCGATCGGTCACGTCTGTGACGCACTGTTGGCAAATACTGGGCATGCACCGGCTCCTGAATGTACCTGAACCCGCTCCAGTGTTGGTCAAGTCTTGTCTTGAAAGAGCTCACACTCGGTGCCGTCACAACACTCTCTGGTAGATAGTCCCAAGAGTTTACAACCCTCACTCCGAAAAAGTTTGCCCTCGCGGTTTTCTGGACTTGCAGCTTCTTCAGTCTTGAGCTGTGACCCCTTGTGGGGCGAGCGTCCGCCAGCTCCAAGTAAGGACACTCAACTGAGTAGTGCCCCCTGAGATGCTTATACACCTCAACTAGGTCCCCCCTTGCCCGTCTGTAGTATAAGATAGGCAAGTTCAGGCGCTCCAATCTCTCAGGGTAGCTGAGGTGCCGAAGTGCAGGCACCAGTCTGGTGCCCTTCATCGTGCTTTATTCAGCCCTAAAAAGACTTATCTAGCAGTTTTTACATCTTAAAACCTTGCCTGATGTTATAAAGTGAAGTCATAGTGTACTAGTGTGTGGTGATGAAAGCCCCTCAGGCATCATTCTCAGTGACGCCAGCCCTTTCACCAGCACAGGTACCACACGAGCGTCAGCCAGGACCACCACTGAGGAATGCACCATGTGGGGTGCGTCTGCTCACAGTGGTCATGCACCTCCACTGTGAATCTGTGGATACCCTACATATCACCAACCAGGATAGGAGAAAATCATTGTATACTTGAGAAGTTTCGCGGTCACTATGTGGAGCGACTTCCTAATACCAGGCGTGGAACCAATACTGGTATGATTACCTGGGAAGTATCCCATCTGCTCATCAAGAGAAGTGTAATGAAAATAATATTGTTCTTCTGATGAAGGCCAACTCTTTTTGTAATGTAACAGGTGATGTTATACTCTAACAGGTGGTGCAGTCTGATGTATTTGGTGTTATAGTGAGAAGGAATGACCGAGGTAAGGTCAGTGATTGTTATGAAGTATGTGTATGTTAATGACACGCAGTTGATGTAAGACGTGTGTTGTTGTGCAGTATAACGTAAATCATAATTGTGCTCCTGAGGAAGGCCAACTCTTCTTGTATTTTGGCGGGATGCAATATGTTTTGTAAGGAATAAATTAGTTAAGACATGCTTGATGTTTCACCCTTCTTCCCACTATCGATTTGGTCAATGAAAAACTCAATCCAATGTCTAGCTTACTCAGCCCGCTACCTAACGAGCTACATACTGTCCCCTTAGAATTAGTGACCCCAGAATCTGGCAGTATAACATAGCGCAGGTCAGAGACAGTCAGGAACAACAGCACATCAGGAAGACAGGGGGGTGAGTGACTGCTACTGGTAGGCCTACCAACTAACCAAACAGAGTTGTCAGTTTGTTTATTACTCACTACAAGGATGTAAACATTGACACAAACAATACATAATTTACAATACACCAATACACTATATAACCGACAGTACAACAATACATATCACAAACAAACATAACATAACACATATAAGATGAAAAAGAATGAACAAACATATATTAAATAATTTTCTTGAAAGAGCTAACTACCTAGATCCCATCACAATGGGAGGATGAAGGCTGAGAATGAGAAGGATGGTAGAGTGAGGGAGGGTGTGTGGGTGAGCGGATGGAGGGAAATTTATTTCCCTCCATCCTCTCACCCTCCCTCATTATTTCAAATAATGAGATGGATGGTAGAGTGAGGGGGTGTGTGTGAATAAAGAATGGAAGGAAATAATGAGATGGATAGTAGAGTGAGGGAGGGTGTGTGGTTGAGAGGATGGAGAGAAATAATGAGATGGGTGTTAGAGTGAGGGAGGGTGTGTGAGTTTCCAGTGAAAATTTAAAAACTGAAATGCTGAATCTAAAATCAACAACCGTATCAGAGTTTTCTTATCATTTGCCACAGAGAGAACCTGGGTGTGACTAACAGTCTCCTGATGGTCCTGTAGGGTTACGTGATATTATGTTGTCTAGCATTCAGGATGGATGGAAGGAAACTCTAGGTGGTGGTTTTCTTATATAAAATATATTATATACAAGACAGTCTGGTGCTGGAGATGCCGTGTGGCGAGAAGCTTGCTCAAGAGACACGTTCAGTGAGTAGCGTGCTTGAGGAGGTATCTGTGCAGGAGCTTCGTTAGAGGAGATGTTGCGTGTTGCTGTCCTCCAGGTTGAATGAGAGCTGGAGGACAACGAGGAGCTTGCTCGGAGGAGGTGTTGCGTGTTCAGGAACGTAGGGTAGAATGAGAGCTGGTCAGCAAGGAGCTTGCTCAGAGGTGGTGTTGCGTGTTCAGGAACTTAGGGCAGAATCCATCTCAATGGAGAGACTGAGAGCTTATATACACAGCAGCCGGAAGTAAACCCGTGGGAACTCGCCGGTTGCTTGACTCCGTTGCTAGGGTAGACGTAGCAGGTGGCGACCCCAAAGCAGCTCGCTGGTTGCTAGGATACTGTCGTATTGGAATGCATTGGAATACGGATACGCAGTTGTCGGGGAGAGATCCACTACAGTCCAATCACCTCTAGTGGATGTCATGTGTACAAAAATCTCACCCTATATGTTTACAGTCCTTGTGGTTGGCAGAGGAGTTTAACCACCCGGTGTTTGATTATACGTGTGGTTGGCAGAGGAGTATAAACGCCCAGTAACACTCGCTACGTATGTTACTGGTAATAGGGAGGAAGAGCTTATTAACTAACTAGCTAAACAGGTGAATCAGAACACATTGTCAATTTAATAAAAAAATATAAGATAATTTAACAAACAATATTATCATTCTTACAAGTTATTAATCCAAACAACTTTACCAATATAATATATTACAAAAGAAAATAATTATTGATATAGTAACCAAATAACTAACCAAACAACCTTCAAAGTAAGCAAATTCATAATCAGTTGTTAGTAAAGTAACAAGTTTGATAAGCAAACAAAGTGCAATGTGACATTTTTTTTTTCTTATACGGGGATTAGCCTGTGGGGTAATGAGATATTTGTTCACACTCAGGATGGGATGGAGAAAGGAAACTCACAATGTGCTCTCTGTATACATATTGTATTGGATGTACAGTGCAGCTTGGTGCTGGGAAGTGGCAGCGTGGTTACAAGCGTGATGTAGAGAGAGCTGGTTGGTGAGGATGCCAGAAGAGGGCACGCGACGAGGGACGCCAAGGTGGCGAGGGTGCGGGAGCCGCCAGGCTGGCGCGGAGGAGGAGGTGTTGCTTGGCTGTGGCACTGAGTAGAAAGAGGCTGGTCACAGCGGTGTCAGGCCTTATAAGGCGAGGATAGGCGTGAGTAGATAGTCGTCTCCCGCTCCGTGGGCGGCGCTGGAGGCGTAAGCTGGGGAATTCGAGAAGGTTCGGTGCTTGTAGAGGAGGAATCCACTACAATACTCCCCTTTCCCTCCGGGCGCGGCGGGAGGCTGGAGGTTGGCAGAGTTGCGTGTCACATGTGAGGCAGAACGGGCGGTGCATGCCACATGTGGGACATAACGGCTAGGGCGTGGATGAGCCGGCCGCTAGGGAGGGGGGGGGGCAACTCTGTCTACTGTAGATACACGAGATCTGTGGGAGAAAAGAGGGAGAAAGAGGGTTGTGGAGGCGATGAATGTTGTGCTTCCCTCGCGACAGGTACAGAGTCCTCAGATGCGCCTGCTGGGGTGTGTGGGCCTGGGTCAGGAGCAGGGGCTGCGTTAGGAAGAGTGTCCATGACAGCAGCAGGTTGCATGACAGCAGCAGGGTCACGACAGCAGCAGGGTGCAGGACAGTAGCAGGGGGTACCTGAGGGAGAAAAGAGGCGTAGGCTGGGGAATTCGAGAAGGTTCGGTGCTTGTAGGGAAGGAATCCACTACAACGTGACCGATCGCCCAAGTGGCTAACGAGCCGATCAGTGGTAAAGAGGATACAAGTAAAAGTAAAAATATTACTTTTGTGATATTATGCCCACCGGTGTGTTAATTAGCTATACAGTACTTCTATGTACCATACTTTATATATATATATATATATATATATATATATATATATATATATATATATATATATATATATATATATATATATATATATTAATCAGTTTAATTGTCTATATATCTATATACGGTATATATAAAGATGGTAACACATGCTATTATCTAGCGGTTAGGGGTCAAATCTAGCGTGGTTTGGAGTTTTATACAGCGGGAATGTAAATTTGTAGATGGCAACACTGCTGTTGACACTGGACAGCTGACTGCTCAACACCAACAACAAACCTCGCGTACACTTTAAACTTGTGTGAACATAAATTATAACATTTTCAAGTAATCACCTCCCAGAATGCCCACATGGAATCAGATTCAGCAGCAGCTAAGGCATGCTAATAATCCTGTTGTATTCTTTGATATAACAGTTGGACAAACGGTAATGTATAATAATATCAACATTTGTTTTAAGAAACGTAACGGTAGTAATGCCTGAACTTGAACGTTTTTCATTAAACGTTTTCCCCTTGTGTACAGGTTTCTCTCTCTGCTCAGAATAAGTTTTTTTTTATTTTTTTTAATCTAGTAACCCTTTTAATACTGACAAATGCAAATGTGGGTATTGTGTATTTTCAACTAATATGTAGCCGAAGGTTTTTGACTGGAAAAATTAATAGATCTAGTCGAGAGCTATTGACAAGTAAATGTACCGGTAGGGTTCAGAAGATAGCTCTCGACGAGATCTATTCATTTTTCCAGTCAAAAATCTTCTGCTACATATTAGTTGAAAGTGAAACAATACCCCCTGGACTCCACTGCTAATTAAGGTATTCATTCGGTGATATTGCAATAAACAGCAACCACAGAATTCCAGAAATTCACAACACTCATTCGATAGAACTATTTTTCTATCATTTTCTTATATTACATAAGGTTAGGTAAAACATTTTTTGGTGAATTTATAGTATCACACCGGTCTTTATTTCCTTATTAATAAAAATATGTATCTCGTAATGTTTACACAATTCTAAGACACTTTTCTTCTATGATATATCTGCCGGAAATTAAGGATAACCGAGGTATTAATTTTCAAGATTATAACTTTTGCTTAGTCACAAGTTTTGCCATAATTTGTTTACTTATGGTGGAGGTGGTCTGATCCCCTGCTCACACATAGCTCCAGGGTCCTGGTTAGGTTAGGTTAGGTTAGTCTAGGTTTTCTTGGTTGGTTGGCAAAATAATTTGTTATTTATTCTAAAAAAGAAACTAACTTTTCCGTTATGATTGTTGGGTGGGGGGGCGGAGATCTAAAAAAAACACGTGATTTCCGGTGTAAATGAATATCAAATTCGTTCCAAACTCATCAAAATACATTGGGCAAAAACCTATTTTTAATATCGAAATAAAGACCTGTGTGATACTACAAATTGACCCCTTTTTTTTATATAAACTTCTTTGGTTGCTGTAATCTACAATTTCACCATTCATTCTATGTTAGGTTAGATTTTTTTTAGTTGAGCAATGTATTTTTCCTTTTTTCTTTTTAGGCATTATTATGGTTAATATTGAGGAGTGACCCATGGATGAGTTATTTGTTTTGCTGTTTATTTTCTTAGTTAATTTTCATCAGTGAGTTCTGATATGATAATCATTTCTTGTGCAAGTGCTTCGTTTGGTAGATAATTAGGTACCTAAGGCGCTCATTAAATTGTCTTCTCGGTGGTAATGCGGAGGTAACGTTTCATCCCAGATGTAAACAGCCAACCATATTTACATTTCAAAAAACACTGCCGCCCGGGCTTGATCAACGCAGATGCTCAGTGATGCTTAACCCTAAGCCCCGGGTTAGGGTGCCACTGGCAGTACCCCTCCCCCTCCCGCGGGGATAAATCGAGAAAAATCAACTTTTCCCAAAAAATTTTGTTCACCTTTTTAAATTATAAAACAATAAAAAATAAGTAAGAAAAACTATATATTGACCCTTTGGAAACTTCCCTGGCCGTGCAGAGGGAGGAGATAAGGAGACAGTGTTGGTTTGATAGCTGACACTCATGGTCCTTACTCACTTAGCAGCTATGTTTAGCTCGCCTTTGTGTCCGAGGTGGCCAATAATGTATGTATTTACTGAACTTAATAATTATTTGCTTTAAATAATTCATTTAGAATATTTTATTTGCATTATTTTTCATAAAAAGTGCTTGGCAATACTCACGCAGTCTGTTGCCAGTCTGCCTGGCTGTCTTTGTGTTTGGTAGAGCAAGTAATGCATAAAATAATAATAATTCCACAAATAAATACATTTATAACATAATCATAGCATTGTTTTACAGTAATACTACACTACAGTACAATACAACTCCATACTTTGTGCAATATTACTTTGATACAGCATGATAAAATTACAAACAATGAAACTGAAACAAACAAAAGTGGGTAATTATGTTCAGGAAGCTTCCCTGTGGCCCAGCGTATGATGTGACAGGCAAATAGTCACACTGGAACCTGGTAACCTGCGCTGGGCATTTAAAGTGGTGGGAATAGGCAGACATTCTGGAACGTCACCTGGGGCCTAAGGGTTAAGAACCGTTTGGTACAGACGGCTGCTCTCATGTTAAAAAAAAACGTAAAATTGCACCACATCATAGTAGTTTCTTTCTGTTTCATATGCCGGAGTCAGGTTAGCAAGTTAGGTACGGTTAGGTAGGTTTGTTTGGTTAAGTAGGTGAGGTCTTCTAACAGTGCATCTGCTGCTTGTTTTTCATATTAACTGAGGTTAGGTTAGGTTTAATCTAGAAATAACCAACTTTTTAACGCATTTGCACAAACTACGACAGTGTCCACTATAAAACACAGTGAAATTACGGCATTTTTATAATACACACACACACGCAGTGATCCCTTGGTTAACGAGCGCCTCAGTTAACGAGCAATCCCTCGATTAACGAATTCCTTACGAGCGCCCCTCAACATGTTTTCGCTTGCTCACTAGCTGTCGTATTAGTCCGCCAATACAGTAATCGGTTCTAGGGCTTAAATTCCATACCATTTTAGTAAATATCAAGAAGGTTGTACTATTCAATCATTTTAAAGTTTTATATTAAATTCTTTAGTCATTTTAACAATTATTGAACATAATTGAAGTACAGCCACTCAACACACCAAGCTTGGCGTCAATTTGTTTACAGGTTCAGAGGAAGGAACTTCTTGTTTGAGATTCTTCAACATAAATGCTTTTTTTCTGTGTTTCCAGTCAAATTATTGGTCATTTTGAAATATATTTTCCATATTGATAATATATAGCTCAGTGCAATGTTGATTTAAAGAAAATAATCTTGAATTACACCAAGTGAACTAAAATTTTAAGGATGAAACGGCAGCATGGGGTGACTTCTCTTCCACCCCAATGCCTTCTCTTCTCCCTTCTCCTCCACCCCCATTCTAATTCCCATCATCATCATCAACCAGGAGCCTTCTAAATGCACACCTCAAAGTAAGTGTACTTAACTGCATTTTTTTTAATTTGTATGTAATTTTCGGTGAGCTGGTTGATGATGATGATGATGGGAATTAGAAGTGGGGGTGGAGAAGAAGGGAGAAGAGAAGGAAGTGTGGGTGGAAGAGAAATCACCCCATGCTTGATGCCGTCATTTCACCCATCAAATTTTAAGTTCACTAGGTGTAATTCAAGATTATTTTCTTTAAATCAACACTGCACTGCACTTATATATTGTCAATATGATAATAAATTTCAGAGTGACCTATACGGTAATTGTACTGCAAAAATGTAAAAATACTCTGTGTTCAAGAGACCCACAAGCAAGATGTTTCCTCCACTGAACAGAGATACAAATTGAGGCCTTGGTGGGTCAGTGAAGTGGCTGATGGGCACATCAAAAACTAGTTCCCTGTACTGCAATTATGTTAAATATGTGTTAAAATGACTAAAAATTTTAATATAAAACTTGGAAAATTATTAAATAGTACAACCTTCTTGATATTTACTTCAATTTTAACGAATGTAAGCCCTAGAACCGATTTCTGTATTGGCGGACTAATCTTCCAGCTGGTGAGCAAGCCAAAGCATGTCGAAACATTTTCGTATGAATTTTGTTAACCAAATTTTTGTTCGTTAACCGAAATGAAGATTCTTATGGAAGGTAATTCGTTAACCGAAATTTCGTGTTTTCTTTTTCCTTGTGGTTATTATATATATATATATATATATATATATATATATATATATATATATATATATATATATATATATATATATTTATATATATATATATATATATATATATATATATATATATTTATATATATTTACTGTATATATATTTATATTTATATATATATATATATATATATATATATATATATATATATATATATATATATATATATATATATATATATATACAGTTGTACCCCACTTAACGCGGTCAATAGAACCCAGAGGGTCCCGTGCTAAGTGAAATCCGCATTAAGTGAACAACAGAACATATGGGATTAATTCCAATAGAAACCGGCCCAACCCCCAAACTCCACTTTTTGAAGGCACATACCTATGTTGTAGTAAAAATAACATCTTAATTTTATGATGGTACATGCACACAATTAATACTTAAGAGAAATAGAGAAATACAGTCGCCAAGTTAATGTCCATTCAAATAATGGACTCGACTCCCTCCCCCTCTCACACTACACTGCCGGCTCTTCCCTCTCAGAGAAATTTTTTGGGGAAAACCACTAAATTTTAATAAATAATACCTCAAACTAAAGTTAGGATAATACAATTGACATTGCTGGATTCCTTGTAAGACCAGGAATATTTTGAATATAAATGTCATATATTTTGCACAAAAGATAACAGTTACCTAGAGAAAAAATTTTATCTAAAAATTGTATGTTTAATGCAAAATATATGATGTTTATATTCAAAATGATCACCAAATTATAAGAATTCCAGCAATGTAAATTATATTCTGACCGGGTAATTTGTATGAATTTTATGAGCTAAAACAAATATCTTCAGTTAATAATAAAAAAAAATAATCTTCACGACACTATCTGTCAATCAAAGTACCCCACCTTGCCTCCCCCCCTCTTCCAACCGCGCGGTCAGTCCCAACCCTCCCCCCACCCCCCACCAATCCTCCCTTCCAGAGTTTTTAACATTTAGTATTAAATAATACCTCAGATTAAAGGTAGGATAATATAATTGACATTGCTGGATTCCTTGTAAGACCAGGAATATTTTGAATATAAATGTCATATATTTTGCACAAAAGATAACATAGTTACCTAGAGAAAAAATTTTATCTAAAAATTGTATGTTTAATGCAAAATATATGATGTTTATATTCAAAATGATCACCAAATTATAAGAATTCCAGCAATGTAAATTATATTCTGACCGGGTAATTTGTATGAATTTTATGAGCTAAAACAAATATCTTCAGTTAATAAAAAAAAAATAATTCTTCACTGGGTAACAGATGGTCGGTCGGTCCGGTCCCTCCCTCCCTCCCCCCACCCCCCACCAACCGTCCCAAGGAGATGTGTGGGATAACCACTAAATTTTAATAAATAATTCCTCAAACTAAAGTTAGGATAATATAATTGACATTGCTGGATTCCTTGTAAGACCAGGAATATTTTGAATATAAATGTCATATATTTTGCACAAAAGATAACATAGTTACTCAGAAAACATTTTATCTAAAATTTGTATGTAATGCAAAATATATGATGTTTATATTCAAAATGATCATCAAAGTATAAGAATTCCAGCAATGTAAATTATATTCTGACCGGGTAATTTGTATGAATTTTATGAGCTAAAACAAATATCTTCAGTTAATAGAAAAAAAAAAATTCTTCACAGGGTAACAGATGGTCGGTCGTCCCTCCCTCCCCCCCACCCCCCGTCCCAAGGAGATGTGTGGGAAAACCAGAATACTTAACTTTTTTGTAATAAATAATATCTCAAACTAAAGTTAGGATAATATAATTGACATTGCTGGATTCCTTGTAAGACCAGGAATATTTTGAATATAAATGTCATATATTTTGCACAAAAGATAACATAGTTACTCAGAGAAAAATTTTTATCTAAAAATTGTATGTTTGAAATATAAAAATATATGATGTTTTTATATTCAAATAATCCACCAAATTATAAAATTCAGCAATGTAAGAATTATATTCTGACAAAATTTGGCATGAGATTTTTGCTGAGCTGGCTTGAGCAGTCAGGCAGGGTGTTTGAGGGTGGGGCAAATCTAAAGCCAGCGTCTCGTCGGACACTGCATTGCTTATGTGGAAAAAATGTGGAAAAAAATCAAGTGTTAGTAGAAAGTTCAGCTCTGTAGAGCACGGCGTGCCCATGATAAAAACGCGTTAAGTGAAACTTCAAAGATAACTTTCAAAATCCTCAATTTTTTTTTTTTTTTTTTTTGTCATTTGTTAATCATTGTCCTCAAGTATTACTTAAACACAATTCCATCTTCACTAATGACCTTGCAGTGTGCATGTCTAGCAACTATCACATGCGTCGATATCAGCTGATTTCTTCTTCTCTTGTGATTAGTTGATGATTTTGTTAACTAAACGACGATTGGCCAAAAAGTTCTTGCAACGCCATCTACCTTCGGACAAGAGAACTAAATTTACAGGATAAACACCAAAGTTACGAACTGCTTTCAGACCCTGTAAATCAATTTTGAGTATGGGAAATTTACGGGACTGTAAGGAGTCTGTGAGATACAGGACTGTATCTTTGCTACTATATGTAACTGATGAGGTGTTTTGAGTATGCTGCCCCAGTACAGTACAGTACAGTACAGTACAGTACAGTACAGTACTCCTGTGTGTTCATGCTGAGCTGTATAACTGCATTGTTTATAAAGATGCTGATCCCGTTGTAAACATGTATGGCAGTTTAACTGAATAAGTATTATTATTATTATTTTTACTGTATTATTACTATACTATTATTACTGTATTATTATTATTATTATTATTATATTAAGCAAAATATGTGTGGTGGTGTTGCTCCAATCTCCCAATTGTAGAAAAATATTAAGGATGGAGACAGTTGTAATAAATAATACAGCACTTTACAAAACATTTTTCTCGTTCACTTCTGGGCTTTTCACGAGGTAAGAAAGCATATATTTTCTATGGTGAAATATCCTCAAGTTTTAGAAATGGAGTAAATAGCTATTGGATTTTTAACATTTCCCTTTTGTCATAAAATGGGATTTCCCCTCAATCACTGATTGGTATTTTGTATTTTGTTTTAGACAGTTGTTTATTAAAATTCAAATTAATTCCAGGAAATTGGACGAATGATAATGGAACTGTACGCAGATGTTTGTCCCAAGACAAGCGAGAATTTCCGCCAGTTTTGTACTGGAGAGTACCGTAAGGATGGAGTTCCCATAGGATATAAGGGTGCTTGTTTCCATCGTGTTATCAAGGACTTCATGATTCAAGGAGGAGACTTTATGAGGGTAAGTTTTTTTATTTTGTAACTCATTTTAGGGACAGTACCTGTACATATTATCAGTGGCACTATGTCACTTAAGTATATCAACATAAAAAAAAAAGATAGTAATAGTTGTGTGACAACTTAAAATTTTCTTATTTGAAATTTTTGTTAGTTTTAAGAAAGGTATTTTTATGATAAACCAATGATTATATCTATTCTCCTGTTTGTTGTTTAACCAAGCTACATAACAGATAGTCCCTACGCAACCATCTGGCAAATGCCTCTTTCCTTCATGGCCATTGTGACTGAACTGGGGATGATTTTTGAGACTTGTAGAAATGGTCCACTAAATTATTTATAAATAAATACATCATCTACACTATTTTAAAAGGTATAATGCTTTTTACAGAATTATTTTGATTATTTCATACCTTATAATCTGAAGTTTTCCAGTGAAGTAGGTAAATATACAAGTTCCCGTTATGATGTGTCTCCTAAAACTGATACAACTTGCTGGGGCTACCCTATTATATATCCTGAAAGGCTGACTCATGGTGTCAGCATTAACAACATTGTTGTGTCAGCCTTTGTGACCTGAGGCAGGTTGACCATAATGTTACTAGCTGTCACATTTCAGAGGAGGGGATTGATGATGACTGAGTTGACAAGTGTTGCTGACATGCAAGAAGGTTGACCTTAACTGACCTCACTGTCAGGATTAAATTTTAAACTAACACTGAACATTTACCTCAAACCACCCTATCACTCAGAATGATTCTTAAACAGCAAAATGATGAAAACAAAATTCTCACATTTTTTTTTAATTATCTGAATTGTAGGGGGGGATAATTATATAGGAAATCTCCCACCTTGATTGTAGGATGGAATGCATCCCCCTCATCCCCACTCAGAATCTATGGCCATGCTCATGGCCTTCACATATTCTATAGATAATGATGTAGGGATAAGAAAAAGTTTTCTTTCCTCACTGCCGTGATTTGAATATTTGGAGATGACTGGGGACAGCATTCCTGATTTTCTTCTCAGTTCTTTCTCATCTCTTGATTAATCTTTATTGATATGAGTGAACACTTGGCTGCATCATGAGCTCATAACATAGAAAAAAAGGCCACTAAACTGGTCATTCCTGCATTTGTATTTGATGTTTTGAGTAGCCTTTGTAATTATAACTTGAGAGTTAACACTTGTACACAGTGATGCATATAGGCATCAATGATAAGTTTGTCCATTTGGCACTGACACCCCAAAGCATCATTGAAGAGAAAAAAATTACAAATACAGGTAATTTGATTGATGCATAAAATTTTGGTAGGCTTCCTCTCGTGATAATCCATCACTAATTGGTTAGGCAACAATCCTTAGCACGCCGACCATAAGACATCAGTATTGTCAAAGCAGTGAAGCTAGAAGGCTGAGTGAGTGAGCCCTTTAAATTTTATCTTGATATCCACCCCACACATTTGTGCCACCCTCTGTGCAGCAATATTGGCCTGCAAAGTGTTTGTACGGTAATTGTTTAAAAAGCAGTCGTTTATCTATTTTTGTACAATCTTTGACTACAGTTCAGTAGCATCTGAAGTTTAGCGACTAATTGGTACCCGGTTTTAGCGTCTCCAAATTATATATATACAGTATACAGATCCTCCCCGAATTACGACCTACTTGACTTACGACCACCCGCACTTACCGCCTGCCTCAGTCGTACCAAAATTTGGTAAAATTACATATTTTCGAGTCCCAAAGTCGGTACACAGACAAAATTTTCGTATGTAATTCACTTTAAAATGGTTGGCAAGCTTAAAAGTAAGTGTTTTGTGGTGCTAAGAAGAAAAGGTGACACCCATTTTCGATTTTCTATGTAATATTTTAGCATTTCCGACTTACGACCATTTCGACTTACGACCTGGATTTTGTAAGATAGTAATGATTAATTTGAATATAAACAAGCTATAATTTGCACTAGTCGTAACAATTTTAGTACCGTTATCATTTAGTACATGTACAGTACAGGTTTGCACTTAGGTAATTTATTTCTTTTTACATTTCTTTTAGTATGGTGTGTTCATGTAAATGAATGAAAATAAATGAAGAAATTTATGTAAATCTACCCAAAATATATGCAAAATATATGACGTTTATATTCAAATTATTCACTGTCTTGCAAGGATTCCAGCAATGCAAATTACAGTGGTCCCTCGGTTAATGAGCACAATCCGTTCCAGCAGGTTGCTCGTTAACCGAAAAACTCGTTAACCGAAACCATGTTTCAATGGGTTTTTGGGTAATTGGTTCCAGCTCACCGAAAATTGCCTAAATTCAACAAAAAAGGTAGAAAAATACACTTACTTTGAGGTGTGTATGTAGAAGGCTCCTGGATGATGATGATGATGATGGGAATTAGAATGGGGGTGGAGGAGAAGGAAGAAGAGAAGGCATTGGGGTGGAAGAGAAGTCACCCCATGGCACCATTTCACCCTTAAAATTTTAGTTCTCTTGGTGTATTTCAAGATTATTTTCTTTAAATCAACATTGCACTGGGCTATATATTATCAATATGTTAAATATATTTCAAAGTGACCAATAATTTGACTGGAAACACAGAAAAAAAGCGTTTAGTTGAAGAGAGTCTCAAGCAAGATGTTACCTCCACTGAAAACAGAGAGAGACTAACGCCTGTCTGGTGTGTTAACAGGCTGGATGGCACGCCAGAAACTAGTTTCTTTACCTTCAATTATGTTCATTAATTGTTAAAATGACTATAAAAGTTAATATTAAACTTTTAAAATTATTGAATAATATAAACTTCTTGATATTTACTAAAATAATAAGGAATTTAAGCCCTAAAACCGATTACTGTATTGGCGGACTAATACTACAGCTGGTGGACCGCCAAATGCAAGCGAAAACATGTTGAAGTCAGCTCGTAAAAAACTTGTTAATCGAGGGATTGCTCGTTAACCGAAGTTAAGAATCTTATGGAAGGTAAATCGTTAACCGAAATCTCGTTAACCGAGGCGCTCGTTAACCAAGGGACCACTGTATATTCTCCTAACTTTAGTCTGTGATATTATATAAGATAAAAACTTAAAGCCTACTGTATAACCACCAAACCTTTGCTGGGAGGGGGGGGGGGGTGACAGTGACATGTTTGACAGTTAGCTCCGAAGGTCTAGTGAAGGATTAATTTGTTTATTTATGTCCTTTAGATTGAGATTTTGTTTTTGCTTATAAAATTTCATAGAAGTGACCGGGGAGAATATAACTTACATTGATGAATTCTTATACGATAGTGATTAATTTGAATGTAAACATGCAATAGTTTGCACTAGACTAAGATTTTAGTATTCATTTTGTACATTATTTTGATTACATGTACATATAGCTTTGCCCTTAGGACAGTGTATGCATGTAAATGAGTTTCAATAAATGAATAAAGTTACATATATTGAGCCAAAAATAATAGTTGAAAAACTTTATGTAGACAGAGCTTGGACGGCTAAATTTTAGAATGACTAATAATTTTAATATAAAAAATGCAAAAATATTAAAGAGCACAATTTTCTTGATATTTACTCCACTGGAAACGAATGTAAACATAGAACAGATTACTGAATTACTGAATTGGCAGACTAGCCCATCAGCTGATGCTCACAACAAAACTTGATGTTCGTAAGGATTTCGTTAATCGAATTTTTGTTCGTTAACCGAATTGAAGATTCTTATGGAAGGTAAATGTTAACCTAAATTTTGTTAACCGAGGGACCACTGTACTGTAATGTGAAACAGGTGATTAATTTTTATCTGTTGTGGAAAATATATGATGTTTATATTCAAATTATTCGCTGTCTTGCAAGGATTCCAGCAATGCAAATTATATTCCCCTAACTTTAGTCTGGGGAGGGAGGAAGGGGAGGAGACAGTAACATGTTTGAGAGTTGGCGCCAAAGGTCGAGTGAAGTATTTATTTGTTTATTTATGTCCTTTAGATTGAGTTTATGTTTTTTGCTTATAAAATGTCATATGGTAACCTGTGCGTTGAAGGGGCATTTGTTATAAATAAGGTGGTATGCGAAGTGTGTTAATATGAATCCCCCAATCATGTCCTTGGCTATGGATGTGGATATCACCTAGCAGAAATATGTTTTGACTGGTGTTGAAGAAGAACCTGCATGAACCTATTTATTTTAGCTTCAGTCTAGGTGTTTATGCTGTATATTACAAGGGTATCTACAGAAGAATAAAGAACATTCTACGAATACTTTTTGTTATCTTACTTGATACAGTAACTAGACAATCAAAGGAGGACTCTTCTTTCTGGTGTTGAAAGATAATTTCATTTCTTCAGTTATTAATGTTTTCCTTTACTTTAATCTGTAGGGTGATGGGACAGGTACACAGAGCATATATGGTCCAAGCTTTCCAGACGAAAATTTCATCCTTAAGCATGATGGTCCTGGATTATTATCACTGGTAAGAATGAATTATTTTTCCTATTTTGTTACATACAGTCTTTCTGTTCTTACTGTAACTTTAGCTTGTAAGTGAAAACCAGTAAGACAGCTGCAATATTGGTGAACAATTTTCAAATAAGAGTTCTCAGAAATATATTTAGTACAGTGAAGTATGACTTAAGGGCCTCTATCCCAAACTGGGAATATTAATACAATACTTATTTAATCAAGATGGTATAGGATATGAAATTTATATTTTAAAATATTTTAAACTTATATATTCCCTCAGGCCAATAGTGGAAAGGATACTAATGGTTGCCAGTTCTTCATCACCTGCTCCAAGTGTGACTTCTTAGATGGGAAGCACGTGGTGTTTGGAAGAGTGATTGATGGCCTCCTGGTGATGCGTAAAATAGAAAATGTTCCAACGGGACCAAACAATAAACCAAAAATTCCAGTGATTATTTCTCAGTGTGGACAAATGTGATATTCTGATTTTAAAAAGAAGAATGCTAGTAGTGTTTGTAAAAAAAAAATATTAAATTTAATGAAATAAGTGTACAATATAACAACATTAAAGTTCATACCTGTTTAGGGTTAGACAATGTGTTTATTAAGGACCAAGATTATGAAGTACAGGATACTTTATTTTTTTTATGAAGAAAATGGAAAAGTGACAATATGAAGTGGAAAAAATGCAATTTGAAGCCTTCATGAATGAAAGACAAGGAACTCTGTTTAGCTTGACTGATATTAGTACAGTATTTGTATAGATTAATATTTTGCACAGATATAAATTTTTTATGAAAACATTCTGAGAGTATGCCACTGTTTCCCTTTATCATCAAATTCATGTAACTTGTATACCAGTGAAAATGCCAATTAAATAAACAAACAATTTAAGTTGTTCTATTTCTTAATTATTTCTCATACAGGGGCTTTCTTGTACCGTATACTGTACCCCATAGTTTCACAGATAGTAATTTCCAGTTCACAACTTTGCTGATTTTTTAAATACTGTACAACCAAAATTGCCCTTTCACAGGCAGTCCTCAATTACAGTAAACACTTGCCATTTGCAAGGGATAGGTTCCAAGAAATGTGTGTGAATTGGAAAAACCACAAATAGCCACTTATATAATACCTTAGTGCACTAATATATATATATCTATACTGTGTATGAGAAACTCAAGTCACCAATACTTACATTCATATGTGGGAGTTTGGAGCTTGATAGTGTGGTGCACTGTACATAGAGAGACATCTGGTTAGTGAAGCATAGGGGAATCATCAGGATCACTGCTGGAAGAGGGTGATGCAATAGTGGTTGGTAGAGGCGGATGGTGGAGAGGCGCGCAACAGGGAGGTGGCGTGTGGCCGGGAAGCGGGTGGTGAGGTGGCGGTAGTACAGTGATATCCCCATTAGCCAGAACAAATGGTGCAGAGCACTTCCGGGCATGAGAGATTTCCAGCTAACCATACGACTTTCTCCAAAGCGGAAAAATCCCCCATCCCTGGAAATATTTCCGGTTACTGGAAAAAACTTTCTGAATATCTAACTATGCATCTTGCACAGACAAACACCAGCCCACATTCTCAGAATGTTTCTCTGTGCTGGGGAGTTTTCCAAGAGTCTGAACTGAAAATCCCCTCCTCCGCTCCTGCCTGGCAGCCCTGCTCCCGACATGGCCCATGCACCTGAGTGCGGCCCCACACACCCTTTTTTTTCCCTCAGGTACTCTACTGTCCTGCACCCTGCTGCTGTCGTGGACCCTGCTGCTGTCATGCACCCTGCTGCTGTCATGGACCCTGCTGCTGTCATGCAACCTGCTGCTGTCATGGACACACTTCCTGATGCAGCCCCTGCTCCTGAACCCAGGCCCACACACCCCAGCAGGCGCATCTGAGGACTCTGTACCTGTCGCGAGGGAAGCACAACATTCATCGCCTCCACAACCCTCTTTCTCCCTCTTTTCTCCCACAGATCTCGTGTATCTAGAGAGAATTGCCCCCCCCCCCTAGCGGCCGGCTCATCACGCCCTCACACGTTATGTCTCATGTGGCATTCACCGCCCGTTCTGCCTCATGTGCCATGCAACCCTGCGAACAACAAGTCTCTCCCGACCCCGGAGTACAGTGTATGCCTGGTGGTCTACGTCCGTAGCGCCCTTTATGACGGAAGGTCAACTATTAAGCCACGCCTACCTCCAGCTATAAGACCTGACCTCGTAGTGACCTACCTCTTTCTACCTACACCAGCTAGCAGCAACACCTCCTCCTCCTCCTCCTGCCCTACAGGCCCCTGCACTCCCGCCAGCGACCCGCAGCGACCCACACACCTCGTGGTAAGCCCTTCTAGCTACAACCCGCAGCAAACAACACCTGCCTCCTCCACCTCCTGCCTGGCGGTCTCGCTCTCACCCGGCGACCATGAAACCACAAGCTGGTCCTCCTCTGAGTACCCTCACCAACCAGCTCTCTCTACATTACGCTTGTAACCACGCTGCCACTTCCCAGCACCAAGCTGCATTGTACATCCAATACAACATGTATACAGAGAGCACATTGTGAGTTTCCTTTCTCCATCCCATCCTGAGTGTGAACCAAACATCTCGTACGCTACAAATGGTGACCCCCGGAGTGACGCACTCACACAGGATGGAGGAGAAACCGATCACTCTCCCAGTCTTCAAGCATCATGGAAGACTGGCTTATCCACAAAGAGGCAGCTCTCATCGGCTCTACAGCTACTGTCTCTACACCGCAGGTTAGACACCCTAGAGCAGCACTGCTTCTCTAAGCAGACACCAGCTCCTCTTCCTGCCCCAAGCACCACGTCCTACCGACCCCAGCAGGCGCATCTGAGGACTCTGTACCTACCGAGAGGGAAGCACAGCATTCATCGCCCCCACACACCGCTTTTTTTTTCCCACAGGCACTCCCTGCTACTGTCCTGCACCCTGCTGCTGTCGTGGACCCTACTGCTGTTGTAGAACCTGCTCCTATCATAGACCCTCCTCCTGACGTCGCCCCTGACCCAGTCATCCCAGCCAGTGACCATGAGGACGCTGCCCCTGCAGCTACAGAAGCACAACATTCATCGCCCCCACACACCCTTTTTCTCCCTCTCTTCTCCCACAGATCTCGTGTGTCTAGACAGTTGTCTCCCCTAGCGGCCGGCTCATCCACACCCTCGCTGTTATGTCTCGCATGTGGCATGAACCGCCCGTTCTGCCTCACATGTGCCATGCAACCCTGCAGACAACAAGTTTCCTACACTGCCTGGAGGGAAGGGGGAGTATTGTAGTGGATTCCTCCCCTACAAACGCTGTTTGTCACTGAGTAGCAGACCCCGCGAATTCCCCAGTGTATGCCTCGTGGTCTAGGTCAACCAGCGCTGCCTTACATGACGGAGGTCAACTATTAAGCCACGCCTACTTCCGCTATATAAGACCTGACCTCGTGGTGACCTACCTCTCTTTTCTACCTACACCAACCAGCAAGCAACACCTCCTCCTCTTCCTCCTGCCTGGTGGCCCTCGCTCCTGCCGGCGAGCATGGCGACCCACAAGCTGGTCCTCCTCTGAGCATCCTCACCAACCAGCTCTCTCTACATCACGCTTGTAACCACGCTGCCACTTCCCAGCACCAAGCTGCATTGTACATCCAATATAATATGTATACAGAGAGCACATTGTGAGTTTCCTTTCTCCATCCCATCCTGAGTGTGAACCAAATAACCCGTACCCCACACCGTCACAACATTTTCTGGTAGATTGTTCCAAGAGTTCACAAGTAAGGACACTCGACTGAGTAGTGCCCTAAGAACCACACCTCAAGTACAGCGCGCTTTGATAGAGAACTCCTGGCTATATACCTGGCTGTCAAACATTTAGCACTTCGAGGCTCGCAGTTCACCATCTTCACTGATCACAAGCCTCGTCCACGCTTTTGCTTCAGCCTTCCAGTCACATACACCTCGTGTCCTTCGCCACTTGGCTTACATCTCGAGTTCTCCAGATACGTCCAACACATATTAGAAGCAGCCACAACGAGATCGCCGACGCCTTCTCGTATATCAACATTCTTCCCTTTATCTCCACCCATTGATAAGGAATGGATACAGTGTGACTGAGCACTTAACCTTAATGTAGTCAGCTGAATGCACATGGGGCCCCATAATTTTCTAATTATACATGGAGACTACATTAACTGGAAACGTTTATGTATAGAAAATAAAAGGCCATTTGGAAAAAAAAAAAATTTTAATAAAAATCTCTGGGCGGTCGAAGTCCCGACGGTCAAGTCGGGGTCTAGCTGTATATATATATATATATATATATATATATATATATATATATATATATATATATATATATATATATATATATATATATATATATATATACAGTGAGTTCTGCTATAACACATGGTTTTGATAACGAATTTGCTCTAAGCGATTTATGAATTCGAACAATATTTGTATAACGCGACGTTGTTTAATATAACGCGATTTTTGCTTACTATTTCTCCAATTTTGTGGTATTAACTGTGAATATGGTAAAGAAGAATATCTCCAAAGCATTCTGATGATAGAATTCCGGTGATTATCAGAAAAGAAAGGATATAACACTTGAAGAGAAGTTGATGTTATCGACCTCAAAATCACCCTTCTCCCCCATCAAATCTTCATATTTTTTCAAGGTAAAGTGTTTAAATTTACTGTATGATCATTATTAGATATGAATGTAACATTTATTATCGTGCTATCCTTTGTGTTAGGCTAACTACTAAATTTTTTCGATTTCGAGTAAACTGCACCTAACCCTATTTTCCATAAGCCCTGTTATTTCTATTACGATTTTCTATAACACGATATTTTACAAGAACACAATTATCGCTATAGCAGAACTATTTATATATATATATATATTTATATATATATATATATATATATATATATATATATATATATATATATATATATATATATATATGATATATATATATATATATATAGTATATATATATATATATATATATATATATATATATATTTTTTTATTTTTTTTATATATATATATATATATATATATATATATATATATATATATATATATATATATATATATATATATATATATATACTGTTAATGAATATGATGTATTTCTTTGTGCACGAACCACACCTCAAGTACAGCGCCTTTGATAGAGAACTCCTGGCCATATACCTGGCTGTCAAACATTTCCAGCACTTCCTCGAGGCTCGTCAGTTCACCATCTTCACTGATCACAAGCCCCTCGTCCACGCCTTTGCTTCAGCCTTCCAGTCACATACACCTCGTGTCCTTCGCCACTTGGCTTACATCTCGGAGTTCTCCAGATACGTCCAACACATTAAAGGCAGCCACAACGAGATCGCCGACGCCCTCTCTCGTTGTATATCCAACATTCTTCCCTTATCTCCACCCATTGATTATGGGCAGCTCGCCGCGGCTCAAGAGAACGACGAAGACCTGGCAGCATACAAGGCATCCCCTCAGGCCTCACACTCCAAGAACTCCCTGTTCCCGGCACGAACATAAAATTGTGGTGTGACGTATCCTGTGGGCAGCCTAGACCTTTCGTGCCTCACGTCCACCGCCGCGCTGTTTTCCACCGCATCCATGGTCTCAGCCACCCGGGTGTGCGGGCCTCCCAGTGCCTCCTCACGCAACGTGTCGTCTGGCCCGGCATCAAGTCCGATACTAAGAAATGGGCTGCCCAGTGCCTGGCCTGCCAGTCCTCCAAAATACATTGCCAAATACGGGCCTCCTTGGAAACCTCCCCTATACCCAAAGGACGTTTTCAAGTAGTACACCTCGACATCGTGGGACTTCTTCCATCATCCTATGGTAGCACCTACATCTTCACCTGCATCGACCGTTTCACCAGGTGGACAGAAGCCATCCCCATGCCCAATGCTACAGCAGAGTCTGCCGTCCGCGCCTTCATGCCGGTTGGGTTTCCCGTTTCGGCCCCCCTGCAACCGTCATCACTGACCGAGGAGCCCAGTTTGAGTCACAACTCTGGCAGAACCTCCTACAGTTCCTCGGTACTTCTAGGCAACGCACTACCGCATACCACCCTCAATCCAACGGCATGGTAGAGCGGTTTCACCGGCAGTTGAAGGACGCACTCAAGGCACAGCACGACCCTTACAGCTGGATGGATGCGCTGCCCTTAGTGCTCCTTGGCATCCGTGCATCAGACAAGGAGGACATGGACTGTAGCCCAGCAGATATCACACTAGGCGAGCCCCTTCGCCTACCCGGAGATTTCTCCCTCCTGACCTCCACCAACCCACTCCTGCCGTTCGTCACAACTTACTCCAAAAGCTACGACAAGCAGTTTCTGCATTCAGAACTACTGCTCCGCGCCAGCCTCCTCGGCACCCTGAACACATCCCTCCTGCACTACTCACTGCCGAGTATGTTTTCGTCATGCATGATGCTCACCGCAACCCACTACAACGCCCCTACGATGGACCCTTCCAGGTTGTTACCCGTTCAGCGAAGTTCCTGACGATTATCCGGAATGGCAGACACGACACCGTCAGCATAGACCGAGTCAAACCAGCCACCTTACCTGTTGCGTCCCCAGCCCAGCAGCATCCCCCATGAACTACGCCTGCACCAGTCTACCCGCAGTTACCACCTGCAGCAACACCCTGCCCACGACATTTCTGGGCACCCTCTTTCCACCCTCAGGTACCTACTGCTCCTGTCGTGGACTCTCCTCCTGACGCGGGCCCTGTTGCTGTCATGGACCCTCCTCCTGACGTGGACCCTGCTGCCGTCGTGGACCCTGTTGCTGTCATGGACAATCCTCCTGACGTGGCCCCTGCCCCTGACCCAGCCAGACCGAGCCCACAACATTCTGAGCACCCTCTTTCCACCCTCAGGTACCTACTGCTCCTGACGTGGACCCCGCTGCCGTCGTGGACCCTGTTGCTGTAATGGACCCTCCTCCTGACGTGGCCCCTGCTCCTGACCCAGTCAACCCAGCCAGACCCCGCCCACAACATTTCTGGGCACCCGCTTTCCACCCTCAGGTACCCCCTGCTCCTGTCCTGTACCCTGCTATTGTCGTGGACCCTGTTGCTGTCATGACCCCTGCCCCTGACCCAATCTACCCAGCCAGTGACACTGCCCCTGCCGCGACAGGAGCACAACAACCATTGCCTGTACAACCTCCTCTAATCCAAAACCCTCCTTCTCCCCCTGATTCTCCCACAGGTTTTGTGTCACTAGACGGAGTCGTCACCCGCAGCGGCCGAGTCGTATGTACACCTGCCCGGTATGTATCACTTGTGGGACGCAACCCTGCCAACCTCCAGCCTCCCGCCGCGCCCGGAGGGGAAGGGGAGTATTGTAGAGGACCCTATCCCCTACAAGTGACAACTGAACTCCCGCGCGCTTACCAGCCAATCAGCGTACAGCCAGGGATGCTGGTAGACCTACTCTCCAGTGCGGACGCACACTTAGCAACGCTAGGACCAGAGTGCCAGGGATTCCTGGCCTCCTCCTCTGTGATTGGCACTCACGCTACGCGCACCCCAAATCCTGATGTTTCTAAATTGTATAAATACGGCCATGGCTGGCCTTTGCCTACAGGCGGCCTGCCACCGCTGGCAGGCCGCCTGTAGGCAAAGGCCCGTGTCGGACTACGGTCCGACAATCTCAACAACAACAACAACAGCCAGGGAGACCATTCTACTCTGACCTACTGGACCAGCAAGATCTCTCTCCAGGGCCTCATCACCCAGCTCCCTCAGAAAGCTCCTCGCCCTACAGGACCTCTGAGCAAGCTACTCCTCGCCTAGTAACTCCTTAGCACTGCACTGTACAACAATATATATATATATATATATATATATATATATATATATACACACACACATACAGAAAACGCATTGTGAGTTTCTGTTCTACCTCATTCCTGAGTGAAGATATCTACATGTACGTACGTTTGTGTGCCCATACAAAGAGACAATAGACAACTAAACTGTTACCTAGTTCAAGATAAGGCCAGGCCAAGGTGCAAATATTACAAGGGAAATTACAATGGGATGAGGGAAGAGATGAGGGGTATCAACTGGCCTGACTTATTAAGGTACAAGAACGCAGACACTACGCTGAATATCATAACTAGTAAAATGACCCATTTGATCGATAAATATATACCCAAGACCAAACCCAGTGCTTCTAGGAATACGAGGGGATCCCTACACATGAACCATGCGGCGGTCGACAAAATTAAGAAGAAAACCCAGAAATTCAAGACGTGGGTTGGGTCAAACGATGAGCAAGACAGGAGGATGTATGCAAGAGCCAGAAACCAAGCAAAGATAGAGTGTAGGAGGGCTGAAAAGGAGTTCCAAAGGCTGGTTGCACGCGAGGTCAAGTCAAACCCAAAGGCGTTTTACCGCTATGCAAAGTCGAAATTGAAAACGCGAGTAGGAGTATCAGACCTGAGGCTTGAAGATAGTAGTTACGCAGATTCTGACCAGGATAAAGCTGAGGCATTGAACAGCTTCTTTTCCTCAGTGTTCACAAGAGAGGATGCAACTAACCTTCCTGCGTTTGAGGACAGACGGTTCGACACAGCACTGACCCACATTGTGTTCACAGAAGAGGGTATTAGAAATAAACTGTCCAGGCTAAAGGTCCATAAGAGTCCTGGACCTGACATGGTGCATCCTAGAGTGCTAAGGGAGCTGTGCAACGAGCTTGCAGAGCCCCTGAAGATTCTGTTTTGTAAATGCCTGGATGAACAAATGGTCCCCAGTGAATGGAAAGTGGCTTATGTGAGTCCTATCTTCAAGAAGGGCGATAGGCACTCCACGAACAACTATAGACCGGTGAGCCTGACCAGCATAATATGTAAAGTACTTGAGAGTATTATCAGAGATGCAGCGATGGAACATCTACTACGAAACAACCTTGTAAAAGATTGCCAACACGGTTTTATGCCGGGGCGCTCTTGCTTGACACAATTGCTCAAGGTATTGGATATTTGGACCCATATTCTAGAACGGGGTGGTAATATCGACAATATTTACCTAGATTTTGCCAAGGCTTTCGACAGTGTACCCCACGAAAGGCTGAAAATCAAACTGGAAGGGTACGGAATTCGGGGAAATGTCCTAGCGTGGATAGAAGACTTTCTACATGACCGCAAGCAATGTGTGGTGATTAATGGCACGAAATCGTCATCTGTACCTGTAACAAGTGGGGTACCGCAGGGTAGTGTATTGGGCCCGCTGTTGTTTGTTTGTTTCATAAATGATATGCCTGACGTTGTACACTCCTCCATACAAATGTTTGCCGATGACGCCAAGTTATTTCGGGAAATTAAGAACCAAGCGGACTGTGAAGAGCTGCAGAAGGACCTCTGTGGGCTCCAGGAATGGTCGAAGGAATGGCTGCTGAGATTCAATGTCACGAAGTGTAAGAGGATGCACCTGGGGCGTACCAACGGTAAGGAGGCGTACCATATGTCCCAACGGGATGAAGAAAATGTACTAGTTGAGACTGTGTGTGAGAAGGACCTAGGTGTGTATGTTGACAATGAGCTGAAGTTCTCGGCCATTGTGAGAAGAAGGTAAATCAGGCAAATAAATTATTGGGTCTTATAAGAAGGTCGTTCAGATATCTAGACGGTCCGTCCCTCGTGACGATCTTCAGGAGTGAAGTGCTTCCCCATCTGGAGTACTGTCACCCCATCTGGTCCCCGAGATATGCTAGGGACTGTCAGTTGGTTGAAAATGTTCAAAGGAGGGCCACCAAACGGGTGCCTGCACTTCGGCATCTCAGCTACCCTGAGAGATTGGAGCGCCTGAACTTGCCTAGCTTATACTACAGACGGGCAAGGGGGGACCTAGTTGAGGTTTATAAGCATCTCAGGGGGCACTACTCAGTTGAGTGTCCTTACTTGGAGCTGGCGGACGCTCGCCCCACAAGGGGTCACAGCTCAAGATTGAAGAAGCCGCAAGTCCGGAAAACCGTGAGGGCAAACTTTTTTCGGAGTGAGGTTGTAAACTCTTGGAACAATCTACCAGAGAGTGTTGTGACGGCACCAGTGTGAGCTCTTTCAAGAAGGCTTGACCAACACTGGAGCGGGTTCAGGTACATTCAGGAGCCGGTGCATGCCCAGTATTTGCCAACAGTGCGTGACAGAGACGTGACCGATCGCCCGGGCGGCTAGCGAGCCGACCTTTTGGTGAAGAATATAAAGGAAAAGAGACGTGACCGATCGCCCAAGCGGCTAACAAGCCGATCAGTGGCGAAGAGGATAAAAGTAAAAAAGAAAAGTAAAAGTAAAGAGAATTGACAACTGGCCACATACTGTACTCACAATAGGCAAACTGTACTCCAAGTTTTGTCAATAAATTTGTTAAACTACAGTCTCTGTTACGGACTATTTGCATGGATACGCATGTATATAATTTATTCATTGATATTCATCGTGACCGATCGCCCAAGCGGCTTACGAGCCGATCAGTGGTGAAGAGGATAAAAGAAGAAAAGAATGGACTGCACGGTACAGGTACAGGGAGACATACAGCAATGGTAAATAGTAAGGCTATTTGACCAAAGAGTGCCATAATATGAATGACAACCTTTTTAAATAATTAAGGAAGAATAACAATAAATTGAAAGAACAAAGTATGAAACAATGTAATTAATCAAAATGCAAACTTGAGTTCTTGTGCGGAGTGCAATGCGCCTTCCGCCACTCACCTGTTAAAGTGAGACTGCTATGATTGGTGGAAAGAAGCAGAGTTGCCAACTTAGCGGCTTTGTAGCTAGATCTAGAGCTTTTTGTTTTTTTCTAGCGACATTTTAGAGCGATTTGCGACTTGTAGGGTTACGTCCACTACAGACTTGTCGCAAATCTAGAGATATCCACAGAAATCTAGCGACTTTCTGGATACTTTTGGACTGTCCATGAAAACTCAGTTTTCTTAATTTCGAGCCATAATATATAGCAACGGGGTTACAGGGACAATAAATAATAAGAAAAGTGTAATACATTTGAATGGGTCGTGGTACAGAAGGAGGGACACGTCTATTTCCTGATCACTTGATGTCAGCCCGTCCATGCATCTAACACCCTAAAATTGTGGTCAGAAGTGGTAAATTACAGAGATGCGACAGGTGAAAACCCTTACCATGATCTGGCTGAAATTGCACTCGCTGCCTTATCTCTTCCGCATTCAAACGCAGATGTAGAGCGCACATTTAGTAGTATGAACTTTGTGAAATCAAAATTGCGCAACAAAATGAAACTATCGACATTAAAGGCAATTCTTACAATAAAGTATGGGTTAAAAAGACAGAACACCTGTTGTGCAAGTTATGAACTTCCTAGTGATATTTTAAGAAAGATAGGGACTGTGGAGGCATACAGTTACAAGAGAACCTGAACCAAGCACTTCACATGCTTCCAGCTCTACAGTTGTTCACACTACCAAGAGGACTGGGATGCAATTACTATTGAATAATAGGTAAGTGTGCACATTAAACTTGAAACAAAATAATATTTTTATTTTTACAGAATGCATTTTATTTATACTCCGTCCATTATAGTCAGCATTATGAAAATATTATTTGCATCAAATTACTGAAGGGGGAGAATAATAGCTAGCGACTTTCTATGGAAGATTTAGCGACATTTAGCTACTTTCAGGTACCAGCCTAGCGACATTTGAAAACCCGAGTTGGCAACCCTGGGAAGAAGTGAGGTGTGGAGCCAAGACACAACAAGTTCAAACAGAGAAAATTACCATAATACACTTTGTCTCTAAACGTGAGTCGGAATTAAATTATATCTGTTTTGTCTGATGTTGGGGGCAATTATTCTGTGACGACTATTGTTAGTTGAGTCATTTTAAACCCAGAGAATTATGCTAACTGGCGAACTAGTACTTAATGTGGAAGTATCTTGTTAACCTCATTTACTTAATGGCCACACACTAGAAACGGCGATGTTGAGGAAAGGAGGCCACTGACGTATTTAAGGTCCGATAAAAGTGGAAGAAACGGTTGTCACCAGGAGGAGTTTATAAAATTGTTTAATTTTGGATAAATTTTTGCAAGTGAACGCTCAGCTATTTATAAGGTTGAAAGAATGTTTTGCCCTCTGTTTGAACGATTTTGACCACGAATTGTATCGGGTATGAGCCATTATGGGGAAACTGGTGGGATTTGTTAATTTTTTTAATGGAAAGGAAAAAAAAGTAATTTTTTTTCCACTTGTCACTACGAAATCCAAGTTGAAACTGTTTTTCCGATGATTTTTGAAGTTATGAACGAATTTGATCTTTATTTCTGGGGCAAGTCAATAGTTAGCCCCCCCCCCCTATCACAGAATCTGACATAACTAGATATTTGTTATACCGTAAAAATCAAGGTAAAAAGTGGGTAATTTTTCTTTTATCGACCATCACCTTTTTTCACATGAAAAAAAATAAATTTTCGCTAGTATTGATGTTTTCGATGATTCTGACATTTATCTTTGGGGCAAATCACTTTTTTTTTATAGTTATTCCCACCCCCCCTCCCTCCCTCTTCATCCCCAACAATGTAGGGGGCGGCGTTGGGAATATGGGGTTTTAGGTAGGGGGGGGACTGAAAACGAGTGATTTTCACCCAAAATAAATGTCAGAATCATCTAAAACACCAAGAAAACTAGCGGAAAAATATATTTTGGGGGGGAATAAAAGGTTAAAACTATACTAGGTCTACTTACTAACCTAACCTAACCTTACCTGACCTAACCTAACCTAACCTAACCTAACCTAACCTAACCTTACCTTACCTTACCTTACCTTACCTGACCTGACCTAACCTAACGAACGAGAGCGACGTTACGTGTCACCATAACATCAAATTGGGACTTAGAAAAATTTGTGGTTATTACAACAAATATAATGCGAATATCTCATTTTTTTTTTTAGTGCCCTGCTAAATTCAAGTATATTCTTTAGTGTCTCGAAGTGATCTATTAAATAGTAAGATAAATGTTGTAAAAAGGTGATGGGTGGTTTATGAATAATTACCAAAAAGTGTTCAAAACACACTGAAAACCATCGAAAAAGCAGTTTTGAAACTAACTTTACCAACCAAACCAAATATAACCTAATGCTAACCGGGTAGCCCCCTCAGTTGTTCGATGTTCTGTGTGTGTATCAGTACGTAGGAACGGATACATCCCATTTCGTCACCGACCCGGTTCGTCACCAAAGCCTCATTTCATCACCAATATCAAATCCGTTTCGTCACAACTAACAGTCGCTGGTTTAATGACAAATTGTAAGTTATTACCTTACATGAATAGAAATTACACAAGTATACAGATGACTCGAGAAGTATTGTGTTATTATTGTACATGAATATTAATTGTTTAATAAAGAAAACTATTCAACATAGGTAAATAGACAAAATGCAGAACAAACGAAGGTGATTTGCCACCAGCGCATAAACCAACGAGCAGTGAGATGATTGCAGGCGTATTAACATTGTTTTTATTTAATATTTTCATCTTTAATACTGTAAATAGTCTGAGGTTTTTTATTATTTTCTACCCCAAGCAACAGTTATTTTTTTGTATATATTGGTTATTGTTTAAGTGAAATGATTACAGACTAGTTGCTGAGTAGAAACTAAAATCATGCACAAAAAAAGCAAATTAGGACAAATGAGTTCATCTCTGGAAGCTGTGAGATGAATATGAAGAAAAAATATCATCACTTCTAATTTCCTAAAAATTATTGTCATTGCCTTCTGCCAAGCTTGCATGAGTAAATTTTAGTCTTTCACACATTGTTTAAGTTTGATAATTGCAGGCGTATTAAATTTTTTTTTTCATTATTAATAAATTGTCTGGTAATTATATAGGACTAACCTGTTAGCGAAATTGCTTGAAAACAATTATAAAAATGTCAGATTTTCATTGTTATATTATAGTGGACACTGTTGTAGTTTGTGGAAATATGTTAAAAGCTGGATATTTTTTAAATAAACGCTACTTAACATTTGTGGGCATGAAGAAGAGACCTAACCAAACAAACCTACCTAACCTTACCTAACTTCCCCGGTATATTAAACAGAAAGAGCTTATGATGATATGGTAAAATTTGAGGCATTTTCTGGATGTGAGATGATACGGCCGCATTGGCGCTATGCAGCCCTGGTGGGTTAGTCCTATATATAAACCAATTGTCTTAGTGTTTTTTAATATCTTCTGTCCCAAGCAACAGTTATTTTCGTGTATATATTGATGGGAATGAACGATGTGACAAAACGGGCAAAGCAATGGTGATGAAATTGTTTGACAACAGTGATGACGAAAAGGGTTGGTGACGAAATGGGCTGACCCCATAGGAACTTATGTAATATGATGTTAAATATCTCGCTTAAAGGTAATTTTGTACTAAAAAATGACATTGAGGAAAGGTGTCTTAGAATTGTCAAAATTACTGGTTGCAACTATAAATATTGTGAGAATTGTTTAGTGGCAACAAGTGAAAGGTAAATTTTCATACATAATAAAATGTTAAATATCTTGCTTATACGTAATTTGCGCCAGACTTGCCGTGGATGAAAAATGTCTTAGAATTGTCAAAACTACTGATTGCAACTATAAAATTCCCGAGATTCATTCAGTGGTAACAAGTGAAATAATACCGGAAAAACAAGTGATATATGATACAAATAACTGAAGTTGGCTCTGAAAACAACCTAACTAAACCTAACCTAACATTGCACCTGCAGCGGGCCCCCTGTTTTCTTACCTTAGGGTGAGAACACAAAGAAAGCAGGTTACCTGTTTGCCGGTTTCCAGTGCCGACAGTCAGCGCTGGTAGGTGAACACAGAGGATGCAGGTTTATCTACGAGTTGTGATCCAGCTATTTTACAATAAAATGTCTGGGGGTTTTTTTTTTTTTTTTGCCATACCTAACCTAACCTAAACTACATGATAGGTATATTAGAAAAAAAGTTATGGGGCATTTAAAAGTAATAATACAGTACCAAGATGTCTAGCTCGTCTGATGAAGATTTTCTTTTGTTCGAAAGTGCTTATATGCAAAAATCAGGAGGAACAGAAGTGGAATACATAAAATCATTCGCAGTAGAAAAAATTAAGGTTAATATCACCTTCTTTTTTAGTGAGCTTAAAAGGGACGTGAGGTTTCTTCGGTATTACTGTATTATCGCTTTGATCATGCAGCGAATTTTAGGATTTCATATTTTGGAATAAGGAGGTTAGACAATTCTAAGACTTATTTATTCTGTAGCATTTCTTCTGCAACTGATTACTTTCCGAGAAATTGGCAATAAATTGTTGGAAAATCGTTGTAGTTTTTCTAAGTTTTTGTTTGTTACCAACATGTCAAAGAGCTCCTGTGTGTTTGTTTATTGATTACTGTACTGCATTGCGCATGTGCTAGAGTCTGATGCATGTGCAGTTGTTCTTTGGTTGTTGATTGGTGGGTGTGATTTTGGATCAACCAATCACATCTTGGTTTACTAGGCCCAACTGCTACCCACTTGAATTTGAATTTAGTTCCTAGTTGTCTGCCTTGTGCAATGGCTGTGATATGAATTACAGGTACTTTCAAACCATTGTCAGATTTCACATCGATTATTACGGTAAGAATGGAGAAGCGTGGAAATTTCTTCATGAACACAGTGTTTTAACAGTTAATTCATGTATAATACTTCTGATAAACTTCCTACTTGCTCATGTTTGAAATAATGAATGTATGTATCTTTATATAATTTAGCTAAATATCTTTCTCGTCAGAAATGGTCATCCCAATGATTATGAATAAACTCATTTAGAAATACATCGTTACTTCAGGACAAAATCGGACAGGTTTGCAACAGTCAATCAGCTGTAAATTTTGAGGAGGGGGCGTGGCATCTTTTCTCTGCTGTGAAAAAACGCGCTATAGGCTTAATGATTACGGTATCCTGATCATAGCTGGTTAAATGAAATAGTCAGTCCGGTAGCCAGTTGCAATAAAAAAAAAATGATGAGCAAGTGACTTACAATATTGAGATCTGATAGAATCGGCTGTTTAAATTTAGAGCTGGGCAGACAGTCGACCGAAGCAGTGACTCGAGCTGCCAGTGGATGGGGCTGGTGTTATTCAGGATTGCCAACTTGGTGGTCACATCATAAGCTACGCTGATGATATCCTCCTCCAAATTACTACAGTGCAACATGAACAACCTATACTCTCCACGTTCGCCCGGACCTGTCAAACACTTGGGCTAGTCATCTCACACACTAAAACGAAGTTCATCTCACGCTTCCGGCGTCAGACACCACTGATTCTGCAAGGACAAGACATCGATCAAGTACGCACCTACAGGTACCTTGGTCTACCTGTGCGAGCCACTACCAGAGCCACGACCTCCGCTGTCGCCGCCCACGTCATCTCCCAGTGCCGCCAACGAACGAGGCCCTTCCAGTCCCTCACTCACGGCCTCAAAGGAGCCTCTGTCAGGGTCCTACGTCTCATGTACATTGCCATCGTCAGAGCTGTCATAGATTATGCCTCTCCTGTCCTTAAGTTGCCTCCCAGCGCGAGAAACAAAGCATAGAGAAAATCCAAAACAGAGCGATGAGACTCATCCTCGGCTGCCCTATGACCACCAGAATAGAAGTCATGCAACGCGAACTAATCCTGCTTCCCGTCTGTCATCGAATTACTGCTCTCAATGCCATCCTTGGTGTTAAACTTCTTCGCAGTGAGCAACCGACTCCCCTGTCGCGCTCACTGAACTCACATCTTAACACCCTCTTGCGCCGGCCTGTCCCCATTACTTTTCCCCCTCCCTCTCAACTCTGGCCCGTCCACACTGCTGCTGACATCCTGCGTTATCACCTCTACACCCCCTCGACCTCTCTCCCTCCCGAGTACACTCAACCGCCTCTACCGCCGTGGACTTCCCCGTGTGTTGATGTTGTCGTCCACAGCTTCCCTGGTCGTAAATCCACCCAACTGAGGTATAAGCTCAAACTTAACTGCCTTGAGCAGATTAATGATGTCGCTTCCTCTCTAAAGACCTCCCACCCGCCTATCCTCGTCTACTGTGATTGGTCTGTTACCACGCTGGGCAGCGCTGGGGCAGCTGTGTGGATTCCTGAGCGCCAGGCCTGCAGGAAAATCAGGGTCCACGACTGGGCCTCCTCCACTGATGCTGAAAGCATAGCCATCCTCGCGGGCATTCATGAGGGGGCGACCTATGCTAGCACTGAACGCCGGAACCTCCTTATAATTAGTGACAGCACTTCTGCGCTAGCGAGGCTCAAATTACCCTCCCCCTCCTCCCCTGCCGCCCAACATACCCTAACCGCCGTTGCCGGGCTAGAACAAACTGATGACATCCGTGTCAAGTTTCTTTTGATCCCGTCACATATAGGAATAACTGCCTGTGACACTGTTGATCGGCTTGCCAAAGAAGCTACATAAGAAGAAGATACTGAAGCCACTCTCGCCCTCTCCCTGAATCATCTCAAATCTCGCATACACGCCACACAACGAGAGGCATTCAACGAAAATTGGACACACCTGAAACAACGGGGTAGCGTCACACTATGCCACTATGACGCTGTAACCGGTGACGAAAACCGCCACTACAAAGAATATCAATCCCTGACTCGATCTCAACAGCTTATATACATGAGACTGCGCCTAGGGTACAGGTACCTATGGGAGTACATTTGCAACCCTGAGCCTCCCCGCACTGTTTGTAAACTTTGTGGCCAACCCGACTCTCACACCCTCTCTCACTACATCCTCACTTGCCCTATGACCTCCTCCTATAGGTCCCCAGCTGTTACCAACACCTCTTCCCTCCCAGACCAGATATCCCTCCTCCTAGTCACAGGCCTGGCATTTGACATTATTAGGGACCTGCCACTCTTTGCCATAAACAGATGAAATGTACCAGAAACTTTCCCCCCACACACTCATCATTCTCTCACTTTATGTAACTTGACAGAACCTATGACCCTTCAGGCTTTTACGCCCTTAATGTACGAGTCATAAAGGCAAGTATGAACTTTTCATACTTCCCTGTTGGGCGCTGTAAACGCTTCTGCGCTTCACCTTGCACAGGATGTAAGGGGGTGCCCAATAAACTAGCCCCCTCGGGGGCAAATCTGAAATCTGCCAACTTGGTGCTTTTTGCTCTAGATTTAGCATTTTTTGTCACATCTAGTGCAAAAATATCGTGTTAGTGTACAGTACCTGAAATTTTTCAACTTTACACCAGGAAAACCTGAAAAACCCAGGGAATTTTGTTTTGTGTGGCCAGTAGACACCCTGCTATAGGCTACAGTACTGTATTCGGTGATCTTAATGTAATCTGTAGCCATACGTAAAGTACATTATTGGCATTCTTAAGTAGAGGAAAAAAGTCTTTCTTAACACTGTTATCGGATGTCTATAAAGAGGTTGGTTCTGCCCATTCACCTCAATATACAATACAGTCGGCCCTTAACATACGCGGGGGTTACGTAACAGAGATACCCGTGGATGTTAAAAATCCGCGTATTTTTGCTGCCCCCCCCCTTACCCCCAATGTCCTTATTTACCGTATATACCTGTGTGTAGTTCGAGTTTTTAAGACCAAATTATTTGGCAAAAAATTGGGGGTTGACCTCTAAACGGGTAATAGTTTCATTAGGTTGAAAAATATTTACCAGTAAACAATGGAAATGATGCACCAACGCACCACCAGCTGTGAGTGTCGGTACAGTTGCCAGGGCAGATCTCTTGCGTCATCATAGCAAGCCCAAAGTAGCCAAATCCATGGTATGGTAGCACAGGATGATGTAAAACATAAAGTATTCATTTATTAAAGTTTATTTATAGATACTGGACATAAATTTTTGTTCATTACATTTGAAACATCAATCTTTGTTAATTAAATTTGAAACAAACGAAAACTACGATACCGTATTTTCATTAAAATATTACATCACAAGTATATTTTACCTTAACTGTGACTGAATGAATATACGTATTCTCAGAAATAAATATGGAAATATAATATTTTTGCTGGAATGACGTACATATTACAGTGGAAAGTGGGAAAAAATCATGAAGAAAACAATGACTTTCGCTTTCTTTCGTTATTCAAAAGATTTTACCGTAATCACTTTTCGAATGGTTTTCAGTTAAAAAACTGTTGTACTCGTACTGTATTACAATAATATTCTATCCTATCATTAGCCTTATAATCCCACAACTGAAAACCATTCGAAAAGCGATTACGGTAACATCTTTTGAACGAAAGAAAGAGAAAGCCATTGCTTTCGTCACAATTTTATCCCACTTTCCACTAATACGTACATCATTTAAGCAAAAATATTACATTTCCATGTTCTCAGAAATAAATGGTAGTTTTGTTGAAACGTAATGTACAGTATTTAATATTTAAATGCAAAAATAGCTATACAGTGGTCCCTCGGTTAACGAGCGCCTCGGTTAACGAGATTTCGGTTAACAATTTACCTTCCATAAGATTCTTAACTTCGGTTAACGAGCAATCCCTCGATTAATGAGTTTTTTACGGGCCGACTTCAACATGTTTTCGCTTGCATTTGGTGGTCCACCAGCTGTTGTATTAGTCCGCCAATACAGTAATCGGTTTTAGGGCTTAAATTCCTTACTATTTTAGTAAATATCAAGAAGTTTATACTATTCAATAATTTTAAAAGTTTAATATTAACTTTTTTAGTCATTTTAACAATTATTGAACATAATTGAAGGTAAAGAAACTAGTTTCTGGCGTGCCATCCAGGCTGTTAACACACCAGACAGGCGTTAGTCTCTCTCTGTTTTCAGTGGAGGTAACATCTTGCTTGAGACTCTCTTCAACTAAATGCTTTTTTTCTGTGTTTCCAAGCAAATTATTGGTCATTTTGATATTTATTTTACATATTGACAATATATAATGTAGTGCAGTGTTGATTTAAAGAAAATAATCTTGAATCACACCAAGAGAATTAAAATTTTATGGGTGAAATGGTGCCATGGGGTGACTTCTCTTCCACCCCAATGCCTTCTCTTCTCCCTTCTCCACTCCCATTTTAATTCCCATCATCATCATCATCATCATCATCATCATCATCATCATCATCATCATCATCATCCAGGAGCCTTCTACATACACACCTCAAAGTAAGTGTACTTTTCTACCTTTTTTGTTGAATTTAGGCAATTTTCGGTGAGCTGGAACTAATTACCCAAAAACCCATTGAAACAATGGTTTCGGTTAACGAGCAACCTGCTGGAACGAATTGTGCGCGTTAACCGAGGGACCACTGTAAAAACAATTAATAAACCCGTAATGTACTGGCTGGCATCTCCACTCGTCCCTCCTCCCGCGTCCAAGGTCACCACTCCTCCCAACTCGCTCCCTCCGCTTCCTCCTCTGCCTCCTCCACCTCCTCACCGTCACTACTGCCGACAACAAACACAAATGTTTTGTGAATAACTGCACCTCCACTTCTATGTACAGTACTGAACTGTACTGTGCTGTGCATTTTTACAAACAATAAACATGGCAAGAAAAGCTATTAAAAATAAGAGATAAAAATTTCACTTTACTGTACCGTACCTATCCTCGGCGACAGGGCGGGGGTCATCGGGCTCATCGTCACGCAGTTCCATAACGGGTGGTGAAGTGGGGGCGACGGTGGATTCAGCTGCTTCCTCACTGCCGCCAGTGATTGATGGTGTTAAATCTCTCCTTCGGTGATCAAAGAACATGGTAATGGGGAGTTGTCGTCTCTTTCTTTTCATTTCTTCCATGATGTTTTTGTATGGAGCAAAAACTTCATCCATCCCTCGCATGAATTTCAGGGCACGCACCATGGAGGGGTCCATACTATAGGCCAGGTTTTTCAGTGCCTCAATATTCCTGGTCATCTCCCCCAACTTCTCCAAAGTTATTTCTTGGTGCTCTTCCTCTTCCTCATCCTCTTTCCCTTTCGCTTCCTCTTCCTCTTCCTTGCCTGAGTCTACTAACTCCTGTAGATCCTCCTCGGTCAGCTCAGTGTCGTGCTCTTCAATTAGCTCCCTAATCTCGTCCTCTGCCATGTCCTGGAAGCCTTCAGCAGCCACTTTCCTTGACAGTGCCAGGGTCTTTCTGAATATTTTCATTAAAATCCATCAAAATCATTTTCCTTGTCATCGTCTTAAGCACCAAACAGCTCCTCCCAGTCTTCTCCTTGAACAGGGCTAGAGGGTACGTGTTTTTCGAATCGTTTTCAATTAAAAAAAATGTTACAGCACATGTATATTTTACCTAAACTGTGCCTGAATGAATATATTCTCAGAAATAAATAGTAGTTTTGCTGAAACGTGATGTATTTCAATGTAAAATAGGATAAAATACATGACGAAAACAAAAGACTTTACCTAACCTTCCAATGTTCAAGAGATGTTACTCGTTTTTTAAATAGTTTTCGGTTAAAATACTCTTATATTAGTGATATTCTATTCATACTGTGCTTGATATAATACAGTCACGGAAATGTAATATTTTTGCAACTATAATGCTGATGCCAACACAAGTGTGGTTACAGCGAGACTGACTGAGTGAGGGAGAGCTATGCGTGTGTGTGAGGTTGCGGGAGCGGGCGGTGTCCCGTGTTATGTGCCGCGCGTGAGTTGAATGGCGCGCGATTTGAATGTACTTCAATTACTTCAATGTGCAGAATATTCCTCCGGCGGGGCAATCTGCGTATTTGCAAATCCGTGTTTGCTAAACCCGCGTATGTTAAGGGCCGACTGTACTATGAAGTCTCGCAAAACCCGCCAGCCACTGAAATGGGAATAAGTGCAGGCTATTGTACCAATGAAAGTGGTTCTCATAGAATATACCTATAATATATACAATTATTTTTTTTAGTTTAATTATACAGAGTATTGTATTAATTTTTTTTTTTTGAAAACCTAACCATACCTGCTGTAATGAGGCAAAGATTCTCATTAAGAAGGTTGGAGGAATTTATAGTAATAGGATTGTAAAGTGAAGAAAGTTGGTAGCGTGGCTGATTAGTTATTTGACCGTTAATATATATAGTGTAGTCTTAGGGGAAGTCTTCTAGACAACAATTCCAAGTACAATTATTTATTAGTTAAACGAATGGCATGGGCACTAATAGATCAATATAATGACATTACTAGACAGTGACTCACCCTATGGATTGCTCTGACAATGACTCGCATGTGACCTGAGGAAGGCCCAGCAGCTGGGGACTCTTGACTGCAGGGTCAGGTACTCATGGAGAGAGTGGTCTCGGCGGGCGCTGTACTCCTGTGGGAGACTCTGCAAGCTGGGGACTTGGTGCTAGGAAGTCCCCCTCCTGACCTCGACTTGTGACTGAGTGTGACTCCATCTGGCTCTGGGTTCTGTTTCTCCCTGTCTAACCCCTGGAAGGAGTTGTAGGCCCCATTTATTGGAGGTCTCAGGCCGACAGATCTCGTCTCCTATTTATCACTAATCTGGGCGAGTCTGGACAGGTGTGTTTTCTCAGATGTACGGTGGTTCGGGGTCACAGGATGTGGTGTGCTTATCGTGGTATGTCTCTCCCTGTCTAACCACTGGTAAGGAGTTGTTGGCCTCTTTTATTGGAGGTCTCAGGCCGGCAGGTGTTGTCTCTTAATTATCACTTATCTGGAGTGTGTCTAGACAGGTGTTTGATCAGGTGCGCGATGCTTGGTGGGTCACAGGGTCGTGTCACTTATCGTGGTATGCCGGTTGGTAATATTCCCCAATTACTACCACCCTGGGTGTCTGGCCAGGTGTCAGATTACTGGTTGGAGGCAGTTTTTTATAAACAAGGTCATGTCGCCTGGTCTCTCATCACACGGTGGCGGGAACTTTGTGATCTTGGTTGGGTCAGGTCTTGACCTCCTTTAATTACTGTAGGGTGGGTCGACTTGAGTGGGTGTACAACTGCTCATCTAATTGCTGTAATATGTGTTGTTCTTCTCTGGGCTGTATGCTTTGGCCTGATAGACAATCATTACACTACTGGAACTAGCTAATGGCAGAAAATTTTGGCCAACAGAATGGTTTAGGTCCTATGGACATTGAATTTAAGATATTGGTTTGTATTCTAATATAAACATGTACTTGAATTGAAACAGTTTATTAAGCCAGAAAAACATAGATACAGAGTGGATAATAATTGCACTGTTAACATGCAGCTGTCTATATACAGTACTGTACAGTTATTTCTTGATATTTGTAGGAAGAATGTCGGATACACGTTCCAGTGTTTCGAATACCATAATGAGCAGCGCCAGTGCCGACAGTTCTCCAGATTTCATCCCAGCCAGCCCAGGTACATCCAGTGACATCAATGATACTCCAAAGTCACACAGACTCGGGGTCTTCCAACACCAGCAAGAGCGATTTCGCTCCCAGAAATCAACACTGAGGTGAGTTGTATTTTAATTGCCCAAATAATAGTCTACAAAATTAGATTATAGAGATACGGCACAGAAAAAAATGGATGGTTTTAGACACACACAATTTGAATACTGTACAGAAAACTCTCCTTACTACAGTACAGTACAGTGACCCCTCGTTTAACGAACACCTCGGTTAACGTAATTTCGATTAACGAACTGCCTTCCATCAGGATCTTCAATTCGGTTAACGAAAAAAAATTCGGTTAACGAAGTTCTTACGAATCTACCTCAACATGTTTTCGCTTGCACTGACCGGGCAACCAGCTTTAGTATCAGTCCGCCAATACATTAATCGGTTCTAGGGCTTAAATTCCTTACTATTTTTGATAATATCAAGAAGTTTATACTATTCAATAATTTTAAAAGTTTAATATTCAATTTTTTAGTCATTTTAACAATTATTGAACATAATTGAAGGTAAAGTGACTAGTTTAATGCACGGCATCCGGCCTCTTAACACAGCAAACAGGAGTTAGTCTCTCTCTGTTTTCACTGGAGGTAACATCTTGCTTGTTAATATTAAAATTAATCACTATCTTATAAGAATTCCAGCAATGTAAATTATATTCTGGCCAGGTAATTTATATGAATTTTATGAGCTGAAAACAAATATCTCAAGAAAATAAACAAATTATACTTCACCAGACACAATAAGTACTACATTGTAGTAAAAATAACATCTTAATTTTATGATGGTATGCACACATAATTAATATTTAAGAGAAATATCAATAATATTAGGTTTTTTAACACTTATGTTAGTAGAAGAAATGGCTGGGTACATGGGGATGGGGGGTTGGTTCTGAGGCAGAGGGCAGATTATTGGCCCTCACCTGTATCATTTGTATCACCTGTATCACTATCCACCACAGAGGCTTGCAGGGCCTCTTTGTCAAACCCCCCCAAAGTCCATATTCTCACTATCACTGTTTTGTTGACTGGGGGACCTTGTGCGCACCCTGCCCGTGCCGCTTCCCGCGTAAATGATGGAAAATACCGCATAAATAAAAATTGTCGGTCTGGCAAGGTGCCGCGTAAATGACCAAACGCATAAACGAAATCCGCGTAAATCGAGACTATACTGTACTGTACAGTAAAAGTAATCAATAATGAAGAATGAATAGTGTTACTGTGCACTTTCCTTTAATGTAGTCAGCTGAATGCTCATGGGGCCCCCATAATTTTTTAATTATACATGGAGACTATATTAACTGGATGAAGCAGAGGAGGAGACGGGACTGGGTGGGTCATCAATGTCGCTTTCTTCAGACAGGTTAACATATAGGGGAAACTTGCTTGTTGAAGGTATTGGAACATCTTTAGGGAGTGAAGAGGCAGCACTGGTGGGGCGTGAGGAGACAGCAATGGGGGACTTCTTAAAATAGATGTCCAATTTAGACTGCACAGTTTGCTTTTTCTTTTCATTGTAAATCTTCCTGTAGCAAGCAAGTGCATCTTGGATCATTCTGTCAACTTTTGCAAAACGCTCAACGTTTTTATCCATTCCGTCAAACATTTGCATCCCCTTTATTAATTGTAGCAAATGCCTCTTCCATTTGTTTCACTGAAAATTTTTTGGGGGGTGCAGGTTCTTCTACATTTTGACTCTTCCTCTGCAATTTTCTGTGCATCCAGTTCAATAAGATCCTCGTTACTTAGCTCTTCTGCTACACTTTTAACCAACTGCTAAATATCTTCATTATCAATTTGTAACTCCAGCTGTTTACCCAACTCCACTATCTTGTTACTAATCGCAGAAATTTTTTCATCTTCATTAAATCCTCTGAAACTGTTCACATATCTTTTCAGGACTTTCTTCCATATTCCATTCATGCACTGATCTGTAACCTCATCCCATGCTGCCTCTGTTCTTTATACATTTCAAAATGTTGTAGTCCTTCCAAAACTCTCTGAGCATTTTCTCACCTTCAGTAGCAGCAACAGCCTGAGCAAAGGTCGTACATAAATAATTCACTTTAAAAGCAGCAATAGCACCTTGATCCATGGGTTGAATGATAGAGATAGTGTTAGGTGGAATGTAGACTACCTTAACATGCAGGTCGTACAGGTGTGGTGGGATATCGGGCAGTATAGGGTGTCCCGGAGCATTATCCCAAATTAACAAAATCTTGAATGCAATCCCTTGTTGCAGACGATACTCCTTGGCTTGTGGAATGAAACAAGTCAGGAACCAATCCTCAAACAGCACTATGGTCATCCTTGCTTTCTTGTTGCTGTGATAAAACACTGGCAGTGTGTACTTGGTGACATGTTTAAAAGCCCCTGGGGTTCTCTGAATGATATATCATGAAGGGCTTTATCTTGAAACCAGCTACAATCCCCACCCAACAGAAGTGTGATTCGGTCTTGAATGCCTTGAATCTTGGCATTGTTTTCAGCTCTTTGTGGATGTATGTCCGTTCTGGCATGCGCTTCCATGATAAGCCAGTTTCATCCACATTAAATATTTGCTCATGCAAATAATTTCCCTCCACCATGACATGATCTAGCTCCTCCTTAAAAGCTTCGGCAGCACCCACATCAGCAGTTGCTGCCTCTCCACTCACTATGCAAACTGTAGCGGTTCTTAAACCTTTGGAACCAACCATGACTTGCTGTGAAGGTTTGGTCGGACTCATCTCCTGCCTGCTCCTTCAGGCTTTCAAAAAGGCTTCTTGTTGTAGCTTGTAGGGTTAGAAGGCTTAAGGGTACATGCTTTTGTAATTTTTCCATCTCATGAATAGGACCTTGTCTTTTTTTATTTTTTATTATTGTTTCCTTTATAGGTGCTGATCCTTTCACTACCTCACGAATATGTTCATTGTCCTTCAAAATTGTCGATATGGTCGAGTGCGAGAAGCCTAGGTCGCGTGAAATGGTTTCTACCGTTTTTCCATTTTCATAATGCATTATTATCTAAATTTTTGTCTCAAAAGTATTTGACTCTCCTTTTCTTCTGAGCACCACCAGCACTCTCACTTCTAAGCTTGCCAGTCATTCCAAAGTGAATTAGAAATGAAAATATTGTCAGTACACGGCGAGATCACAATCGACAACAACGACAGTCAAACACCAACTAAGCGCTCTACGTCGTGGGTGCTGTAGCCACGAGGCGACCCAGCCCACGTGATGCTCTCGTACGGGATGGAAACGTTTTGGTCTAGAAAATACGTGCGTCATTTCAAAAAAATTTGGTACTGACTGAGGCAGGTCGTAGGTGCGGGTGGTCGTAAGTCGAAGTGTGTGTGTGTGTGTGTGTGTGTGTGTGTGTGTGTCCCATGAATGCCCATACATAGGAAAAATAAATTTTATATGAAAATCCATTTTTATTTATATAATATGCTCTACATGACTACCATTCTGTTGAAAACACTCTTCAATGCGTGTCCTCCACTGCTGAAGAACATGTTCAAGCACAGCTGCAGTTATGCTTGTAATGGCGTTGGTGATACGTTGTATGGAAACTTATGGGACACCCTGTATATACATATACACACAGTGATCCCTCGGTTAACATCCTAGATACGTTCTTGGAAACGTGACGTTAACCGAAATGGACGTTGTCCGATCATCACATAAACTTTGTATTTATACTTACGTGTATGTGGAATACTATATACGTACATATACACTTTTACTCTTAAATCACTACTGTAATATGATACAGGTGATTAATTTTTATCTTTTGTGCAAAATACATGGCATTTATATTAAAATTATTCACTGTTTTACAAGGATTCCAGCAACGCTGGGCAGATGGGGGAGAGGGAGGGAGGGGGCGTGGGGGGAGGGGAGCAGGAGGTGAGGTAATACGTTGGACAGTTGGCACCGGCCCAAGGTCTAACGTGTGTTTATTTATCAATTCTTAAGTGACTAAGCTTCTCTCTATTAAAAAGCCAGGAAAATGACCTGGGTGAATATAATTTACATTGCTGGGATTCTTGTAAGATAGTGATTAATTTGAATATAAACATGCTATAATTTGCACTAGACATAACAATTTTAGTACCGTAATCAAATTAGTACATGTACACTCCAGCTTTGCACTAAGGTCATTTATTTCTTTTACGTTTCTTTTCGTATGGTGTGTGCATGTAAATGGATGAAAATAAATGAAGACATTTGTGTAAATCTACCCAAAAATACAGCTGAAAAAGTTTATATTAAAAAATGTACACTAATGTACTACAATTTTTATCTCGAGCAAAATATATGACATTTATATTCAAATTAATCTCTGTTTTGCAAGGATTTCAGCAATGCAAATTAGATTCTCCTATAGTCTAAGATATTATATGAAAAACTTAAGGCCAAAAACCCCCCAACGCTCCCTCGCATGGCGATATGATTTGACAGGTGGCGCTGAAGGCCTGCCTGCGTGTTTATTTATCATTCCTTAAGAGTGACTAAGCTCTTCTCATAATTTGCCACCCAAATGACCTGGGTGAATATAACTTACATTGCTGGGATTCTTGTAAGATAGTGATTTATTTGAATACCTGTATAAACAATCTATATTTGCAATAGACATTACAATTTTAGTACCGTAATCATTTAGTACATGTACAGTACAGGTTTGCACTTAGGTCCATTGTTAACCGGGGGACCACTGTATTGCAGTGTACTTGTACTGTGCAATATTGACTAAATTCACTAGATAACGTACACAACTAATGGTTGGTAAAACTTGTGAAAGAAGTGAGTGTCAAGTCTGTCAGTGTGAGTGCTTGTGTCCCCCATCATAGGAGTCCGTTTTCTCTCGCTTCAGGACGCCTGAGTGCTCCGTTTTCTTTCTTAATTTTAGAGTGCACCAGAGACTTCGTTATTCCTTAGTCATGACACAGAATTTGAAATTGCAACCCCAATTACAACTGGAGTTGCAATTGTTGAGGCAACTAGATGTCTGATTATACAGCAAATGTGTTATTGTCAATTTGTAGGTGAAAGATTTTATCCTCAATAGATGTAGGTTAACGTTACACCTGGAGGCAAATGCTTACTAAAGACTAAGGAAGGATATTCCTTTAACAGACAATATCTGGCCAGTATGGGAAGGATCGTGTTTCCGTTAGGGGGTCGTGCAGTGGTGGTCCAGCAGGCGTCTCGGAAGTGTTTTTTTTTTACTGGGGGGCATGGAAGGCGTATATCTCACGATGGGACGTTGTTCGGTTGGAAGTTAACCTCGCTTGTGACTATATATATATATATATATATATATATATATATATATATGTAACGGTTCGAATTTGCTGGACTTTAATTTCTCACTTGACTCTGAAATTTCTGAATATATATATATATATATATATATATATATATATATATATATATATATATATATATATATATATATATATATATATATATATATATATATATATATATATATATATATATATATATATATATATATATATATATATATATATATATATATATATATATATATATATATATATATATACACACATATATACATACACATACTGTACACATATATATATACACACACAGTATTACCCCGCTTAACCCAGTTTCGCTTAGCGCGTTATACCGTATACGCGGTGCCTCGCCAGAGCCTAACTTTCACTTAAAGCGGGTTTTTTCCACGTATACGCAGTGAGTGTCCGGCTCGAGAGCTATTTTTAGATTCGCCCCACCCGCCACCCTGCCTGACTGCCTGTTTTAGCTCATAAAATTCATACAAATTACCCGGCCAGAATATAATTTACATTGCTGGAATTCTTACAATATAATGATCATTTTGAATATAGACATCATAGATTTTGCATTAGACATACAAATTTTAGATATAATGTTTACTCTGAGTAAATATATTATTTTTTGTGCAAAATATATGACATTTGTATTCAAAATATTCCTGGTCTTACAAGGAATCCAGCAATGTCAATTATATTATCCTAACTTTAGTTTGAGGTATTATTTATTACTAAAAAGGTAAATATTCTGGTTTTCCCTCACATCTGGTAGGGACAAGGTTGGTGGGGGGTTGGGGGGAGGGAGGGACCGACCATCTGTTACTGTGTGAAGTATATATTTTTTTTTTATTACCTGAAGATATTTGTTTTAGCTCATAAAATTCATACAAATTACCCGGTCAGAATATAATTTACATTGCTGGAATTCTTACAATTTGGTGATCATTTTGAATATAAACATCATAGATTTTGCATTAGACATACAAATTTTAGAGATAATGTTTACTCTGAGTAAATATGTTATTTTTTGTGCAAAATATGACATTTGTATTCAAAATATTCCTGGTCTTACAAGGAATCCAGCAATGTCAATTATATTATCCTAACTTTAATCTGAGGTATTATTTAATACAAAATGTTAAAATTTAGTTTTTTCACCCAACATCTCTTGAAGGGAGGATTGGTGGGGGGTGGGGGGGAGGGTTGGGACTGACCACGTGGTTGGAAGAGGGGGGAGGCAAGGTGGGGTACTTTGATTGACAGGTAGTGTCTTGAATATTTTTTTTTTTTATTAACTGAAGATATTTGTTTTAGCTCATAAAATTCATACAAATTACCCGGCCAGAATATAATTTACATTGCTGGAATTCTTACAATTTGGTATTCATTTTGAATATAAACATCATAGATTTTGCATTAGACATACAAATTTTAGATATAATGTTTACTCTCAGTAAATATGTTATCTTTTGTGAAAAATATATGACATTTATATTCAAAATATTCCTGGTCTTACAAGGAATCCAGCAATGTCAATTGTATTATCCTAACTTTAGTTTGAGGTATTATTTATTAAAATTTAGTGGTTTTCCCCCAAAAATTTCTCAGGGAGGGAAGAGCCAGCAGTGTAGTGTGAGAAGAGGGGGAGGGAGTTGAGTCCATTATTTGAATGGACATTAACTTGGCGACTGTATTTCTCTATTTCTCTTAAGTATTAATTGTGTGCATGTACTATCATAAAATTAAGATGTTATTTTTACTAGAACATAGGTATTGTGTCGGAAAAAGTGGAGTTTGGGGATCAGGCCAGTTTCTATTGGAATTAATCCCATATGTTCTGTTGTTCACTTAGCGTGGTTTTCACTTAACATGGTACCCTGTGGGTTTTATTGACCGCGTTAAGTGGGGTACTACTGTATATATATATATACACATATATATATACATACACATATATATATACATACATATATACATACATACATACATACATACATACATACATACATACATACATACATACCTGCATACATACATACATATATAAACACACAGTGGTCCCTCGGTTAATGAACGGTTCGATAAACGAAGTACCTCCCTTAAGGATCTTTAATTCGGTTAATGAACAAAACTTTGATTAACGAAATCCTTACGAACAACATGCTTTATGGGCTAGTCTGCCAACTCAGTAATCTGTTCTATGTTTACATTCGTTTTCAGTGGAGTAAATATCACGAAAGTTGTGCTCTTTAATATTTTTTTATTTTTTATATTAAAATTATTAGTCGTTTTAAAATTTACTTAACATGGTGATAATTTATGCAGTACAGGGAACTAGTTTTTTGTGCGCCATCAGCCGCTTGACTCAGCCACCAGGCGTCAGTCTGGCTTTGTTGACAGTGGAGTGAACATCTATGTAAATAAGAACAGAAAGCAGAACAGTAAGATAGAAGGGGGTAAATAATAAATGAAAGATTTTTATGAAATTAATTATAAGTAAAATGCCATATCTTTCACTTCAGCTCTGAGCCTGCCGTGATGAGTGTACCCGACACGGATGATGAAGAGGAGGAGGATGATGATGAAGTAGTAAATAGGTCTAATATCATAAGTGAATCTCAAGATGAAAATTCATTTTTATCAGATGAATCGGACATTCTTGAATCAAATGTGAAGGAAATGACAGCATGTACGGAGAATTCTGCGGACCTTATAGAATCTCCAGAAGTTCCTCCAGTAAGATCACGCCAAACATTATTAACACCTGCTGCTGAAATAGTTTCACTAAAGCATTCTCAGCGAGCAAAGGGAAATGGTGAAGGAGAAGGTGGAATGATGTCTAGTACACCAACTTATAACATTCAAACTCCCCTAAACTCCTGGAGAAATTCAACCTCAATCTTGCAATCTGATGATGATGATGTTGATGAGGATGTTCAAAGTTCAATATCTGTACCAAATCAGAGGAAGAATAGAACTACCTGTATTATAGATTTAGAATCAGATTTAAGCCCTAATACATTGAGTCTTGGCAGTCAATTTAAAAGTTGGAGAGTACCCCAAAAAGAAAAGGGAAAACAGATTAGGCCTGAGTCACAGAGAAAGGAGACACGAGGGGCTGCTGTAGATGTAATTGACATTTCTGAGGAGTTCGATAGTCCTGTACCGAAGTTCACGAGAAAGCAGGCACTGGTTATTGACAGTGATAGTGAGAGTGAAGACTTCTCTCCTCACAGGACAGGGAGTATACATCAGTTAATGCATAATAACCTGTATGATGATGAAGATGACTTACCAGACTTAAATCAGTCCAACATTTACCTACCGATACGAAAGACAAAGAAAGAAATTGATGATGATTCTCCAGTTATTGATTTATCCCCTGAGAAAGATAAACCTTCAACACCACAAGAGAAATATGGACATAAATATGTAATAAAGAAAAGATCGCCACAAACAACACAGTCATCGAGACCAACTCTCAATTCACCTGTTATTAATGACTCCTCATCTTCATCAAACCAGTCTGGAAGCCTTTTGGAAGTGTCTGCAACATCTGTAGGTAATATAAGTGGACGGAGCCTGCCATCGTCCATGTCATTATCTGATATGACCACAGATGAAATGAAACAGAAATTGAAGCAGAAAAAAGTAAGTTAATCTTCTCTCATGTAATTTTTGTAACACATATGTTATATAGATATTATATTGGATATATATTTAATATGAAGAATTAGTAGAGGACAGGTGCTTCTCTACTTACAAACAAGTATGACAGCCACCAATACAGTATGACAGCCACCAATACAGTATGAGAGCCACCAACACTGTATGACAGCCACCAACACAGTATGATAACCACGTGCACAGTACAGTATGACAGCCACCAATACAGTATGATAGCCACCAACACAGTATGATAACCACGTGCACAGTACAGTATGACAGCCACCAACACAGTATGATAACCACGTGCACAGTACAGTATGACAGCCACCAATACAGTATGATAGCCACCAACACAGTATGATAACCACGTGCACAGTACAGTATGACAGCCACCAATACAGTATGATAGCCACCAACACAGTATGATAACCACGTGCACAGTACAGTATGACGACCAATACGTATGATAGCCACCAACACTGTGTATAACACGTGCACAGTACAGTATGACAGCCACCAATACAGTATGATAGCCACCAACACAGTATGATAACCACGTGCACAGTACAGTATGACAGCCACCAATACAGTATGATAGCCACCAACACAGTATGATAACCACGTGCACAGTACAGTATGACAGCCACCAACACAGTATGATAACCATGTGCACAGTACAGTATGACAGCCACCAATACAGTATGATAGCCACCAACACAGTATGATAACCACGTGCACAGTACAGTATGACAGCCACCAATACAGTATGACCACCAACACAGTATGATAAACATGCAAGTACAGTATAGACCACCAATACAGTATGATAGCCACCAACACAGTATGATAACCACTGCACAGTACAGTATGAAGACAATACAGTATGACAGCCACCCACTGTTGATCCCGTGCACAGTACAGTATGACAGCCACCAATACAGTATGACAGCCACCAACGTATGAAACCACATGCAGTACAATATGACAGCCACCAATACAGTATGATAACCGTGCACAGTACAGTATGACAGCCACCAATACAGTATGATAGAACACAGTATGATAACCACGCACAGTACAGTATACCACTGACAGTGCGCAACCAACACTGTATGATAACCACATGCACAGTACAGTATGACAGCCACCAATACAGTATGACAGCCACCAACACAGTATGATAACCACATGCACAGAGTATGACAGCCACCAATACAGTATGACAGCCACCAACACTGTATGATAACCACATGCACAGTACAGTGACAGCCACCAATACAGTATGACAGCCACCAACACAGTATGATAACCGTGCACATACAGTATGACAGCCACCAATACAGTATGACAGCCACCAACACTGTATGATAACCACATGCACAGTACAGTATGACAGCCACCAATACAGTAAGCCACCAACACAGTATGATAACACGTGCACAGTACAGTATGACAGCCACCAACAGTATGATAGCCACCAACACAGTATGATAACCACGTGCACAGTACAGTATGACAGCCACCAATACAGTATGACAGCCACCAACACTTATGATAACCACGCACAGTCCAGTATGACAGCCACCAATACAGTATGTAGCACCAACGCATATGATAACCACGTACACAGTACAGTAAGCCACCAATACTGTATGATAACCACGTGCACAGTACAGTATGACAGCCACCAATACAGTATGATAGCCACCAACACAGTATGATAACCACGTGCACAGTACGATGTAACACGCCACGCATGTACGTGCACAGTACGGACAGCCACCAACACTGTATGATAACCACGTGCACAGTACAGTATGACAGCCACCAATACAGTATGATACCAACACAGTATGATAACCACGTGCACAGTACAGTATGACAGCCACCAATACAGTATGACAGCCACCAACACAGTATGATAACCCGTGCAGTACAGTATGACAGCCACCAATACAGTATGACAGCCACCAACACAGTATGATAACCACGTGCACAGTACAGTATGACAGCCACCAATACAGTATGACAGCCACCAACACAGTATGATAACGGCGTGCACAGTACAGTATGACCAGACCAATACAGTATGACAGCCACCAATACAGTATGATAGCCACATGCACAGTGATACAGCCACCAATACTGTATGATAACCACGTGCACAGTACAGTATGACAGCCACCAATGCTAACACGTATGTAACCGTGCACAGTCTGCAGCCACCAATGTATGACGCAACCTCCGTGCAATACAGTATGACAGCCACCAACACTGTGATAACCATTGCACAGTACAGTATGACAGCCACAATACAGTATGATAGCCACCAACACAGTATGATAGCCACCAACACAGTATGATAACCACGTGCACAGTACAGTATGACAGCCACCAATACAGTATGACAGCCACCAACACAGTATGATAACCGGTGCACAGTATAGTATGACAGCCACCAATACAGTATGACAGCCACCAACACAGTATATTAACCGTGCACAGTACAGTATGACAGCCACCAATACAGTATGACGTACAGCAGGTATGATAACCACGTGATACAGTATGGCAATACCAATACAGTATGACAGCCACCAATACAGTATGATAGCCACCACAGCAGTATGACCACCACTACAGTATGACAGCCACCAACATGATGTAACGTGCACAGTACAGTATGACAGCCACCAATACAGTATGATAGCCACCAACACAGTATGATAACCACGCGATGATACGATACCCACTTATGACAGCCACCAACACATGTATGTACGTGCAGTGCACAGTTAATGACCACCAATACAGTATGACAGCCACCAACACAGTATGATAACCACGTGCAGTACAGTATGACAGCCACCAATACAGTATGACAGCCACCAATACAGTATGACAGCCACCAATACAGTATGATAGCCACGCGTACGTATGATAGCACCAACACTGTATGATAACCAGTACAGTACAGTATGACAGCCACCAATACAGTATGATAGCCACCAACACAGTATGATAACCACGTGCACAGTACAGTATGACAGCCACCAATACAGTATGACAGCCCCCAGTGATAGCCACATGCACAGTACAGTATGATAGCCACCAACACTGTATGATAACCACGTGCACAGTACAGTATGACAACTACAGTATGATAGCCACCAACACAGTATGATAGCCACCAACACAATGATAAGCACGCGCGTACAGTATGACAGCCACAATACAGTATGACAGCCACCAACACTGTATGATAACCACATGCACAGTACAGTGTGACAGCCACCAATACAGTATGATAGCCACCAACACTGTATGATAACCACGTGCACAGTACAGTATGACAGCCACCAATACAGTATGATAGCACCAACACTGTATGATAACCACGTGCACAGTACAGTATGACAGCCACCAATACAGTATGGCAGCCAACACAGTATGATAACCATGCGCACAGTACAGTATGACAGCCACCAATACAGTATGACAGCCACCAACACAGTATGATAACATGCGTGCATACAGTACAGCCACCAATACAGTATGATAGCCACCAACACAGTATGATAACCACGTGCAGTACGATATGACCACCAACACAGTATGACAACCAGTGCACAGTACGGTATGAAGCCACCAATACAGTATGACAGCCACCAACACAGTATGATAACCACGTGCACAGTACAGTATGACAGCCACCAATACAGTATGATAGCCACCAACACTGTATGATAACCACGTGCAGTACAGTATGACAGCCACCAATACAGTATGATAGCCACCAATACAGTATATAGCCACCAATACAGTATGATAGACCAACACTGTATGATAACCATACTGCAATACAGTATGACAGCCACCAATACAGTATGATAGCCACCAACACAGTATGATAACCACATGCACAGTACAGTATGACCACCAATACAGTATGGCAGCCACCAACACTGTATGATAACCACATCACACGGTACAGTATGACAGCCACCAATGTATGATAGCCACCAACACTGTATGATAACCACATACAGTACAGTATGACAGCCACCAATACAGTATGGCAGCCACCAACACTGTATGATAACCGTGCACAGTACAGTATGACAGCCACCAATACAGTATGATAGCCACCAACACGTATGATAACCCGTGCACAGTACAGTATGACCACCAATACAGTATGATAGCCACCAACACAGTATGATAACCGTGCACAGTACAGTATGACAGCCAAATACAGTATGACAGCCACCAACACAGTATGATAACCACGTGCAGTACAGTATGACAGCCACCAATACAGTATGATAGCCACCAACACAGTATGATAAGGCACAGTTGCATTATGACAGCCACCAATACAGTATGATAGCCACCAACACAGTATGATAACCACATGCACGGTACAGTATGACAGCCACCAATACAGTATGATA
>NW_024753828.1:1683865-1946798 GCF_018991925.1 Homarus americanus | reverse complement strand
ACCACATGCACAGTACAGTATGACAGCCACCAATACAGTATGATAACCCATGCAGATACAGTGATAGCCACCAATACAGTATGATAGCCACCAACACAGTTATGATAACCACATGCAGTACAGTATGACGCACCAATACAGTATGATAGCCACCAACACTATGATAACCACATGCAGTACAGTATGACAGCCACCAATACAGTAATAGCCACCAACACAGTATGATAACCATGCACAGTACAGTATGACCGCAATACAGTATGACCACCAACACAGTATGATAACCACATGCAGTACAGTATGACCACAATACAGTATGTAGCCACCAATACAGTATGGCAGCCACCAACACTATTGATAACCACATGCAGTACAGTATGACAGCCACCAACACAGTTGATAACCACATGCACATACAGTATGACAGCCACCAATACAGTATATAACCATGCACAGTACAGTATGAAAGCCACCAATACAGTATGGCAGCCACTGTATGATAACCACATGCACAGTACAGTATGATAGCCACAACACAGTATGATAACCACATGCACAGTACAGTATGATACACAACACTATGATAACCCTGCACAGTAATGTATGACCACCAATACAGTATGATGGCCACCAACACTGTGGATAACCACGTGCAGTACAGTATGACATCACCAATACAGTATGACAGCCACCAACACTGTATAGTAACCACGTGCACAGTACAGTATGACAGCCACCAATACAGTATGATAGCCACCAACACAGTATGATACCCACGTGCACAGTACAGTATGACAGCCACCAATACAGTATGACAGCCACAACACAGTATGATAACCACGTGCACAGTACAGTATGACAGCCACCAATACAGTATGATAGCCACCAACACAGTATGATAACCACGTGCACAGTACAGTATGACCACCAACACAGTATGACAACCGTGCAGCAGTATGCCAGCCACCAATACAGTATGACGCACAACACAGTATGATAACCACGTGCAGTACAGTGACAGTACCAATACAGTATGATAGCCACCAACACTGTATGATACCGTGCACAGTACAGTATGACAGCCACCAATACAGTATGATAGCCACCAATACAGTATGATAGCCACAACACTGTATGATAACCACGCGCAGTACAGTATGACAGCCACAATACAGTGATAGCCCAACACAGTATGATAACCGTGCACAGTACAGTATGACAGCCACCAATACAGTATGATAGCCACCAACACTGTATGATAACCATGCAGTACAGTATGACCACCAACACAGTTGATGACCACCAACACAGTATGATAACCACGTGCACAGTACAGTATGACAGCCACCAATACAGTATGATAGCCACCAACACTGTTGATAACCACGTGCAGTACAGTATGACAGCCACCAATACAGTATGATAGCTACCAACACAGTATGATAACCACATGCAGTACAGTGCAACAATACGATATGATAGCCACCAACACAGTATGATAACCATGCAGTACAGTATGACAGCCACCAATACAGTATGATGGCCCAATACGGCAGCCACCAACACTGTATGATAACCACATGCACAGTACAGTATGATAGCCACCAACACTGTATGATAACCGAACATGCTGTGCAGCCACCAATACAGTATGATAGCCACCAACACAGTACTTATGACAGCCACCAACAGTACATGTGCAACACAGTACATTGTGACAGCCACCAACACAGTACATTGTGACAGCCACAACAACATTGTGACCCACACATTGTGACAGCCACCAACACGTACATTGTGACAGCCACCACAACACTGTTGTGACAGCCACCAACACAGTACATTGTGACAGCCACCAACACAGTACATTGTGACAGCCACCAAGGTACATTGTGACCACCAACACAGTACATTGTGACAGCCACCAACACAGTACATTGTGACCACCAACACGTACATTGTGACCACCAACACAGTACATTGTGACAGCCACCAACACAGTACATTGTGACAGCCACCAACACAGTACATTGTGACAGCCACCAACACAGTACATTGGCGGAACAACACAAACGCAACAGTACATTTGACAGCCACCAACACAGTACATTGTGACAGCCACCAACACAGTACATTGTGAGCCGCCAACACAGTACATTGTGACAGCCACAACACAGTACATTGTGACAACCAACACAGTACATTGTGACGACACACAGTACATTGTGACGCCCAACCAGTACATTGTGACAGCCACCCACAGTACATTGTGACAGCCAACATGATACATTGCGGCCACCAACACAGTACATTGTGACAGCCACCAACACAGTACATTGTGACAGCCACCAACACAGTACATTGTAAGCCACCAACACAGTACATTGAGCAGCCACCAACAAAGTACATTGTGACGGCCACCAACAAAGTACATTGTGACGTACCAACACAGTACATTGTGACAGCCACCAACAGTATTGTGACAGCCACCAACAAAGTCACACAGTGCATGCGGCCACCAACACAGTACATTACGACAGCCACCAACACAGTACATTGTGACAGCCACAACAAAGTACATTGTGATGGCCACCACGTCATTGACAGCCACCAACACAGTACATTGTGACAGCCACAACAAAGTACATTGTGACAGCCACCAACACAGTACATTGTGACAGCCACCAACAAAGTACATTGTGACAGCCACCAACAAAGTACATTGACGGCCACATCAGTACATTATGACGGCCACCAACACAGTACATTGTGACAGCCACCAACACAGTACATTGTGACGTACCAACAAAGTACATTGTGACGGCCACCATCACAGTACATTGACAGCCACCAACACAGTACATTGTGACAGCCACCAACACAGTACATTGTGACAGCCACCAACACAGTACATTGTGACAGCCACCAACACAGTACATTGTGCAGCCACCAACACAGTACATTGTGACAGCCACCAACACAGTACATTGTGACAGCCACAACACAGTACATTGTGACATACCAACACAGTACATTGTGACAGCCACCAACACAGTACATTGTGACAGCCACCAACACAGTACATTGGCAGCCACCAACACAGTAGCATTGTGACAGCCACCAACACAGTACATTGTGACAGCCACCAACACAGTACATTGTGACAGCCACCAACACAGTACATTGTGACAGCCACCAACACAGTACATTGTGACAGACCAACACAGTACATTGTGACAGCCACCAACACAGTACATTGTGACAGACCAACACAGTACATTGTGACGGCCACAACCAAAGTACATTGTGACTGCCACCAACACAGTACATTGTGACAGCCACCAACACAGTACATTGTGACAGCCACCAACAAAGTACATTGTGATGGCCACTCACAGTACATTGTGACGGCCACCAACACAGTACATTGTGACGGCCACCAACACAGTACATTGTGACAGCCACCAACACAGTACATTGTGATGGCCACCATCCAGTACATTGTGACAGCCACCAACACAGTACATTGTGACAGCCACCAACAAAGTACATTGTGACAGGCCACCAACACAGTACATTGTGACAGCCACAACACAGTACATTGTGACGGCCACCAACACAGTACATTGTGACGGCCACCAACACAGTACATGACAGCCACCAACAGTACATTGTGACAGCCACAACACAGTACATGTGACAGCCACAACACAGTACATTGTGACGACCAACACAGTACATGTGACAGCCACCAACAAAGTACATTGTGATGGACCAACACAGTACATTGTGACAGCCACCAACACAGTACATTGTGACAGCCACCAACAAAATCATTGTGATGTACCATCAAAGTACATTGTGACGGCCACAACACAGTACATTGTGACAGGCCACCAACAGGTACATTGTGACAGCCACCAACACAGTACATTGTGACAGCCACCAACAAAGTACATTGTGATGGCCACCATCACAGTACATTGTGACAGCCACCAACACAGTACATTGTGACAGCCACCAACACAGTACATTGTGATGGCCACCAACACAGTACATTGTGACAGCCACCAACACAGTACATTGTGACAGCCACCAACACAGTACATTGTGACAGCCACCAACACAGTACATTGTGACAGCCACCAACACAGTACATTGTGATGGCCACCATCACAGTACATTGACAGCCACCAACACAGTACATTGTGACAGCCACCAACACAGTACATTGAGACAGCCACCAACACAGTACATTGTGACAGCCACCAACACATACATTGTGATGGCCACCATCACGTACATTGTGACAGCCACCAACACAGTACATGTGACGGACCAACACAGTACATTGGGCAGACCAACACAGTACATTGTGACAGCCACCAACACAGTACATTGTGACGGCCACCATCACAGTACATTGTGACGGCACAACACAGTACATTGTGACTGCCACCAACACAGTACATTGTGACGGCCACCAACACAGTACATTGTGACAGCCACCAACACAGTACATTGGCGGCACCAACACAGTACATTGATGACAGCAACACAATTACATTGTGACAGACCAACAAAGTACATTGTGACCGCAACAAAGTACATTGTGACCACCAACACAGTATGACGCGTATTGTATTGTGACAGCAACCAACACAGTACATTGTGACGGCCACCAACACAGTAACATTGTGACAGCCACCAACACAGTACATTGTGACAGCCACCAACACAGTACATTGTGACAGCAACAAAGTACATTGTGACGGCCACCAACACAGTACATTGTGACAGCCACCAACACAGTACATTGTGACAGCCACCATCTCGATGATAACCACGTACACGGTACAGTATGACAGCCACCAACACAGTACATGTGACAGCCACCAACACAGTACATTGTGACAGCCACCAACACAGTACATTGGCGACACCAACACAGTACATTGTGACGGCCACCAACACAGTACATTGTGACAGCCACCAACACAGTACATTGTGACAGCCACCAACAAAGTACATTGTGACAGCCACCATCTCAGTATGATAACCACGTACAGTACAGTATGACAGCCACCAACTCAGTACATTGGTGACCACCAACACAGTACATTGTGACACCAACACAGTACACATACCACCAGTACATTGCAGCCACCAACACAGTACATTGTGACCACCAACACAGTACATTGTGACAGCCACCAACACAGTACATTGTGATTATACCATCACAGTACATTGTGACGGCCACCAACACAGTACATTGTGACACCAACACAGTACATTAGCCACCAACACAGTATGACAGCCACCAACACAGCACAATGTGACGGCCAACCACAACACAATGTGACGGCCACCAATACATTGTGATGGCCACCACCAGTACATTGTGACGGCCACCAACACAGTACATTGTGACGGCCACCCACAGTACATTGTGACAGCCACCAACACGTTTGTTGTGACAGCCACCAACACAGTACATTGTGACGGACCAACACAGTACATTGTGACAGCCACCAACACAGTACATTGTGACCGCCACCAACACAGTACATTGTGACGGCCACCATCACATCAGTGTGACCACCAACACAGTACATTGTGACGGCCACCAACACAGTACATTGTGACAGCCACCAACACAGTACATATGACAGCCACCAACACAGTACATTGTGACGGCCACCAACACAGTACATTGTGACGGCCACCAACACAGTACATTGTGACAGCCACCAACACAGTACATTGTGACAGCCACCAACACAGTACATTGTGACGGCCACCAACACAGTACATTGTGACGGCCACCAACACAGTACATTGTGACAGCCACCAACACAGTACATTGTGATGAGCCACCAACACAGTTACATTGTGACGGCCACAACACAGTACATTGTGACAGCCACCAACACAGTACATTGTGACAGCCACCAACACAGTACATTGTGTGACCGCAACACCAGTACATTGACTGACCACCAACACAGTACATTGACGACCGCAACAGTATTGTGACCAACACATTGTGACGGCCACCAACACAGTATATTGTGACAGCCACCAACATATACATTGTGACAGCCACCAACACAGTACATTGTGACAGCCACTCAACACAGTACATTGTGATAGCCACCAACACAGTACATTAGACACTCCACCAACACAGTACATTGTGACACCCACCAACACAGGCATTGTAACAGCCACCAACACAGTACATTGTGACGGCCACCAACACAGTACATTGTGACAGCCACCAACACAGTACATTGTGACAGCCACCAACACAGTACATTGTGACAGCCACCAACACAGTACATTGTGATGGCCACCAACACAGTACATTGTAACAGCCACCAACACAGTACAATACATTGTGACGGCCACCAACACAGTACATTGTGACAGCCACCAACACGGTATGACAGCCACCAGTGCAATATATCCGCTAACTTAATATGCTACTTCAACATCATATGTTTGATAGGAATGTACTGTACAGGCATGCCCTCATAACGAAATCTTATATACCCATATTTTGTAAACACTTAGTGCAGTAAGTCTGAAGAGGAATCCTGAACATCCGAAGTAACCTGACAAATGAATTTGTCAAACTTAAATATCAGATATGAGGCGCTTCATTTTATATGGGGGTGAAGCATCAAAGTTAAAAAGCGGAAAATAAAGAGTTTAAAGTTTTTCTAAGCTCAAACAACCATAATTTTGTTGTTTTTTAAGCTAGAGTTTTTTTTTATCATGCAGCTGAATTCCTCTCCTAACGAACTGTGAAAACTGGAAGTTATTACTGTGAATAGTTATTATTTTATCGCGAGTTGAATGAGAATAACTACCCGTGATGTACAGTTGTTTGAGCTTCAAACCAACAATAATTGCATTTTTCTGCAAAATTTTCTTATTTTTGTGGGCTAATACTGTAAAACAAGTTAATGATCACTGGAAACAACACTCATCTTATCCCCCTCCCCCATAAACCCCCCAAACTCCCCCTAAAATGAAATAGAAAATAATAAAAAACTCATTTGCCTATTAGTATTTATCTTTCTGTCCCTATTATTAGCCAAAGATTTATAATATTGTTGAGTATAATAGTGAGTAATAATAAGGAAACACCACTACACTCATTCCCCTCCACCATTAACCTCTCCTCCCCCCAACGTAAGTAACATACTACGAATACAAAGGCGGAGAAAGTTTGCATAATCTTTGGTAAAAACATTATTATGATAATATAGTGGTCCCTCGGTTAACGAACGGTTCGATTAACGAAATTTCGGTTAACGAATTACCTCCCATAAGTATCTTCAATTCAGTTAACGAACAAAACTTCGATTAACGAAATCCTTACGTAAAACATGTACTGTATTGTTGTGAGCATCAGTTGATCAGCTGATGGGCTAGTCTGCCAATTCAGTAATCTGTTCTATGTTTACATTCGTTTCCAGTGGAGTAAATATCCAGAAAGTTGTGCTCTTTAATATTTTTGCATTTTTTATATATTAAAATTATTAGTCATTTTAAAATTTAGTTAACATATTGATAATATATGCAGTACAGGGAACTAGTTTTTTGTGTGCCCATCAGCCGCTTGACTCAGCCACCAGGCGTCAGTCTGGCTTTGTTGACAGTGGAGTGAACATCTATTTTGTTGGTGTATTGAATATTTTTACATTGAAATTATTGGTCATTCTGAAATTTAGTTAACATATTGTTAATATATATCATAGTGCAGTGTTGATTTTAATAAAATAATCTTGAATTACACCAAATGAACTTAAAATTTTATTAGTGAAATGACGGCATCAAGCATGGGTACCCTGAAAGGTGATTTCTTCTCCATCCCCACTTCCTTCTCTTCTCCCTTCTCCTCCACCCCCACTTCTAATTCCCATCATTATCATCAACCAGGAACCTTCTACATACACACCTCAAAGTAAGTGTACTTTACTGCATTTTTTTTACTTTGTATGTACAGTGACCCCTCCATTAACGAATTCAATCCGTTCCAGAAGGTCGTTCGTTAACCGAAACGTTCGTTAACCGAAACCATTGTTTCAATGGGTTTTTGGGTAATTGGTTCCAGCTCACCGAAAATTTCCTAACTTCAACAAAAATGGTAGAAAAATTTACTTACTTTGAGGTGTGTATGTAGAAGGCTCCTGGATGATGATGATGTGCATTTGAAGTGGGAGGTGGAGGAGGAGAAGGGAGAAGAGAAGGAAGTGGAGGTGGAGGAGAAGCATTTTACTGCTTCTTGGAAGGTGAGTCACCTTCCATGAAAATGTCAAGAACCGCTGGACTGACAGATTCTCCACCATGAACATCCTCTCTCCTTCTTGAAGTGGAAGGCTGAGGGCTAGCATCATCCTCTCTCCTTCTTGAAGTGGAAGGCTGAGGGCCAGCATCTTGTTCCCTCTGCCTTTTACTGAAGAAAGTGTCAATTGTGGTATGTGGGACACCTGTCCTCCTCACCATTAACTTGTGTTTAAAGAAGGAGACCACGGAGTCCTCAACATGACACAAAGCTAGTTCAGTTTTTTCCACTTCTGGGTGCTTTGAAGCCAGTTCCCTGAACTTCTCCCAGTAGTAAATCACATCTTTCAACTGTTTAGCTGACATATGGTCATCACTTTCAATTTCCTCCTCACCACTGTCAGCCTCTACCCGTAACATCTCATCCAGTTGCTTCAAGTCTTCAGGAGTAAGTTCCTCCTCATGAGACATCACAAGCTCTTCCACATCCTTCTCCTCCACTTCAAGGCCCATTGACTGACCAATGGACACAATCTCCTGGTCCAACTCTGTTTCTTCCTCAAATCCCTCAAAATCATGGACTACTGATGGCCACAGTGCTTTCCATGAAGAATTGAGGGTTCTAGTGGAGACTTCTTGCCATGATGACACAATCAATTTTACAGCCTCCAGGACGTTGAATTGTGTCTTCCAGAACTGTTTGTGTTAGTTCAGGATCAGTGGAAGTTGCCTGATGACACCTCCTAAACATTTTCTTCATGTACAACTTCTTGAAGTTGCTGATTACATTCTGGTCCATTGGCTGTATGATTGATGTAGTGTTTGGAGGCAAAAACAACACTTTCACAAAGTCAAATTGCTGGCAAGGTCAGGGTCATGACCAGGAGCATTATCCATGAGGAGAAGAACCTTTAAAGGGAGTTTATTGGTGGTTAGGTATCTCTTGACAGAAGGGCAAAACACATCAACAGCCTATTCATTAAAGAGGTGTCTTGTCACCCATGCCTTACAGTTGGACTTCCAATAAACTCCAAGTTTTGTTCTTACCACTTTCTGTTGCTTGAACACCCTGGGGTTTTCAGAGTGATAGACAAGCATAGGCTTCAGTCGGAAATCCCCTGAAGCATTGGCACCAAGCAATAGAGTGAGACGGTCTTTCATGGGTTTATGCCCAGGTAAAGAGGCTTCATCTTTGGTGATGAATGTTCTTTTGGGCATCTTTTTCCAGAACAGCCCAGTTTCGTCCACATTGAACACTTGCTGTGGAAGATAATTTTCTTCTTCCATCAGTTTTTTAAATTCAACTAAAAACTTTGCTGCCCCTTCTTTATCAGCACTAGCAGCTTCAGCATGCCTAACAACACTTAAAATGTCACTTCTTTTCTTAAATTTTTCGAACCAGCCTTTGCTAGCCCGAAAATCTTCAAATTCTGTTCCTGAAGAACCAGGTTGATCTGCCTTTAAATGTTCATAAATCTCCCTGGCTCTTTCACAAATGAAATCACCAGAAACTGAATCACCTTTCATCTGTTTTTCCCTAATCCAGATGATAAGTAACCTGTCAGTTTCTACGATTAGGGATCTACTTTTAAACACTTGTAGATTTGTCTCACGTTCACTTCTTTAAATTTGTCTTTTTGTGCAAGAATTGTCGACACAGTTGATGCCGACATGCCATATTCTTTGCATAGCGCATTTGATTTAATGCCTTGTTCATGTTTTTTTATTATTTCCTGCTTGATTTGGATTGAAATTGCTTTTTTTGATCTCTTAGGCCCCATGCTGGATTCAAACAATGTCAACACGTGTTTTTAAAAGTTAAACTAGCTGTAAATAAAGAATATTTTCTTTAAAATAACACTGCACTGCGCTATATATTGTCAATATGTAAAATAAATTTCAAAATGACCAATAATTTGCTTGGAAACACAGAAAAAAGCGTTTAGTTGAAGAGTCTCAAGCAAGATGTTACCTCCAGTGAAAACAGAGAGAGTCTAACTCCTGTTTGCTGTGTTGAGAGGCTGGATGCCGCTCATTAAACTAGTCACTTTACCTTCAATTATGTTCAATAATTGTTAAAATGACTAAAAAATTGAATATTAAACTTTTAAAATTATTGAATAGTATAAACTTCTTGATATTTACTAAAATAGTAAGGAATTTAAGCCCTAGAACCGATTAATGTATTGGCGGACTGATACTAAAGCTGGTTGCCCGGTTAGTGCAAGCGAAAACATGTTGAGGTCGGTTCGTAAGAACTTCGTTAACCGAATTTTTTTTCGTTAACCGAATTGAAGATCCTTATGGAAGGCAGTTCGTTAATCGAAATTACGTTAACCGAGGTGTTCGTTAAACGAGGGGTCACTGTACTTTTCTGTGAGCTGGAACCAGTTTCCCAATATCCTATTGAAACAATGGATTCGGGTAACGAACGACTGTAACGAATTGTGTTCGTTAACCGAGGGACCACTATAGTATTACAATCTTACTTTGTATAGTTCCTTCGTTTTATTAACCTTGATGATCGTAGTAACTTGAAATTACGTAAATCCTGAGGAGTGCGTATAACTTTAATGGCCTCGTCATAATCAATCATGTACTGTTCAAAGTCTTTCTCTGCCCTCTCTAAAAATTGCTCCTCTCACTCTGAACGGGATGTGACCACCTTTACTTACTGAACACACAGCCAGATACGTAGCTCCCGCCTGAGGCGAAATGACACCCTATTTTTGAAAGACTTTCAACCATATTTCTAGTCTACCTTGGGGGTTACATCCAACATGTAGAGGAAGGGTGAAAATAGTGATATCCATCAAAAAATGCATTTTGCCCACGGTGGCTCTTTACCCCCTTGTAATTCTGAGCGCCTCATATGATGAATCCATTTCTTGGGTCACTTCAAAAACCTGATGTTCGTGATGCCTCTTGGATTTACTGTCCCGTATATTTAGAAAATGGGCAATAGGGACTGCGAAATGTCGTTGGATAGTGAATGAACGGTTATCGAAGCAATTACAGTGCCGTAAATTGTGGCGTATAAGTCGACATTTTAAGCTTAAAAAAATATTGCTTACCTAGGACAATGGCGCCTTAGTTCCCTTCAAAGCACTCCCCTTGGGACCTCACACACTTCTCCCAGCATCCCTTCCACTTTTCAAAACAGTCTGCAAAGTCCTCTTTCGGGATCTTGAGCTGTCTTGTTGCATTCTCCTTAATCTCGTCCAGGCCAAACAATAACGAAGGAGTACTACATCGAAGTTTTTTGCCGGCTGAGGGATGCGATAAGAAGAAAACAACCGCAGCTGTGGGCAAGTGGTGACTGGCAGCTTCATCATGACAACGCACCTGCCCATTCTTAATGTCTTATGCAGGGTTTTTTGGCAAAATATCGCATCACCCAGGTCTCTCAGCCCCCCTACAGCCCTGATTTAGGGGAATTTTAGTTGTTTCTGACTATGCATTTTTTGGCTTTACTTTGTATGGACTTTTCTGTGAGCTGGAACCAGTTACCTAATATCCCATTGAAATAATGGATTCGGTTAACGAAATTTTTGATTAACGAACGACTCTGTGGAACAAATTGTGTTCGTTAACCGTGGGACCACTGTACTGTATTTCGTCTCTTCTTGGCTGGACTATCTCAGTAGGCAGTACATGTACAGTACACTTTATTTGCAGGCAGGAGTATCTGTTTCGTTGCTTTCTCAGTTTTTTCTACTTTTATTTTTGTATTACTTTTTCATGTGTTCATCTTGTCAAAAAATAATTCATGTTGGTAAGATTGAATGATAATTTCCAACTCCGCTAGAATGTTAACTGTAAATGCTTTGTTATATTTTCCATAGCTTGTGATGCGTACTGCCAATATATCGGCTCTACCAGACAAGGGTGCCAAGCTCAAATTGCAAATAGATGAGTTGGAAGAGGCTTTGTCTAACCTTAGTGTGGAGAGTATACAGGTATTTTGTCTATATTGTTTTGAATTTTTTTCCTTACCATTTTGCAAACTTTTGCAGCAATGTGCATACACTGTACTGTATTGTTATGTGAAAAGTCAATTCCACTTCTATATATTTGTTGTAATTTTTTTTTGTATTTTCAAATGGATAAAAACTTATCAAAGAAGTGTTTTATAGTTTTAGAGAAATAGAATATAAATGCTTGATACATTATTATATACACCCCTGTACTGTATATAATTATTTTTTTTTCCAGAGTATGTCAAGTGGTCATGGTAGCCCCAATGTACAGTCTGATATTTCTCTTGCCTCTTCTGGTAGTGATGTATCTGCACAGAGTGTTTCCAGTCCAGAGATGTCTTCCACTTCAGTTGTTTCAAGTAAAAGCTCCCGCTCTCCTTCATTTCATTCCATAAATGAGTTGGAAATAAAGTTGCAACATAAAAAGGTAATTTCCTCTTTATTGTCTCGGAACACTTACGTACAGTATAGTCTTCATTTACGCGGTCAATTGAACCCGTGGAGGTCCGCGTAAACGAAATAACGGAACATAATTATGGGATTAATTGAAATAGAGATTGGCCGACCCCCAAACTACACTTTTTCCTACACAATACCTACGTTGTAGTAAAAATAACATCTTAATTTTAAGATGGTATGTGCACACAATTAATATTTAAGAGAAATATAAATAACATTAGGTTTTTTAACACTTACGTTGGTAGAAAAGATGGCTGGGCACACAGGGATGGGGGGTTGGTTCCGAGGCAGAGGGCAGATTATTGGCCCTCACCTGTATCACCTGTATCAATTGTATCACTATCCACCACAGAGGCTTGCAGGGTCTCTTTGTCAAACCCCTCAAAGTCCATATCCTCACTATCACTGACTTGGGTCGGCGGTGGCGGGTGAAGAACTCGGTAATGTTCTGTTGACTGGGTGACCTTGTGAGCACCCTGCCCGCGCCGCTTCCCGCGTAAATGATGGAATGAACCGTGTAAATAAAAATTGTCAGTCTGGCAAGGTGCCGCGTAAATGACCAAACGCGTAAACCAAATCCTCGTAAATCGAGACTATACTGTACTGCGTTACCTTTATCTGTATGGAAGAAAATCTCAATTATTGTTGTCAGCAATCAGACTCAAAAGAAATGACAGAGTATGTTTTTTGTAATCATTTTATGGTGTAATCCTCGTATCACACATATCTCCCTTACTACCATATATCAGAATAATGGGGAGCTGATGAAGTCATGGTATGTGAATGTTCTTTTCTTCACTTTTGGAACCCTTTTTCTGTTATACAGGTATCCCTTGTTTAACAGTCAGGTTACATTCCTGAAAAACCCAGTTAAGCTAAACTACTGTATCATTAACTAAGGATAACATCAAAACACGGAGAGCAAACAACAGGCTCAAATGGCAGGGCAGTAAACACTGAGTATAATACTGTACAGCATGCCCTTCAAATTCGTGGGGGCTAGGTTCTCAAAATGGCCGCGGATAGCCAAATCCATGAATAACATTTGCTGACGGCCGGGGGGGTTACATTATTACTTGTATACAGTACAAAGAAATGCATATTCCCTTTAGTGTTTGCCCTTTGAACAATTATTTCTTTAACCTGCATTGTATGTCTGTGTGTAGACACACACACAAACACTTGCTGTTAGAACAGCCCAGTCCCAGCCATTATAAAAATTATCAACAACTCCTAATCAACCGGTGTTGATTATGAGGCAGCCCTGTAGTACAGGGCTGCCTCACTTATTGCAAAGGTTACGGGCATGAAACTTGTTGAGATTATCGCAATTGCAAATAGCGGAGCAATTCTCTTCACTCCCCAAAGATGATCCAGTACCTTCAACAAGCAAGTATGTTAGCCTGTCTGAAGAAAGCGAACTTGATGACTCACCCAGCCCTGTCTCCTCCTCTGCGTCATCCAATTATTGTAGTCTCCATGTTTACAGTCATGCGCCGGTTAACGTCCAACCGAACAACGTCCGATCGCATATACGTCCGTGCCCCCCCCCCCAAAAAAGTGACGCATGCTGGACCACCACTCCACGACCCCCTGACGGAGACACGATGATCCTCCCCATACTGGCCAGATATTATGTGTTAAAGGAATATCCTTCCTTCCTTAGGCATTTGCCTCCAGGTGTGATGTCAACCTACATCTATTGAGGATAAAATCTTTCACCCACAAATTGACAAAAACACATTTGCTGTAATCAGACATATCTAGTTGCCTCAACAAGGGGTTGCAATTTCAAATTCTGTGTCATTACTATGGAATAAAGAAGTATCTGGTGTACTGCACTCTAAAATTAAGAGAAAACGGACGACTCAGGCGTCCTGAAATGAGAGAAAACGGACTTCTTTGACGGGGCACTCAAATAAAGAGACATAGCTACATGTTTTGTGGACTACCCACTTTACAGTATCCTTTTCATCACTTTGTAATAAACCTAGCCATGCCTATGTGTGTTTATGATATTTACCATATATATATATATATATATATATATATTTAGTGGGTATAAAGGGTTGTAAAATGGGAAACTTGGGGTTGGGTGCCTTGAACCTCCATTAGGATAAATCCGATAGGTTTATGTAATTTCGGACAACGTCCATTTCGGTTAACATCACGTTTCCAAGAATGTATCTAGGACGGTAACTGGCGCTTGACTGTATTTAAAAAATTATTGAAATAATAATAATAATAATAATAATTAATAATAATAATAATAATATTAATATTAATATTAATATTAATAATAATAATAATAATAATAATAATAACAATAACAATAACAACAATAATAATAACAATAACAATAATAATAATAATAATAATAATAATAATAATAATATTAATTATTGAAATAATAATAATAATAATTATTAATATTAATATTAATATTAATAATTTATTGAAAAGGTTCTGCAGCCCGAAGGCTGAAAATATACATTGGACATAAATGACTTATTACATACATTGGTGGTTTAACAAAAGCCTTCATTAGAGAAAGGTAAAGGAACATACAGTGAACATACAGATTAATGTTTACAGCGGAGGTCACGTAGATCATGTGAGCTGAGGTGTTGAACAGCAGACATGTAGTGTGTGTGCATTCAACTAACTACATTAAATCTAAGTGCACAGGAACACTTTATTCATTTTCATTATTGATTACTTTTACTGTACTGTACTGTATTTCATTTTAGAATTTCTATGTATTATTTTCGACTTACGACTGGGTTTGAGAGATGAAATAATGCATCAGTCTGTAAAATTCCGGGGATGGGGGATTTCTTTCCGGGTTTGAGAGATATTTAATGTGCAATTTCTGGAACGTGCGAGAAAATTTCGGGGATGAGGGGTTTTTGTTTTGTTTTGAGAGAGTTGTCTCCTTACCTGGAAATCTCTCATTCCTGGAAGTGCTCTGTACCAGTTGTTCTGGCTAATTGAGATAACACTAGTACCCTGTTTTGGTGACTGAAGTGATTTTTACTATGTTTTTTGTGACTGTAAAGTACTTTGTATCTGTTAATGTCAACATGATGTGGTTATTGTCGGCCGCAATAATGTTATCACCGTTCTCTTTTTTTTTTTAAGTGCCTTGTCTCTGTGGCTGTGATGTGAGCAATGTAACTTTCAGTATGTCTGGGAAAGCTAAGGCACCCAGGAAAACCGATGTGTTTGGAAGTGAAGCTTGATTCCACAGAGGCTGTGTGGGAGTCAGATTGATGTCTCCACTTCACCTTCAAGAGTCCCCTTAGCCTCAAAGAGGAAATGTGATGATGACCAGGCTTGTTCTTAACCCCTACTCCCCTTTGCTAGGGTGCACCAAGTCTTCATATCTTGGTGTCGTGGGTCACAGTGGCTGAATGGGTGGGGAGGGGAGGGAGCGAGCACCAGTCTGTAGGCCTATCAATATTGTCACCGCCTCAACAAACTTGGCATCATCTGGGTTCTGTTTCTTCCCATCATTGTCTTCGTCATCCGATACTCTATCAATCCCACTTAAATCAAGCAACTCTAGATGAACAGTGAGGTGGATCATAAGAAAAGTCAAAGGACATGCATCCCTCACAATATCTGGTGGGTAACTCACCATGAAACATGGGTCTTGAGACAAATACATTCGGATTGAGTTGCCAATTACATTAGTACCTCAACATTCACGAGGGATAGGTTCCTGGGAAACCCACGAATGTAGACTTTTGCGAATAACAGTCTTTAATACCCCATCTTTAATATTATAGGGTACCATATATTAAAATATAAATAAAATTAGAAAAAAAATACTATTTAAGTCCTCTAAATACTACTAAGGTATGTACAGTTACTTTATACAGTTGTGTTGTGTTAATCAAAATAAATTAAATGAAATGCAAGTAAATGTGGTGTGATGTTTGGGAAGTCAGCTGGATTGTAATAGCGGAGACGCATTGTTTGCTGCCTGCCTCACATGGTCCTTATTGATTTCTTGTTAAGGTTGTAAAACATTCACAATATTCCACTTCATTTTTATGCTTAATTTCATTGGTGGGTCATAGTCGTAAATCATATGTAAAATTTTTGGCACTCCTTACTCATGTCCTCAATCCATGCACATAAGGCCTTCTCCATCTTCTCCATCCCTTTATCACGTATCTGATGTGTAACTTTAGCACTGTGTGGTGCACTATTAGCAACACTACTTCTAATTTCCTTGCCTTTCATCTTCATGGAACAAACATTTGACTCGTTAACTTCAAACGCACGGCCAACCTCTGACGCATTAATGCTGCTTTTAAGTTTATCTAATACAGTAAACCCTCGAATATCCGGACCCGGTAAATCCGGATTTCGGAAGATTCTGACCAAAATTTTTGGGGTTCTGGGTTAAGAAGCCTCCAAGAAGCTTCTCTAAGAAACATTCCCAAAACAGAGCAAAGAACATTTTAGCCCGTAGGTGCTGCTTGACCCATCGGATGCAAAATATATGACATTTGTATTCAAAATATTCCTGGTCTTACAAGGAATCCAGCAATGTCAATTATATTGTCCTAACTTTAGTTTGAGGTAATTTTTATTACTATACCTGGTTTTCCCCCCAAAATTTCTCAGAGGGAAGAGCCAGGAGTGTAGTGTGAGAAGAGGGGGAGGGAGTTGAGTCCATTATTTGAATGGACATTAACTTGGCGACTGTATTTCTCTATTTCTCTTAAGTATTAATTGTGTGCATGTACCATCATAAAATTAAGATGTTATTTTTACTAGGACATAGGTATTGTGTTGGAAAAAGTGGAGTTTGGGGGTCAGCTGGTCTCTGTTTCATTTAATCCCATATGTTATGTTATTCACTTTACGCGTTTCTCACTTTCCGCGGTACCCTGTGGGTTACATTAACCGCGTAAAGTGAGGGTTGACTGTATAGCATATCATAAAATACAGTAGTACATATTATATGTACAAAGAATAGTTCCTTCCACACTCAAACCATCCTCTGGGTGACTTGTCACAGTTTAGCCAGGCAGTCACCCAGCTGACTTATAGGTGTGTGACTGTGTTATGCTGTGTGTATGCAGTGATGTCATGTTGAGGGAAGGAGTCTGGGAGCACGGCTGGGCTCTCAACACAGTTTTAACTCACTTCCTCGACAGTGCAATCTGGTCCTGTCTGTACAGCTGAGCAGCACTTTCCAGGAGCCACTCTGCTCACCTCACATAGGGAACTGGCTAGAAAAGGTGCCCTAAACATAGCCTGCCTAATATAATCAACCTGACTGGGTAACCGCCCTCAGTAAGGTCATCTTCAGTGGTCGAAAACACAATCATAACCACAGATCAAAGCAAATACAAACTATGCAACCTCTTATGGTTGCTGCAAGGAGTGTCAGGACCCTACTGGATACTGGCACAAATGAGCATCTTGAAAGAACCAAAAGTTGTGGCAAAAGAGCTGGCTAGGTATGACATTGACATAGCAGCCATTAGTGAGTCCCGGCTACGAGACAAGGGTCGACTCACAAAATGGGGTCTGACTATACCTTCTTCTGGAAGAGTAAGCCTGCTGTGGAGAGGGTCCTCATTCATGGAGTTGGCTTTGCCAATCCATCCTACACAGGCTAACTGAAATGCCTGTTGGGATCAACTAGTGCCTCATGGTGCTCTGAGTCCCACTGAATCACTCGAGTCATGCCTTCATCATCAGTGCATATGCCCAACACTGGATGCAAAGGAGGACTTTTATGCTGACCTTGACAGTGCTAACCTCTATCCTCAGAGAAGATAAGGTTCTGCTCCTAGATGACTTCAATGCCAGAGTTAGCAGAGATATATGGCAGGAAATCATAGAAAGAAACTGAGTAGGCAAGTGTAATCCCAATGGCCTACTCCTCCTCAGCAGGAGTGCTGATCACAACCTCACTATCAACAACACCTTGTTTAAGTAGGCCGGCAAGCTCAAAGGTAATTGGCAACACCCACGATCCAAACATGGGCATTTCATTGACTACATCATTGTCAGAGAAAGAGATCGCCCGAGCCATCTCGGACCACTGTGACACAGATAATCGGCTTGTCAGAGCCAAACTCGCCCTTCATGTCGCCCCAAAACAGCGAAGGCAACAAGCCCCCAGAAGAGGCTTTAACACCAAGCGAATGGAGGATCTAGCGGTAGCACTTCCTTTCAGAGAGAAGCTCATGAGGGTCTGATAAAGAATACAACGACAAACAACCAAAATACCAGTGCCAAATGAGGTTTCATCAAAGCTGTCATCACAAAAACCTGCAACGAGACCCTCAGCCAGATCAAAAGAAAACACCAGGATTGGTTTGATGAAAACAACCTGGAAATTGAAGTACTCTTCAATAGGGAATGTGCTGCACTCACTGACTGGCAGAACAATCCTAAGTCTCGAACCAAAGCTGATATATTCCACGAGAAGAAAGCAACGGTCCAACTCAAACTTTGCAAACTAATGAACGATTGATGGTAAAATATAGTGTGTGAAATGCAAAAAATTGCTGATCAACAGAAGGTGCATGAATATTTCAATTCCGGTAAAACAATATATGGCCCAACTACTCGTGGCGTGGCCCCCCTCCGCTGATCCGACGGTAACTCTAATTTAAGACATGTTAACTCTCAACCGAAAAACTAATGTGGATGTCCTGACTACCTTGCAGGTTCCTCAGCACCCACAGCTTACCCACCTCAGCTATCCTCCATCCCTGAATGAGGTAGCTATTGTCATCAAGCAGATGAAAAGTAACAAAGCCACAGGATCTGATGGAATCCCAGCCGAGGTGTATAAAGCAGGAAGACCTCTGCTTACCAGCCGCTTCCACTTTCTCCTGGAGAATATATGAGAAAAGGAGGAAATCCTCCCCGAGATCTTTAAAGACTCCTTGATTGTCAATATTTATTAAAATAAGGGAGACCGGTCAGACTATGGTAACTACCACGGGACCTCACTGCTGTCTGTAGCTGGTAAGATTATCACCAGAGTCCTCCTAAACAGGCTACTTCCTGAGGCAGAAAACTTTCTTCTGGAATCTCAATGTGGCTTCAGACCATCGTGTGGCACCACTGACAATATCTTTGCTGCCCGCCAGATACAGGAAAAGTGCAGAGAACAGCATCATGACCTGTACATGGCCTTCATTGACCTTACTAAGCCCTTTGGCTCGGTCAACAGGGAAGCCCTCTGGCAGACCCTCAGTTGTTCTGGCTGCCCACCAAAATTCATTGCCATTGTGAGGCAACTGCAAGATGGCATGAACAGCATTGTCCTGCACAACTGCACCCAGTCAGAATTCTTTCCCATTCAAATAGGTAAAACAAGGATGTGTACTGGCACCAACTCTCTTTTCCATTTACTTGGCTGCCTTCCTTACTCGTGCCAGTGCCAATTTAGCCGGCGGGGTGGACATCGAGTGCCGGATGAAGGGTCTTTTCAACAAAGGTGTTGGCAGCTTCCATTACTGAACTTCAGACATCACACTGAACGCGACCTACAGGAGATCCTGAACACCTACGCAGATGCATATGCACACTTTGGCCTCGAGTTGAATGTGTGTAAGACTCAGATTCTCTTTCAACCTGCCCCTGGTTCAACCACACCTCTACTATCCATCCAGCTTAATGGTACTACCCTCTCTAATGTTCCTCACTTCCAATATCTCGGCTCCCACTTGTCCACCACCTCAGACATCGATGAAGAAATTCAGCATCGGATCAGATGTGCATCTCAAGCCTTTGGCAGACTCCAAAACCGTGTCTTCATCTGTAGGGAGCTGAAATTATCTACAAAGTTACACGTATATCGAGCAGTGGTCCTCTCCACCCTGCTATATGGCAGCAAGACATGGGTCACACACGAGGCACCTCAGGGCACTTGAAAACTAATACCAACGTAGTCTACATTCCATCCTCCGAGTTCGCTGGGAAGGCAAGAGAACAAATGCCAGTAAGTGATATCTCTGTTAGCCAGAACAATTGGTGCAGAGCACTTCCGGGAATGAGCGATATCCGGGTAATGAGACGACTCCCTCAAAGCCAGAAAAAATCCTTCATCTTTGGAATTTTCCGGGTAATGGGATAATTTTCTCGGAAGTAACAGAAATTTCCCATTACATCATGTCTTGAACCCGGAAAAATATCCCCCATCCCCAAAATTTTGTGTGTGCCAGAAAATTTTTCTTGGAATTTCCGGAAAATGCGCTTTATTTTCATCTCAAACCTGGAAAAACTCCCCTATCTCTATTGGAATTTTCCGGGGATCGGGAAAAATTTCTCAGAATTTTCCGCAAAATGGGCCCCTCAGAAAACCATTACCAAAGCAGGAATTTTTTAGAAAACTCTGGCTACGGGAACGATTTTCCTAGACAAGCCGTTTTTTTTTTCTTCTAAAAACCAGTTTTTGTGATATAGCTCGAATGCGACGCTCAGCAATGCTACCTAGGTATGTTAATTCCTAGCCAATTTGCCAGGCCAACATACAGGCAATTAAAACATCTAATAAATACTTAATAAGTAATATTAGGAGGACACGTCGCTACCTGGCATTTAATTGCTGTTTTGAAAGTCCCTCCCTCAACCAGCCTCCATGCGCACTGCGCTCATCTCTTGCCTCAGGGAGAGCAGTAATTAAAAGTCAACTCTCGAGGGGTGGAGATGGGTGGGTTATGGACGTCGCATTCGAGCTATATCACAAAAACTGGTTTTTAGAAAAAAACGGCTTTTTGTTCAATGCTCTGAATGCGACTCTCAGCAAGAATACCCAAGTAGGAGGTGGAGAGGGAGGTGACTTTGCATACAAGGCTCCGCTGACTGAGGTCCTGATTATATTATAAATTATTTTGAAAATTTCCAAAATTAAGAACATTTACCAGAAGGTAAAATGTTAATTTGCTCAAAAAGGATATACTCACTTTATTCTAATGAGGAAGAAGGTCCTGGTAGTGGAGATTGAATAGATGGGGGAGGGGAACCCAGCACCACCACATTTGAAGCATCTCTCAGAGATAGATGAAGATAGCTGTCTTTGAAAGTTTTTGAAGATCTCCAAAAGCCCATTTCCTTGATCTGACTGAGACTCATGTGCCGCAGAAAGGCCACAGACCCTGCATATTTCCTAGTGTCATGTGCCAAAAATTTCTTGCCAGGGTCTGCTTGATTCACTAATTGAGATAAGGATTTTGTCAATTGACTAGGAGATAATTTCTTACCATCCCTTGATGAGAAAACATAAGGGCCTCTATTAGGGAATCTGGTGAACCATTCCTGAAGATTTTTAACTGGCCACAATATGTGAGGAACCCTAGTTTCATCCATTAGACGTTTTATCCTAATAGGTTGAGCTTGGAAACCTTCCCTTTCATTTTTTCTTAGGATCTCCGTAGGAAAAAGGATAACATCCTTGTCAGAAAATACCAATAATGATGGATTATTGGAAATTGAAATCAGATCACCGATTCTCATACCCGTTGCTATTGCTATAAGGAAAGCTGCCTTCTGGAGTAATTTATCCCTGTTCAGATTTATATTGTAATTAGGCCCCATAAGAAGATTAGTAACTTTTTCCAGAGACCAAGGCGGGATTCTCTTGGGTAAAGGAGGTCTCTGAATGAAAAAGGACGATCTTAGCATTTGATAAAGCCTTGGGTTCAAGGTAATATTAAAACCCCAAGCCAGAGGGTCAACCAACGCTGATTTATAAGATGCAATTGTTGATCCTTGAAGGCCTTTAACTCTGAACAGAAATTCTAAAAATTCTAATACAACTGTTTCCGATAATGAATCCGGAGTTGTTAACTTGATAAATTGTTGAAAATGATTCCAAGCTTTCTCATAGTGAATAGAAGTTTGGGGTCTATGACCTGCTAATACTTGATTAGCTATATTGGAATTACCCAACAACCTATTTAAACTTTTTTTGAGAAACTCCAAGCGTGAAGTGCCAAGGATATCTCGAACTGAGAATGTAGTACCTGGTCTAGACATCCTTGTTGCTATTGTAGAGGATTCGGGCACTAGTCCAGTAGATCCAGGCACCAAGGTTGTAGGATCCAATATGGTGTAATTAAGAGGACTTTGCCTCGGAAGGATCTGAGTTTGTGAACCACATTGGGCATGATTTTCACAGGTGGGATTAGATAGATTGAATTCCAAAGGTTCCAATCTAAGAGGAGGGCATTTCCTAAAAGATTTGACCTTTCCAGAGATGCGTAAATTGGCATCTTGTAATTTGTTAGGGAGGCAAACAGATCTATCTGTGGAGATCCAAACTTCTTCACTAGACTCTTGAACTCCGATACCTTTAGGGACCATTCTGTTTCTGTCGATACTGGCCGGAGACGGGACAGCGCATCAGCCCAATTGTTTTGCACTCCCGGTATATAAGTTGCTTTGAGGTAAAGTGTTTGTGTTGTACAAATACTGAAAAATTTTTTTGATAGTTTTAGAAGGGGCCAAGACCTTGTTGACCCTTGATGATTGAGACAAAAGACTGCCGTTTTGTTGTCCATGGCAAACAGGATCGTCATGTTTTGTTAATTTGGGTTTGCCGACAAAAAGAATAGGACCACTGCTAATTCTTTTATATTTATGTGTTTGTCCCAAAGGAAGTTGCTCCACTTTCCTTGATTGAATTCCCCTTTTGAAGAATGGTATCCCCATCCTATTTTGGACGCATCCGTACAAACGACCAAACCTGTTTGAGGTGGAACCCAGGGAGAGGGACCGATTAGATTGTCCCAGTTTGTCCACCATAACAGATGATTCTTTATCTGAACAGGGAGAGAAAAAGTAACTTTTCTGTTTCTGCTTAGCAACTTCGAGCCCAGATGAGATAGTAAAATTCCCCACTTAACGCGGGTCAATTGAAACCCAGAGGGTCCCCGCTAAGTGCGAACTGCTGCTATGAACAACAGAACATATGGGATTAATTCCAATAGAAACCAGCCTGACCCCCAAACTCCACTTTTTGGACGCACACATAACTATGTTGTAGTAAAATTTATCTTAACTTTATGATGGTATGAAAAACAAGTAATATGAAGAGGTTAGGGTTAGGGAAAGATAAAGTTAACATAGGAAAAATGAAGGTTACCTAGAGAAAACTAAAAGTTAGGTGGAACACTACGTAGTAGAAGAGATGGGCCGGCATACGGGATGGAGGCTGGTTCCGGAGGCAGAGGGCAGATTACTGGCCCCTCAGGTGAATCATCATTCACTAGGTGAATCAACATCACTGTCACTTTGGCAGTTGCCAGGGCTTCCCTGACAAATCCCTCAAAGTCAACTTCACTTTCACTATCACTGGCTTGGGCTGGCCGGTGGGTTGCATGAAGAACTCTGGGGTTATGCTTTGCTGACGGGTTGGCTTTGATGTTGTCATGATACACCGTGATGTACGGCCCAGCCTGCACCAGTCGGGTATGGAAGACTTCTGCAGCTCATCGCTATTGTCGCGGGAAAGGACGGACTTAATTTTTTCTGGGCAAACTCTATGGCATTAATTTAATATCAATACTATGACTTAAACTAGTTCTTCGGAGAATGACGACCTTTCTTCCTCCTCTCACTGGCGTGTTCTTCTTCCAACATCTCGTCGGCAGTCACTTCAGGATCTTTGATCACCTCCAGGATGTCTTCAAGCAGTGGTCTCGGAGAAGCCTTCAGCTGTAATATTATTGAGCGCAGCTTTCTCTGGCAAGGTCCACTGCTCGCAACAGTCTGAACCTCAACAGTCACAGGTTCACCTCCTCTCACCTGGCATGCCATGCAACACATGTCTCCATGCGCGATTTGAATCAGAAAGTAATAGTCAGAAGCAGATCCCATGCCTCCACCAAGAAGTCTACAGCTTGTTTAACGTTAAACTTCTTCCAAAATTGTTTGACGAGAAGTTCTTGAGTCACCGCCTCTTGTCTTTTGTCCTCGCCGCTTTTGCTCTCGCTGTCGGTAAGTCACCCAGCTTATTAACCTTCATCCTTGGTGTTGTAGAGTCGCTCAGGAGCTTGAACTTTGCAGAGTAATGCGAGCCACATTGCAGATCAACTCCTGTCCATGGGCTGGATTAATGACGAGTGTTGGGAGGAAGGAAGACCACTTTTACTTTGGGGTGATTTATCCATAAGTACAGTGTCCAGGTGCTGTCAAGGAGCAACAAAATATTAGGAACATTCTGTTGCTCGCGAGAATTTCTTCACGCCGAACAAAACAGTTGTCAAAACCAAAAGAGGGACAGAGAAGAGGACATCCACGCCCACGCAGGTTAGCCAGTGGACATTGCTTGTTCATGTCCATATTCTGTAGGCGCATGCTTCTGCGGGCTGTGTGAATCAATCGATAACTTGGTTTACAGGTACCGGAGGCATTGGTGGTAAACAGGACGGTGATGCGCTCTTCTGCAACTTCCGACTCTTTACCTTGCTGGCAGACTGGGACAAACAAGTCTTGAAGGTAACTTTTTCCAGAAAAAGACCAGATCTGTCCATGTTAAAACACCTGGTCGCCACTGTACTGTCCTTCTCCATAATCTCAATGAAAAACGGAGGAAAATCTCTAGTCCAGCCACACGGTCAGCACTGCCTCACCACCAATGTTGATGTTGGTGATCTTGTTCCTCTTTCTTAAACCTATGCAGCCAACCAGAGTGAAGCATTGAAGGGTCGGGCTCTGTAATCTTCAGTTTCACGTGACACTGCTACAAGATAGCTCACGTGCTGCATCTGCACTGAGCGCGGTAGTCCAACGCCATGTTGCGCCGCTACCATCCATTCAAATAACTCTCAAGCAGCAATTTTTCTAATTTTTGCCAGCACCCCTGTTCTGGCAATACCTGATAGATGAAGCACCTGCAGACTTTGTAGATTTTCATGCCTTTTGATCTTGGCTGCATCCTTTGATCGCATTTAATCGAGATTCGCTGGACGCTTACGTTACGAGATCAACTTGTCAGTTTTCCTTTCTCCAAATCTTGAACAATTTGGTACTTCACCCTGTAGAGTTTAATGAACGTCGTATCTTCAGCCATTTCCACGGAACAATGGATGCGCCATACACGGTGTGTCCTTGAGGGATCAAACTGTCAAGAAGTAGGTCAAGCATCGCCTCCTCCTCCTCCTCCCTCCCTCCTCCCTCCCTCCTCCTCCCTCCCTCCTCCCCGGGTGGTCACGCCATAATACTTAAGCCACACTAAGCCAATACAGCTAGCAGAGGGGGTAGGATGGCCAACACAGTCCGATACATGACGCCGCATAATGCAACAAAGACACACACTGCGCAACCTTATGCGCTTGCCTGCGGGAGGGAGGAGGAGGAGAGGAGAGAAGGGCTGGGTGAGCGGGCAAAATCTAAAAATAGCATCTCGAGCCGGACCCTCACCGCGTATGTGGAAAAAATCCGTGTTAAGTGAAAGTTCAGCTCTGGCAAGGCACCGCGTATATGCGAAAACGCGTTAAGTGAAACCGCGTTAGGCGGGGTAATACTGTACTGTGTAATTCGTAATATAACTTGAAAATAAAAGGATAAGCTGTATCAGAAGGTTTACTCAGATGCGTTTGTGTGAGATATTTAGTTCAGTAGACCAGCTTACAACAGGGGTCACCATAACACACTGTAGTATAGTATTTGATATGTAGATACCTTTTTAAAAACGTTATTTACTGTTCTATGATGACTCAGTTTGGCTGCTTGTACGCTTTGACAAATGATTACCCGGTAATGAATAAACCAGGTTATATGCAGATGCATAATACTGTACAAATACAATATTACTTAGTGATGATAAATACACTACAATAGTATTTATTGAGTGGTGATAATTACACTGCAATAGTATTTATTTAGTGATGATAAATACACAACTGTACTGTAATAATTTACTTAGTGTTGAAGACAGACATTGTGGTAAGCCGATCAGCTGTGTGATCTCTGTAAACAATTACTCATGGTATTCAGAGTGGGATTCTTTTTTCAGGAAAGCTGGGTTTTTTATAATACTTTATCAACCTGACACCAAGTGATCCTAAATTATATGAGAATTGTGGTGGAATCACATAAAGAAGCGTTAAAGAAATTTTGTGGGAGAGAGGGGGAGGGAGCCACCCACCCATGCTACCCCCCTCTCTTCTGTCAGCTGCTCCCAGATAAATAATCATCTTCCACATATAATATACTCCAACACTTATTTGTTTTTATGTTTATCTTTATAGCACTGTACAGTATACAGTTTTCTCTCTATTCATAAGACATATTCTGTGGTTACTTACATATAGCACTTTACAGTAAATAACCCATCATCTCGGTGAGAACAGTTGTTGACAACCAGATTTCCATGTCTGATTTTCAACCCAGGGAGTTCTGTTTCATATTTGGTTTTTATTGTTGATGTAACAGTGTTTTAATAACCTTGTTATACACTTTAAAGACTTTAGTTGTTGCAGTGCAGTAATAACATAACAACAGATTTTCTTTTAAGCAGTTCAGATAAGTAAAGCATCTCCACCCCCCCCCCCACCCACTCCATATACAGTAGTCTCGATACACGTGGATTTCCTTTATGCGTTTGGTCATTTATGCGGCACCTGGCCAGAGCGGCTCGGGCAGGGTGCGCACTAGGTCGCCCAGTCAACAAAACATTACCGAGTTCTTCACCCACCACAGCCAGCCCAAGTCAGTGATAGTGAGGATATGGACTTGAGGGGTTTGACAAAGAGGCTCTGCAAGCCTCTGGTGGATAGTGATACAGGTGAGGGCCAATAATCTGCCCTCTGCCTCGGAACCAACCCCCTATCCCCGTGTGCCCAACCATCTCTTCTATCATCATAAGTGTTAAAAAACCTAATATTATTGATATTTCTCTTAAATATTAATTGTGTGTGCATACCATCATGAAATTAAGATGTTATTTTCACTACAACGTACGTATTGTGTCGGAAAAAGGGTAGTCTGGGGGTTGGCCCAGTCTCTATTTCAATTAATCCCATATGTTCTGTTATTTCGTATACGCGTTTCTCATTTTACGCGGACCTCCACGGGTTTAATTGACCGCGTAAACCGAGACTATACTGTATTAAAATTTTTCGGACTGGGCTGTGCCCCAATTAGTCCAATTTATCGAGGGTCTACTGTATATGCAAATGGCGACTGTGTTAAACATTCATTTGGCTTTTATTTATTGGCAGCATTATTTTTATTTATTCCTCACATTTACTGGTACTGCTAAAAGGGGGATTGCGTCCTATATTGCCGTGCAAATTATGTGCCATAAAATACGGTACTATACCAGTGCAGTGTTATAATGACCCCATTGTAAGTTGATGTGCTGAAAGCTCTCTCTCTAGGAACACATCATGTGCAGTAAATGTTGGAATGTATTTGTAGTGGAGACTTTTTTAAAAAAAACAAGGAGTCTGTGGTTGCAACTCAGCCTGTAAGATCTCCCGATGTCAACGCCTGCAACTAATCCTCTGGGTATACCTTAAGAGTAAGGTTTATGCCAATTGATCAAGGAGTATCTGAGTTGAAGCAGAACACAAGGGCAGCAATACCTCTATAAATGACACATCGAGTAATGGGGAATTTTCACTTCCAACTGCAACAATGTGTAAATAACAAAGGATGCCATTTCACTGATGTAATTTTTAAGATGTGAATCTTGTGTATAAAATGCCTTGAAATGTAATACTGCAGTTCGGTTAATAAATTCAGGTAAAAAGTCATTACCGGTACTTTTTCTTCTTCAAAACAGTCGGATTTCTATGTCAGACCCTGTATAATGATTAATGAAGACCCTGTACTGTAATATGTTTTTGAGAAGTTTATTAATGTTGCATCACCAAGAACATTCATGAATTTTACCTACCACAGATGGTTTATGGTGCTACAAATCTGTCATTACTCCCAGATGGTGGGACAAAGCTGCAGAAACAGATACTTCAGTTGGAGAAAGATATAGCTCAAAAGAAGGGCATTACTGTGCAACGGTAAGTACTATAGAAATTTTGGTTTTAATACTGCGTTTAAGTTAAGATTCACAGAAAACCTACCATAGTGTTTCCTTATTTGCTGTCCTTTAAGATGTACCCCTCCCCCCCCAAAAAGTCTTGCATCTTATACTTAAATATTACCAAATATTATCGGGAAAGGGGTGGCCATTTTCAGCCTTCAGATATGTCTATTGAACTTTGTACAAATTAAAATATTGTTACTTTTGTATAACAAATATGAAATACAGTAAGTCCTCGCTTAACGTCGGCCTGCTTAATGTTGTTTCTGTACTACGTTGCGAAACCTAAAAGAGACCACAAATTTGTTTAACATCCCGGTGACTCGGTACAAAGTCATTTGCGTCGTCACAGACTACTTTTTACAGCACATCACCCTCTCTCTTAGGACAAATATTTCATTTACCTTTTTCAAAATATGTATTTAGGATGGTGTGTGCATGTAAATGAGTAAAAATAAATGAAGAAAGTTACTATATCTACTGGAAAATAAGTTGAAAAAACATGTACAGTACTTAAGGGACTAAAATTTTTATCTCTTGTACAAAATATATGTCTATATTCATATTATTCACTGTCTTGCAAGGATTCCAGCAATGCAATTTATATTCTGTTAACTTTAGTCTGTGCCATTTTATAAGATAAAAACTTTTAAGCCTATAAAACCATGTCACCTGTACCAGAAGTCAGAGGGGAGTTGATTTATTATGACCGCTGGGCTGGAGCACAGACAACGGTTACTTTGTGGTATTTATTTATGTCTTGTAGAGACGTTTTAAGTTTTTCTCTTATAAATCTCAATGAATGTGACTTTATAGTAATGCATACAAGCACCTCACCAGGCATCACACAAGGAGCTTTGAATTTATGTACAGTGGTCCCTTGGTTAACGAACACAATTCGTTCCAGAAGGTCGTTTGTTAACCAAAAATTTCGTTAACCGAAACCATTGTTTCAATGGGATTTTGGGTAATTGGTTCCAGCTCACCGAAAATTACATACAAAGTAAAAATAAATGCAATAAAGTATACTTACTTTGAGGTGTGCATGTAGAAGGCTCCTGGTTGATGATGATGATGATGATGATGATGATGGGAATTAGAGCTGGGGGTGGAGGAGAAGGGAGAAGAGAAGGAAGTGGGGGTGGAAGAGAAATCACCCCATGCTTTGTGCCGTCATTTCACCCATAAAATTTTAAGTTCACTAGGTGTAATTCAAGATTATTTTCTGTATATCAACACTGCACTTTATTATATATTGTCAATATGTAAAATAAATTTCAGAATGACCAATAATTGTACTGCAAAAACGTAAAAATAGTTTATGTTCAAGAGAGTCTCAAGCAAGATGCTTCCTCCTCTGAGCAGACACAAACTGACAGCATTCTGGGTGAGTCAAGTGGCTGTTTGGCGCGCTAAAAACTAGTTCCCTGTACTTCATTTATGTTAAATAATTGTTAAAATGACTAAAAATTTTAACAAGACTTGGAAAATTATTGAATAGTACAACCTTCTTGATATTTACTCAAATGGTAACAAATTTAAGCACTAAAACTGATTACTGTATTGGCGGACTAATACTCCAGCTGGTGAGTAGGCGAAAACATGTTGACACGATTTGGTAAGGATTTCATTAATCAAGTTGAAGATTCTTATGGAAGGTAATTCATTAACCGAAATTTCCTAAACCGAGGCGTTCGTTAACCGAGGGATCACTGTATATGTAATGTATTTCATGGGGCAAAGGGAGGCTCAATAACGTAACTATCGTATTTTATCTATTTCTTGTGGGGAAAATTTATTTGCTTAACGTTGTTTTGTATAACGTTGCGTTTTCAGGAACGTAACTCCGACGTTAAGCGAGAACTTACTGTACACCCGACCCTCTCTTTATGCTATGCGACAACACAGCATAATGGGAATCTGCATACACATTAGTGAATACTTAATCTTATGGGGAATATTAGGATATGTTCGACAACTACTAAAGTCAACAGTAATGCTGTAAAAGTTGTGAAAAAATCGTTACAATACTCAAATGTGGCTTAGAAATATTTATAATATAATATAATATAATACAGTATACAGTAATATAATATAATATACAGGGTACAGCGATATCCCCGTTAACCGGAACAATTGGTGCAGAGCATTTCCGAGGATGTAAGATTTCCAGGTAACAAGACCACTTTCTCAAACACAGAAAAATTCCTTATTTCAGAATCTTTTCTGGTTACTGGAAAAAGTTTACAATTGTCTAAACTAAACATTTTGCACACACAGACACTAGCCCACATCCCCAGAACGTTTCTGGGTGCTGGAGATGTTTTCCTTGAGTCTAAAATACTGGAATCCATAAATACAGTTCTAATTAAATTAGAAACTTAATTTCTTTACTATAATAATCCAGAATAGTTTATCTAAAAGTTTGGTTCAATAAGTATATTTAAAAATTAAAAATCTATAGGATATGGGGATGAATGAAGCTGTGTGTTACAGCAGACTGTTATTTTCCACTCCCATGGAGCTGTGAGGGATTAGTGGGTCTCATGTAACTGACCTGACCTGATGCAATGTCAGGTGGAGGTAGGGTGGGGGATTAGTGGTCTCATATTACTGACCTGATGGACTGTCAGGTTACCCTTTCTTGGGTGGGGGATTAGTGGGTCTATAAATGAGCAAAGTTGTATCCCTTGAACATTACATTACATAACATTTTAAAATATGGAGTGAAAAAGTAGAAAGTTGTGGGTGATTACAGAGATGGAGTGAAAATGAGTGTTGCCAAGTGCTCCTCAACAGCTGATATTTAACTCGCTACCGTGCAGTCACACACACGCAGATGTGTTTAATTCCCTTGCTGGAGGTGTGTGTGTGTTCATAAGGTTTCAGCGAAAGGCAACCGGATCCATAATAACAAGTGTTCTTCAATAAACTTTTATCTATATAGTGTGGCCGCCCAGGAAGGTTGTTATATATATGACAACTTCACAAGTAGTTGTTATATGATGGTAACAGTCACCTAGCAGTTACACAGTTGGTAAAGGTAGAGATAATTTGTTCTCCCCATTACTGTGTTACTATGTTACAAAGAAGAAAAGTTACAAAGGACCAGTCTCCAGGCTACAGATAAGCAAGTGTACTCCAAGTAACTCTGAATTTTTTTTTCCTGAAAAGTTTATTTTCTAGTGTACATGGATTACAGTATACCGTCGAGAGAATCAATGGTTAAGGCTAGTTCAGGGATGTGTGTGTGGTTGTGTGGTTGTGTGTGTGTGTGTGGGTGGTTGTGTGTGTGGTGGGGGTTTAATAATAATAATAATATAACGGTTTATTGAAAATTCTGCAGCCCGAAGGCTGAAAATATACATTGGACATAAATGACTTATTACATACATTGGTGGTTTAACAAAAGCCTTCATTAGAGAAAGGTAAAGGAACATACAGTGAACATACAGATTAATGTAGGTGTTGAACAGCAAACTCGTAGTGTAGTAACTCCCTCCCAGATGGTGTTAGGAGGAACTCACGTGGTGTAGTAGTTCCCTCAGATGGTGTTATGAGGGACCTGGCGTGGTGTAGTAATTCCCTCGCAGATGGTGTTATGAGGGGCCTCACGTGGTGTAGTAATTCCCTCACAGATGGTGTTATGAGGGACCTCACGTGGTGTAGTAATTACCTCACAGATGGTGTTATGAGGGACCTCACGTGGTGTAGTAATTACCTCAGATGGTGTTATGAGGGGCCTCACGTGGTGTAGTAACTCCCTCACAGATGGTGTTATGAGGGGCATCACGTGGTGTAGTAATTCCCTCACAGATGGTGTTATATGAGTGAGGTTTGGTCTTAGGCCTTCCTATCGTAGACGGATTAACACATCGCTGGTTGTTGTTGGGTCTCACGGGCCGTTATCATTGGGTACCTGGGACCTCACTGTGAAGGTTAACTTAGGTAAGACTGTTACTGTTGAGTTGTTCTCACTGACTTAAGCACTGTTCACCACTGTTCACCTCTGTTTAACACTGGTTCCGTTCCTTTCCTAAATGAAATTGTAACTTCTGGCGAGAACTTGTTGATATTCCGGTGGGGAGGAGGGTTCAGGGGAGGGGGTTGGTATGGGCCAACTTAACAGTTGACCTGGCTGCTCCGAGAGGAGCGCCAGGTACGTCTTGACCCTTCGGGGTGTGTGTGTGTGTGTGTGTGTGTGTGTGTGTGTGTGTGTACAATCAGAAAGGGATGATGGATTAGTTGGAAGTGTATCCGTAAAGAAAAACAAATATTTACTTTATACGTTACGTCAATGTTTGGCAACTATAGTTTCCGTCACGACAATATTCTCATTAGGCTGGGTCGGGGAGTGAAGCTCTGCTCACTACATTGAATATTATTTATCACTACACGTCAAAGAGTACATTACAAATCATACTAGCATAAAAACACACTGAGTGAAGCTCTGTAATTATCTCAATATTAAGTAACACTAACCACCGATTTCGAAGCATAACTCACGGGACAAAACATATGGGGATTGGTGGTCACACTGGACGGTGCGAGGCGGGTGGAGGCGGGGCGGGTGAGGCAGAGCGGGTGAGGCAGGGCGGGTGAGGCAGGGCGGGTGAGGCGTAGTTAAGTGTAGTGGGGAGGAGCCGGCGGCGAAGGGTCTCCTTGCATTTGCCCTCGCTAATGTAGGGTCAGGTCTGGACTTTTTCAGAGACTATAAGTTGTATATTCTGGAGAAATCTTCAGATGGGGCCGTGTGACATGAGAGGCCCTGGTTGATTTGTGGCCCCTTGACTTGGGCTCGAGGGTTACATTTGACCTGGCTAATGTGAGGTCAGGTCTGGACTTCTTCTGCGGTGTAGGTTATTGTGTATATTGGGAGAGAGTCGGCCGATGCCTTCTTACATGTTTGTTGGGGCCGTGTGACATGGGAGGGGAGCCAGTTGATTTGTAACTCCTTGAGTGGTTGCGAGGGATACCCTTACATTTGACCCCCCTAATGTCGGGTCAAGTCTGGACTGTTTCTGAGATGTAAGCTGTGGTCTGACAACCCATCACTACATATATATATATATATATGTATGTATGTATGTATGTATGTATGTATATACTGTATATATATTTCAAGTAAATGGAAAAATTTTACTCGACACAGACACTAGTTCCAGTTACCGGTAAATAGCAGACGCTTCAGTTACGTCACTAGTGTTTACACTACACCAGCGGGTAACATTTGATGACATTACTTGAAGTGAATTGGCTTTATTTTAAAAAACCAAGGATGGTTGGTAAAGGACTACTGAATCAGTGGGTAAGTGTCACATTTGGGGGACTGGTCTTATACAGCGAATAGAGCTCAAAAGCTACTTTTTAAATGGAAATTTGGGGGGGCCGTCTTATGCACCCCGACGCCTTATAGGCCGAGATATACGGTAGTTGTATATGTATGCGCTATTTTCTATAGAAATGTTAATGATTTTCTGTATATGTAACTATTTTCATGGGGCAAAGATGAGGCTCAGGAACGTAACTCCCGTATTTTATCTATTTCTTATGGGGAAAATTGATCCGCTTAACGTTGTTTCGTATAACGTCGCATTTTTAGGAACGTAGCCCTGACGCTAAGCGAGGACCCCATGTATTTGTATCACTTATGAAACTTGTATATTATTTGTGAATCAAGAGACCCATTCCCCAATTATGCAACTGTATATTTTCAGCCTTCTGGCTGCCATGCTCTTTCAATAAACCGTTAATTATTATTATTATTACACACACGGGAATTAAAACAATATGCATCCAGTGAGGGTCTTGTTGCGTGACTGCATGGAGGTGAATTAAAAGATCAGCAGTTGAGCTTATTGCTTGGCAACACTGGTGCATGTTATCACTCCTTTCCACTCCATTTCTCTAAAATCACCCACACCTTTCTACTTTCTCACTCCATATTTAAAAATTTTATGTAATGTTGAAGGGATACAACTTTGCTCATTTATACTTATCACAATCTCCCTAAAAATAATTTAGCTTTCTTGTTTATTCAAGACATCTTCAGGTCATGAGACCCACTAATCCCCCACCCAGGAAAAGGTGACCTGAAATTCCATCAGATCAGTAGTATGAGACCACTAATCTCCCTCCCTACCTCCACCTGACATCGAGTCAGGTCAGGTTCCTTAAAAATACTTTAACTTTCGTCTTTATTCAGGATATTTTCAGAAAATGCTCTCGATTTTCACCCTCGGAAATTTTTTTCCCAAAGCCGGAATTTTCCAAAAAATTCCGGGTTTGGGATTGATTTTCCGAGTAAATTTCAATTCCGGCTATTGGAAATTTTTGGGTTTGAGGGATTCCGGCTAACGGAGATTTTACTGTATAAGTTGTCTTGTGTTAGCCAGTATAATTCGTCTGGTGTTAGCCAGTATAAGTCGTCTGGTGTTAGCCAGTACAGGTATAAGTCGTCAGGTATTAGTCAGTCTAATTTGTCTTGTGTTAGCCAGTATAAGTCGTCTGGTGTTAGCCAGTATAAGTCGTCTGGTGTTAGCCAGTACAGGTCGTCTGGTGTTAGTTACATGTAGTCTAATTTGTCTGGTGTTAGCCAGTATAATTCGTCTGGTGTTAGCCAATGTAAATCATCTGGCTTTTGCCAGAATAAACTATCTAAATTCCACTTGCCGAAGCATGTGACATTGTGTGTCACTTGTCGATGTTTTGGTGTTCACCTCGTGTGTTATTGGGTCACTACATTGGAAACAACCATAGGTGGTAGACACAAATGTTTCCTCTGGGAAGGTAACCCGGTTCAGTTTTGTGGATAACAACACAGGCGGGTTTATAAATGAAATCAATGTGAAATGTTGTTTGATACATTTTTAAGGGATCTTACTGTAAAATTTATTTATTTTTATATAATTTCAATCTCATAAGTTGTTTAATTTGCATGTTTCTTGTTTTAACAGATTTGAAGCTCGACCTCATCAAACTTCAAATGACACTGTTCTACGTACTGTAGACGTAGTGTCGGCAAGCAAAGAAGTGGAGAGTAAATTGGATGTTGCTAGAAGAAAACTGAAGGAAGTTCAGGTATTTTTTATGGTCTTCTCACCCAAATAATTCAATACTGTAGAATTATACTTAAGCCTTAATCTGCCAAGGAATTGTTACTGATTGAACAGTAAAATAACCGTTTTACTTTCCATTGATTGTTTTCATTTCTTCTCAGATGGGAAAATGGTAATTAAGCAATCAAATTATCATCCTCATATCTGGGGGTTGGCAAACACAGCCTCCATTATTATTATTATTATTATTATTTTTTTTTTTTTTTTTTTTTTTTTTTATTATGGGGATAGCCCAACCGAGCCAAAGGGGCAAAAAAAAAAAAGAGTAAAAAGAAATTAAAAATAGAAAAGAAAGGGATTATATTAATCTACACCACGAAGATGTTGGAAAACCAGTTTCTTAAAGTGAGACAGATTGTATGAGTATGGAAACACAGAAGAAGGAAGAGCATTCCACAGTTTGGCTGTGTAAGGAAAGAAAGATGTACTATAACGGTTTATTCTAGTGTGACCGACATCCACACAAAAACGGTGGGCACCACTGGCAAGACGAGTGTTACAAGCCTACGGCCTTGCCAGCGGTACACAGGATGCCAAATCCACTGATAATTGCTCGTTAAAGTACCTGTAAAAGAGGGAGAGTGAAGCATCATTGCAGCAAAGAGAAAGGGAAGAGAGATTATCAACTAAAGGAGGTGAGTTAATAAGAAGAAATGCCTTAGAATCCACCCTATCTAACAGTTAGGCAGAAGAAGAGCCACCCCAGATATGATAGCAGCACTCCAAGTTAGGACGAATGAATCCCTTATAAACTTAAAGTAATTGCTGAGGAGTGAAGTAGATACGGCATCTGTACAACATTCCCAGCTTTTGGGAGGCAGCGTTAGCTGTGTTGCGGATGTGTGACTTCCATGACATATTAGAGGAAATGGGGAAGCTTAGCATAACTATTTTAGAATTTGGGAAAATGGTTGTCCTGAAATGTGATTGGTGGGAGATATTGTATTTTCGAAAGTGTAATTTGGCAAATACGGTGATTTATTTTTATTGAATGTGACCAAATTTCTTACTCCCCATTTGGAGATGCTGCACAGGTCCTTGTCGATAGAAGAAACGATGTCATGACAAGAAACAGATCTACTTCGAGAGTTAGGGGGAAGGGAAAATGAGAAGAAGAGTAGGATCATCAGTGTAAGAAAGGATAGAATTAGTAGTAGTGTGAAGTAAATCATTGATAAAAAGAAGGAAGAGAGTAGGTGAAAGAACAGACCCTCGTGGGACACCACTATTGGTAGAAAAAGAGCGAGAGATCGATATCCCGTCAACAACTGTCATGGATAGGTTCTCGAGGAAGTTAGAAATGAGAGAACAGAGTGGAGGAGAGAAACCATAAGAGGGAAGTTTAGAAAGCAAAGACTTGTGCCATACACTGTCAAATGCATTGGCGATGTCAAGAGCCATGATAATGGTTTCCCCATAATCCCTTTAGAGGATGACCTGAGGTGGGTGCAGTAGGAGAGCAGATCATCAGTAAATCTCGCCTGGCGGAACCATGCTGGTGATCTGACAAAAGAAAAAGGTGTTCAAGGTAACGGAGAAAATGAGATTTTTAGCTATGCTGGTTGGGATGAAAAGGGGGATGGATGTGTTTTGGGGGGGAAATTTGGAAAACAAACACTGCCAAATAGAAAAAAAAAAGATGCTTGGGACTGAGTTTTAAGTGAGGTGAATTTTGTGGCTCGAGTATCAAGAGATGTTGGTGAAGTTTGGTGAAAGTTCATTGATTTAAGGATGTCTTAAGAAAAAAGCAACTCGAGGAATTTATTTGTCTTACCTATTTCCCACAACTTAACAAAACTCTTATTGTACAGTAGGATCTTGTATTTCGTGAGTAATATAGAATGGAAAATTTGTGCCAAATTCAAATTTGCCAAAAGCAAATACAGCTAGACCCCGACTTACGACGGGGTTAGGGACCCAAATCCGGGTCGTAAGTCCGACATAGATAAAAAAAAAATAATAATAAAAATTAATAAAAAATCTACAATGAAATACAATACAGTAAAAGTAATAAATAATGAGGAATGGATACAGTACAGTGAAAGTAATAAATGATAAGGAATGGATACAGTGTGACTGAGCACTTACCTTTAATGTAGTCAGCTGAATGCACATGGGGCCCCCATAATTTTCTAATTATACATGGAGACTACATTAACTGGAAACGTTTCGGTATAGAAAATGCGTGCGTCATTTGGAAAAAAAAAATATATTTTTTTAATAAAAAATCTGCGGCGGTCGTAAGTCGAAGCAGTCGTAAGTCGGGGTCTAGCTGTACATAAACTAATGGGAAAAATAACAATATACTGTAGACTGGTCACTCTACATCAACCTCTGATTTTCCCATTTATAGCCTCCAGATGATAAAAATTCCTCCTTTATTGACCTGATTGTGCTTTCCGGAAACTAGTTTTTAGGCCTTCCTCAAGTAATTCAATCACACGCTGCTTATCCTGGATCGAGTACTTGGCAAACTTGACTCCCTTATGATAGTCCCGCTTCTCCTTTTCCTTATTTGGCCGCTTAGGTGGGTCGGTCCCACCCCCACCAGCACCAGTAGGACCCCCAGTAGAGGTAGAGGCCATTATCTTGACTCGACAGGCTGTAGCACCACCCAAAAAAGCACAATAACAGCCCGGGCGGTCGCTAGGATGGCGCGGGCTACAATGCGATAGTTGTGTTCTTGTAAACCTCTTTTATGTTCACCATCTGCAATTCGATCACCAGAACGCTTCTTGGAAACATTCTTCTTACCTTGTCTTTCCATATTCATCGCTAACGCAACAATATTGGAGAAAACAGCGAAAATCACGGAGCAATTGACAGAAACCACGCGATTCAACTGAACACGTGATGTAAACAGAGAGCGCTGGTGTAAACCGTTATTAGTCCCCATTGTGAAACATTCTTTTTACTTATTCTTTTCATACAGTCCAGTGGTCCCTCGGTTAACAAACACAATTCGTTCCACCGAGTCGTTCGTTAACCGAATCCATTATTTCAATGGGATATTGGGTAATTGGTTCCAGCTCACAGAAAAGTACATACAAAGTACTGTAAAGCCAAAAATGCATAAAGTCAGAAACACTCCTAAAATTCCCCTAAATCGCCCTTAAATCACTATATATATACACGTACATATACATTCTTACTCTTAAATCACTACTGTAATGTGATGCAGGTGATAAATTTTTATCTCTTGTGCAAAATATGACGTTTATATTCAAATTGCTGTCTTCCAAGGATTCCAGCAATGCAAATTATATTCTAACTTTAGTCTGAGATATTATATAAGATAAAACCCTGGCTGGGCAGAGGGAGGGAGGGAGCGAGCGTGGTGGGGGGGGGAGAGGTGAGGTGATACGTTTGACAGTTGGCGCCCAAGGTCTAATGTGTGTTTATTTATCAGTCCTTAAGTGACTCAGCTTCTCTCTTATAAAATGCCACTGAAATGACCTGGGTGAATATAATTTACATTGCTGGGATTCTTTTAAGATAGTGATTAATTTGAATATAAACAAGCTATAATTTGCACTAGACATAACAATTTTAGTACCATAATCAATTTAGTACATGTACACTACAGGATTGCACTTAGGTCATTTATTTCTTTTACGTTTCTTTTAGTATGGTGTGTGGATATAAATGAATGAAAATAAATGAAGAAATTTATGTAAATCTACCCAAAAATACAGTTGAAAAACTTTACAGTATAAAATGTACTGCCGTACTGTACACTAATGTACTAAAATTTTTATCTCTTGTGCAAAATATATGACGTTTATATTCAAATTATTCACTGTCTTGCAAGGGTTCCAGCAATGCAAATTATATTCTCCTAACTTTAGTCTGTGATATTATATAATATAAAAACTTAAAGCCTACTGTATAACCACCAAGCCCTTGCTGGGAGGGGGGACAGTGACATGTTTGACAGTTAGCTCCGAAGGTCTAGTGAAGGATTAATTTGTTTATTTATGTCCTTTAGATTGAGATTTTGTTTTTGCTTATAAAATTTCATAGAAGTGACCGGGGAGAATATAATTTACATTGCTGGAATTCTTATAAGATAGTGATTAATTTGAATGTAAATATACGATAGTTTGCACTAAACTAAAATTTTAGTATTCATTTTGTACATTATTTTGATTACATGTACATACAGCTTTGCCCTAAGGACAGTGTATGCATGTAAATGAGTTTCAATAAGTGAATAAAGTTACATATATTGAGCTAAAAATAATAGTTGAAAAACTTTATGGAGACAGAGCTTGGATGGCAAAATTTTAAAATGACCAATAATTTTAATATAAAAAATGCACAAATATTAAAGAGCACAATTTTCTTGATATTTACTCCACTGGATACGAATGTAAACATAGAACAGATTACTGTATTACTGAATTGGCAGACTAGCCCATCAGCTGATGCTCACAACAAAACGTGATGTTCGCAAGGATTTCGTTAATCGAATTTTTGTTCGTTAACCTAATTGAAGATTCTTATGGAAGGTAATTCGTTAACCGAACCAGTCGTTAACCGAAGGACCACTGTATTTATGGGTAACAGCTAAATTTAAAAAAATAAATAAATAAATAAATAAAATAATTTACAGAGTACCTCTCCAAAAACACTTCACAAACAAAAGACATTAATCAATTGAACATGTGATGTCAAACGTGAACTGTAAACATTACATAACCCCGCGCCTCGCCACCCTTAAAACGTTGAGGATGGAATCGCTTTATAGCCAACATTCGTATGCAAAATTCCTCGTTTTACAAACGGCGTTCCCCTATTCATCAATCGCGTTGCAACCACTTCGCGTTGACAAAACATGCGTTATAGCAGAAATGACTGTGCTGGTATAAGGGCTGTAACGTCATTCAAGATGGTGGCCAGCATTCAGCTTGCTGGATTGCTCGTTCAGCTGGCTGGATCTCGCAAAATTCACGATATTTTATGCCAAATACATTAGGTAGTGCTCGCGAAATTAAAAAACATGAAATAAAATCGCACGAAATATGAGATCTTACTGTATAGTATTTCACGTAAAGATTATAACAAAATTTGAAAAAAAAAAAAAATATAAGTACAATTTGCAAAAAAATCTTCATCAAACAGGGAGGTAGACCCTGTTGCCATATGGCATCACAAAAATTGTGACCAAGTCCCAGGTTGCTGACCTGACTTTCAGCCTCATTTACACACAAATGCAGGGTCTCAATTGTTACTCTTACTTTGACAACACAAGATACATACTGTAAATTGCGGCGTTTAAGTCGACATTTTAAGCTTGAAAAAATCTCTCCAAAACCAGGGGTCGACTTATACGCCGAGTATAAAATGTGAAGCTGTACCACATAGTGGTAAACAAGTGGAACAGCCTGCCTAACACTCGCTGTGCATAACTTAGCGTAACTCCCGTGGCCTGCCGCTAATATTTCCTACTGAAATTCATGTTTGGTAAACTCATTTAACATAGAGATTATAATAAAATAGTAAATTCCAGTATAATTAAATGAACACAACACCGCACGCCATTTCCAACAGCTGATTTTTGCTTTCATCTGGGTGTGTTTTGGCCCACTTAAGTGCAAGGGTGTGTATGTCAGTTCGGGTTACTGTATCGCCATCTTGGCGGTTTTCATTGACCCAACCTTCTAAATAATTTTCCAGTTTAGGCCAGTGACAGATGCCGGTCCTTACAGATCATTTTTTCTTGGGTTTCTTCTTCAGGGAGGCTTCACTTTTCTTAGAATCACGCACCATCTTTTCATTTACTCCATAATTCCTCACTGCAGCACTGTTGTTTGAAGAGCTTGCAAATGCAACAACTTTCAGCTTGAAACTTGCGTCATATATCATCCTTTTTGCTGGGGGAGCCGGGGATAAGATATTTTCAACTGTTGTCAGGTTGGTGTGTGGGTAATGAGTGGATGCCAGCAAGAGCATAAAGCCACGATGGTTTAGTAAATTGCCATGTAAGCTTGTTCAGTGTATGGGGGTGCCAATAAGCTGATGACAGTCTAAGCTATGTGCCGGCAGTGTAACGGATCCATAGTTTCGTAGCTGGCCGCTTGTTAGTGGCGCCACTGGTAGTTTGTTTACACCAGCTGATGCAAATGGCAGATCGTAAGCCAGGTGTACCATAATGTTCAACTATCATACAGTATATAGCGGTACTATTAAGGTGCTATACAGTGATCCCTCAGTTAACGAGTGCCTTGGTTTACGAGATTTCGGTTAACGAGTTAACCTTCCAAAAGATTCTTAACTTTGGTTAACGAGCAATCCCTCGATTAACAAGTTTTTATGAGCCGACCTCAACATGTTTTCACTTGCATTTGGTGGTCCACCAGCTGTAGTATTAGTCCGCCAATACAGTAATCGGTTCTAGGGCTTAAATTCCTTACTATTTTAGTAAATATCAAGAAGTTTATATTATTCAATAATTTTAAAAGTTTTATATTAAATTTTTTAGTCATTTTAACAATTATTGAACAAAATTGAAATATAGGAAGCTAGCTTTTTGCCTGCCATACAGCCTGTCAACACACCATACAGGTGTCAGTCTCTGTGTCTTTTCAGTGGAGGTAACATCTTGCTTGAGACTCTCTTCAACTACAGTGACCCCTCGGTTAACGAACAGTAGGGTGTAAGTCGGTATAGCCTATGCGACCTCTTCGTTCTCCGCCCTTAAAAGGTGTCTAATTCCTCGCATAACTTCAAAATTTCACATTGAGGAAATATGTAGAACCTCAACAATTGTTCATCACTAATGTTAAGAGCATACAATGCACAATTAAAAAAAGAATGGCAGCTCCCTAGTCAGTGCACTTCTTGTAAGCCTCTAATGATGGACTGTATGCACAAGCAATGACTCAATTTTGCTAATACCTACAAAGACTGGACACCAGAACAGTGGAGTAAGGTAATGTGATCATATGAAAGCATCTTCAGATGCATTTCAGGGCACCCAGGTAGGGTGAGATGACCAGTTGGGGTAAGCTGATACAACCCAGCATACAGTACACATTAAAAACAGTGAAACAGTGAATCAGCTATGATCTGAAGTTGTTTTAGTAGAGAAGTTGGTAGGGGTGGATTATATTTCCTCCCCCAGAATGTGACAATGAATGCTGACTGATACATTGATGTTCTTGAAAATCATTTGTTCATTTGTAAAATTTTTGACATTCATGGGTGCAATGTGTTTATGCAGGACAGTGCCCCCTGCCATAAGGCTAAGAAAGTGACAAAATGACTCCAGGACAATAACACTGATGTTCCACAGTGGCCAGGAAACAGTCATGACCTGAATTCCATTGAAAATGCCTGGAATTATCTAAAGGGGAAGCAGCCAAACTGCAATAACTCATCTGCCAAGCACCTGGAGGATGAGATCAGGCGTATCTGGACACAAGACCTTGATCCACAATACTTAAAAAAAACTTAGCTGACAGTACGCCATAAAGGATTAAAATGGTCATCAAAGCAGTACGTCTCATTTGATCACACACATACACTCACTTACTCGCATATATGCACACATACATACACTCACTCGCATATATGCACACATACATACACAAAAGCATTTGTAACATGCCTGTATTCACACACACATTACCAGACAACCACAATTGCTCCTTAATTACTTGGGCATTGAGACTGCGGCGGGGATGCTTTGACACTTGACCGTGGTTGAAAAGACAGACAGGCTTCGAGAAAATTAATTTAAAGGTCATGGGCAGCTGATCATAAGGTCATGGGCAGCTGATCATATGGGATGGGACTAAACTGGCAATAATATTCAAAGTATGGATGTGAAAATTATTCCCACATACGGTGCAGCAATTGCAGTGGCATTGTATACTGCATAGACTGTAGGAATTGCATTGAAAGGGTTAAATGGTAACAAATGTATTGTATTGTAGAAGAGCATTTTTGTGAATTGTGAGATCTAATTCATGACTGGAGGAGTAGGTGTTTTGACTGTTTTATCGTAATTGGTTGGTGAGCCCTCTAAATCACGAATCGGTTACTCTATCCTCTATCATAAAATGGGATATCAGGATTTAACCTCCTGTTTCACTGACACAGGATGCTGTAGAGTTGAAGAACATGTAATTCATGAGTTTTTATTACCTTCATTCAGAATCTGACAAAAGATGATCCCCCTTCCCCCATTGTCCCATTATTTGTAGTTGGAATTTGTACCAGTTGCTTGACTGAGATTGGTTGAAAACATTATTGTTGGTTCACAAAAGTGGTTGTGCCTTTTAATAATGACAGCTATGTAAGTGCAAAGGGATTAGCAGATTCAGGGATCAACTGAATAATGTATTAGCCAATTTCAGTGATTAAGATTGAAGGTAGTAGTGTATAGTGTGCTTTCAATTATCAAATTCTCAGATGGTGTATCGTGCTGCCAACATAAGATCACTTGATGATGGTGGACAGAGACTAAGGAAGCGCATTACTGAATTGGAGAAGGAGATAATGATGCTAGAACTTAAGACTAGTATCAACTTGGCAACATCAGAAGAAAAAATCATCCATGGTAAGTCAACCTTTCATATAAAATACATAACTTCAGATTGGAAACTTTTTTACATGGGAGCATCACCATTGAAAAAGTTCATTGTTGTTAGATTGTAAATATTTTACTGGATGGCTTCCTTTCTTAACTACACATGATAATTTGGAATCCTGCAAGAGCATGCTAAGGGCATACTATTGGGTTTTCCCTGTTTTGTTTACACACTATCTCAAGACTGGGTAATAGGAGAATGACCCAAAAATGATGATGAAGCCCTTGTGTGCCTGTAGTAATACAGTAATATTTCCATTACCCGGAATCCCTCAAACCCGGAATTCTCTGATAGCTGGAATTGAAATTAGCTCGGAAAAGCATTCCTCAAGCTGGAATTAAAAAAAAAATCCAGCTTTGGGAACAAATTTTCAAAGGTCGAAAACTGAGAGCATATTCTGAAAATGTCTTGAATAAAGGTGAAAGCTCAAGTATTTTAGGGAGGGTCCAGACCTGACTCAGTGTCAGGTGGAGGATTAGTGGTCTCATATTACTGACTTTCTTGGGTAGGGGATTAGTGGGTCTCATGACCTGAAGATGTCTTGAATAAGCACAAAACCTAAAGTATTTTAGAGAGATTGTGATAAGCATAAGTATAAATGAGCAAAGTTGTATCCCTTCAACATTACATAACAAAACATTTTAAAATATGGAGTGAGAAAGCAGCAAGGTGTGGGTGATTAGAGAGGTGGAGTGGAAAGGAGTGGTAAAATGCACCAGTGTTGCCAAGCGATAAGCTCCTCAACAGCTGATCTTTTAATTCGCCTCCATGCAGTCACACAACAAAACCCTCACTGGGTGCTTGTTGCCTTAATTCCCGTGTATGTGTGTGTTTTAGCTTGCCAAGCACATTGTAGGATTTGAAGAAGTTGATGAAGAGTTTGTTCAGGAGTCAGGTGACATGCCAAGACACTTACACAACACACACATTAACAGCACTACTAAACCATTGTTTTATAAAATTTTACATTATAATTTCTATTTTAAAATTGATTGATACATGATAGCTTGACAGGGCTACTTAGACAACTGATCAATGAATAAACCAGGACATATGGAGATTCCTTATACATTAGTGATGTCACAAAGCCTTGAAACTGCAACCACATAAATTATCACAAACTGTACTTAAATGTACTGTACTAAGTTAATTACTAAAATTATTATGTGTGGTGTAAAATAATGGATGTTTATTCTCAAATTAATGGCTATCTTAAAAGAATTTCAGCAATGCAAGTTATATTCTTCAAAGTCAAGTCAGTTACATTTTATAAGCAAAACAATAAAACCCCTCTGCCTTTATCCTTAAGTACTGTACAGTATGTGTTAATCTCCCCTGTCCTCCCAGTCGGAAGAGAAGGGTCATATGGGGGGTAAAAGTGACCGCGACACCCCCCCCCCACCTCAAACTTGTGTGTGTGTGTTTGTTTGTGTGTTTTTTTTTTTTAACGGTTTATTGAAAAAGTTCTGAAGGCTGAAAATATACATTGGACATAAATGACTTATTACATACATTGGTGGTTTAACAAAAGCCTTCATTAGAGAAAGGTAAAGAAACATACAGTGAACATACAGATTAATGTAGGTGTTGAACAGCAAACACGTAGTGTAGTAACTCCCTCCCAGATGGTGTTAGGAGGGACCTCACGTGATGTAGTAGTTCCCTCAGATGGTGTTATGAGGGACCTCACGTGGTGTAGTAATTCCCTCGCAGATGGTGTTATGAGGGACCATGTGGTGTAGTAATTCCCTCGCAGATGGTGTTATGGGGGACCTCATGTGGTGTAATTACCTCACAGATGGTGTTATGGGGGTCCTCACGTGGTGCAGTAATTCCCTCGCAGATGGTGTTATGAGGGACCATGTGGTGTAGTAATTCCCTCGCAGATGGTGTTATGGGGGACCTCATGTGGTGTAATTACCTCACAGATGGTGTTATGGGGGTCCTCACGTGGTGTAGTAATTCCCTCACAGATGGTGTTATGAGGGACCTGACGTGGTGTAGTAATTCCCTCACATGTGGTGTTATGAGGGACATGTGGTGTAGTAATTCCCTCACAGATGGTGTTATATGAGTGAGGTTTGGTCTTAGGCCTTCCTATCGTAGACGGATTAACACATCGCTGGTTGTTGTTGGGTCTCACGGGCCATTATCACTGGGTACCTGGGACCTCACTGTGTGAAGGTTAACTTGGGTACGACTGTAACTGTTGAGTTGTTCTCACTGACTTAAGCACTGTTCACCACTGTTTACCTCTGTTTAACACTGGTTCCAATCCTTTCCTAAATGAAATTGTAACTTCTGGCGAGAACTTGTTGATATTCCGGTGGGGAGGAGGGTTCAGGGGAGGGGGTTGGTATGGGCCAACTTAACAGTTGACCTGGCCATGTTACCCGTGTGGATGACAGTAGACTACCAAAGTAACTGCTTTGATAGTCACCTAACGAATAGTAAACGTAACGCCGCCGGACAATTGAAAAGGTATAAGGATAGTCTTCAGACAAACCTGAAAAAGTGCCAAATGAACCCCCCTTACCTGTGAGTCAATTACTACACATCATCACGCTTGGAGGAGCACCACACAAGAAGGTGTCACTACTTTCGAGTTAGCCCGACAAACTGAGGAAGACGAGCGCCAATGCTGGAAAGACTCTGCCACTGCACTAGATACAGCCCTCGACATGTGCAACTAATGTGGATGACCCTGCCGGTCCCGTATCAGCCTCTTTAGTCACCTCAAAACTCACCAACCTGGGTGACATCCCTAATAACTCATATCATTGTATCATAGCTGGATGATCGTCATACTCGATTCCGAGTGACAGCAAAGTAGTAGTAGAGTGTGTGGGTGGGTGGGGGAGGGGGGGGGGTGGAATGTGTGTGCATGTGCGCCTTCATGTCTGTGAATCTCTGCAGTGGCCAGGACATTTGTCTTGTCCACGACCTATTGGTATTTTCTTTCAAAAGGTGATACAGGTCTCCCTATCTATGACATTTTCCTTGACTGATGATGTATTAAGACCACCCTTCTATTTAAGAAAAACAAATTTCCATGAATTATGGTCAAAATCCCCAAATCGCTGATGCACGGAATATGGAATGCATCTCTTGCTGCACATGTCAGCTTTGGTCCACCCGCGTGCCGCCATGTGACCACTCGGTGCACTGGGTCCCAAGCTTTGTTTCATGGTGATCGCACATGCCCGTGATTGTGTAGCTCAACAATTATCAGTTGGTATCAGTGTTGGTTTTTATCATCAGTTTTCTCTTTGTTTTTGCTTTTTCCTTACAGTTAGAGGACATCACTAATGTTCACAAAGTACTCTGTTTTGGTGACTGTTAAGTGTCTTTTGCTATGTTTTCTGTGACTGTAAAGTACTTTGTCTCCGTTATTGTCAACACGATGTGAGAACTGTCGGCCGCAATAACGTTATCATTGTTCACTGATTTTTTAAAGTGCTGTGGTTCTGTTTTTGTAACTGAGTTGAGCATTGTAACTTTGAAAATTTCTGGAAGGCCAAGGCACCCAGGAATACCATGTCTGGAGGTGAAGCTTGACATTGTGAAGGCTCCAGACTCCCCAGAAGCTGTGTGGGAGTAAGAGTGACATCTTCACTCAACGTTCAAGACTCCCCTTAGCCTCAGTGGGGACATGTAATGATGATCAGGCTTGTTCTTATTGATGTGGTGAGTGTTGTTTAATTGTGTTTTATGTATATTATTATTGTAAGAATTTTATTTTCTGTGATACATGTGGGCTTTGGACTGGTTGGGACATATCCAGTTGAACCCCATGTTATAATGATCCTGTTTTATGATGTTTCGACTTGCGATGGATTTTTGGGGAACCTAACCCTATCGTTATTAGGGGGATACCTGTATTTCTGAAATGTCCACTATGGTATTGGGGTTATCTGGTCTTTTTGCCCATTAGTTCAATATACAGGTAACAATTATCTACTGCTGTATTAGTATTATAAGGTGTGTATATCTGTTGCTGCTATTTTGGAGGTACTGTACTATAAAACATTATAACATTGTTTTACAGTAAAAGTCCAAAGATCCGGATGCCAGAAATCCGGACCACCCGAGAATCCGGACTTTTCGAAAACGATTTATTTATTTATTTTTATTTATTTATTTATTTTAGCGGGCTTTTGTGTGTATATGCGCATGCGTGAGCGCCACAGCTGCACAGCAACAACAAGTGACCACGTGGTTGCCACTTTAAAACAAGCAGTCAAACTGTGACAACATACCATATATACTCGTCTATAACCCCCCCTCGTTTATCGGTCGACCCTGATTTTTTTACCAAGAAATCGTTAATTTATGATATTCCTTATTTATAGGTCGACCCACGTTTTTGAGGGTAATGGAACAACAAAACCTTCAGTAAAAACACTATGTCCTATAAACTGAGGCTCGCCGTGCCTGAAACACCGAGTGCCGAAGGCAAATTGTTTACCATTTATTATTACGACAATTTACACTGAAACGCGGGTAGTTTCAACAAAAATATTGTATATTTCCATTCAAGTATTTATTCAAGTCAATTAGGAGGGAATATTATTGTAATACAACAGTTTTTTAACTAAACCATTCAAAAAGCGATTACGGTAACATCTTTTGAACGAAAGAAGGCGAAAGTCATTGTTTTCGTCACGATTTTATCCCACTTTCCACTGTAATACGTACGTCATTTCAGCAAAAATATTACATTTCCGTGAATGCATTATATCAAGCACAGTATGAATAGAATATCATTGTAATATAACAGAATTTTAACCGAAAACTATTAAAAAAACGAGTAACATCTCAAGAACATCGGAAGCTTAGGTAAAGTCTTTTGTTTTCGTCATGTATTTTATCCTAGTTTACATTGAAATACATCACGTTTCAGCAAAACTACTATTTATTTCCGAGAATATATTCATTCAGGCGCAGTTTAGGTAAAATATACGTGTGATGTAATAGTTTTTTAACTGAAAACGATTCGAAAAACACGTACCCTCTAGCCCTGTACAAGGAGAGGACTGGGAGAAGCTGTTTGGTGCTGCAGACGATGACAAGGAAAATGATTTTGATGGATTTTAATGAAAATATTCAGAAATATGGTATCGTAGTATTTATTCAAGTCAATTAGGATAGAATATTATTGTAATACAACAGTTTTTTAACTGAAAACCATTCGAAAAGCGATTACGGTAACATCTTTTGAAGGAAAGAAAGCGAAAGTCATTGTTTTCGTCACGATTTTATCCCACTTTCCATTGTAATACGTACGTCGTTTCAGCAAAAATATTACATTTCCGTGAATGCATTACATCAAGCACAGTATGAATAGAATACCACTGTAATATAAATATATTTTGAGTCCTACTCTTTCCATTTACAGAGTACTGTACAAGCCCATAATAATGGCTCCTAAAGTGGATAAACTTCGTTGTGTGAAGAGAAAGAAGAACACGTTGAAATTGAGTGACAAACTTGAAATAATTAAGAAAGAACGTGGTGTGAGCAATACTGTTCTAATGGAAACATCCGACATTGGAAAGTCTACAATTTATGATATAAAAAAGGCAAAGAATAAAATTCTAGAATTCACAGCTTTTTCATTAAAACTGCTCGTTTTGATAAATGAAGCATGCTATATTTGCTAATGAATAAACTATCAAAATGTACCTGTTCATCTCTTCTTTATTCCTCCTTAAATTTGAATTTTAAAAGTACTGCCTGAGAATCCGGAAAATCCGAAAATCCGGACCGACCCAATCCCCAAGCAGTCCGGATTTTGGACTTCTACTGTATATAACTTTCCCTTGGACTAATTACTTGTTTGCTTTTAAATGATAATTCTGTTGTAGGTATTCCTTAAAAAATGTAAATATTGGTGCATTTATGTCGGAAATTTAACAATAATAGGAATTTTTTTCCAGTTGATGGTCCTCAACAAAGTTATCAACAGACAAAGCTACTGGACTACCCACATTTCTCAGCAACTAACCCAAAACCAAAGGTGCACCCATCACAACCTCAGCTGTCTCAACATGTCCTGAATGCAATGTATGCTGCTGATAGGGACTACACTTCCCGTGATTATGGAGGAAAGATCTCATCTGGTCAGTTACTACTTCTAAGTTATTTCTTTTAGGTAACAGTTAGGTCAACCTTAGTGGCTTCCAGGAGCATTACCATAGGATAAATGTAATTTTAATTATAGAACATTTTCGATTTATTTGTCACAATTGCCCTTAAAATCTCTGATGTGAGGGAAGTGTTTTTATTTGTTGTCTCAACAAAATATTACTTGGAGAGTCATATTGTTTTATCCTTCAATAACTTAATGGTCTTTTATTTTCTTGGCAAAATTTATCTGGAGCCTGTCACTTGTATATCTTAATGGAGTGATGTGTGACATCATAGTCACGTGTTTGTCAAATGATAAAATTCACAGCTGAAGATCACTGGTCAAACCTTGTCTATAATGTAACTCTTGTGTTAACATATTTTGATAAAACCACATAAATATATAATTATCACTTGGTAGAATGTAGAACTCTGAATTCAAACATCTTTGTTGAAGGACAAATACCACCAATAGAAAAGTGCAGAATGCAAATTGATGTCAGTAAAAACTAGGGTTCATGGCTGAATGTCACTAGTAAAAACCTTGCTCAGAGAAAGGCACTGTATATACAGGTAGATAATTTGAACCCCTGTGTATGGGTATATGTAATTGTTTTAACCATTTCTTGTCATTTTTCAGTCTTGTATTGCTCCATTCTCCTTATAGTTCCCCTTTTTTGAGGTATTGCTATCACTTAATCAGTTCTGCATAAGACTGGGAAAGCTATATAGATAATGGATTGGTTTATGGAAAAATTCCATTTCAACTTTTCATGTACAGGTGCAGTATTATATATACTTTACAGCTCGTGAACGGGAGATGGTAAGAATCACAGGAGATGCTATAGAGGGTCTCCACAATGCCCTGAAATCAGCTCCTGATGTTGAAGAGGTAGAGGAGCAACAGCCAGAGGGTTTAAAGGTGCCCCTCTTGGTTCACCAGTCTCGTGCACTTGCTTGGCTTCTCTGGAGGGAGAGGCAGTTACCTCCTGGTGGTATTCTTGGTAAGGTGTTCACCACTTTCTATAATATAAATTAATCCCAACTGTGAAACTGTTTGGTGGAAGTGGTTAAGTCTGGAGATCACCTACAGTAAGCTGCTGGGTTTTGCTTGTATATAGAATTTTTTTTTTTACGGGGATTAGCCCACCCGGGCACAGGTCACTAACCCACATCGGGGCCTGGGGGCAAAAATGTAATAATAATCATAATAATAATAATAATAATTCGTAGTAAATAAAATTATAATATAAAACACAAAATTAAAAATAAAATAAAATAAAAATTATAATACAGTAATAATAACGAACCATAAAGAAACAAAAATGAAAAAAAATCAAGTGAGAAACATTATACAGGTTGTACCTCTCTAGTCCGGCATTCTGTGGTCCGGAAACTCCCGTGATCCGGAACGATTTTAGTTTGTCCAATAGGTAGATAGGCAGCTTTTTTTTTTTTTTTAATCTTGATTATTATTATTATTATTATTATTACAGGAGTATTAAATTTTTGCCCCTCAGGCCCCAATGTGGGTCAGTGACCTATGCCCGGGTGGGCTAATCCCCGTAAAAAAACAACAACGACGAAAAAGCCGGGGGAAATTAAGGTTTGTTTACATCCGGCAGTTAAAGCTCTCTCTCTCTCTCTCTCTACTTGTCTAGAGTACAGTGGCCCTCGGTTATGAACTCAATCCGTTCCAGAAGGTCGTTCGTTAACCGAAACGTTCGTTAACCGAAACCATTGTTTCAATGGGTTTTTGGGTAATTGGTTCCAGCTCACCGAAAATTTCCTAACTTCAACAAAAATGGCGGAAAAATTTACTTACTTTGAGGTGTGTATGTAGAAGGCTCCTGGATGATGGTGATGATGTGCATTTGAAGTGGGAGGTGCAGGAGGAGAAGGGAGAAGAGAAGGAAGTGGAGGTGGAGGAGAAGCATTTTACTGCTTCTTGGAAGGTGAGTCACCTTCCATGAAAATGTCAGGAACCTCTGGACTGACAGATTCTCCACCATGAACATCCTCTCTCCTTCTTGAAGTGGAAGGCTGAGGGCTAGCATCTTGTTCCCTCTGCCTTTTACTGAAGAAAGTGTCAATTGTGGTCTGTGGGGCATCTGTCCTCCTCACCATTAACTTATGTTTAAAGAAGGAGACCACTGAGTCCTCAACATGACACAAAGTTAGTTCAGTTTTTTCCACTTCTGGGTGCTTTGAAGCCAGTTCCCTGAACTTCTCCCAGTGGTAAATCACATCTTTCAACTGTTTAGCTGACATATGGTCATCACTTTCAATTTCCTCCTCACCACTGTCAGCCTCTACCCGTAACATCTCATCCAGTTCCTTCAAGTCATTAGGAGTAAGTTCCTCCTCATGAGACATCACAAGCTCTTCCACATCCTTCTCCTCCACTTCAAGACCCAATGACTGACCAATGGACACAATCTCCTGGTCCAACTCTGTGTCATCCTCAAATCCCTCAAAATCATGGACTACTGATGGCCACAGTGCTTTCCATGAAGAATTGAGGGTTCTATTGGAGACTTCTTGCCATGATGACACAATCAATTTTACAGCCTCCAGGACGTTGAATTGTGTCTTCCAGAACTGTTTCAGTGTTAGTTCAGGATCAATGGAAGTTGCCTGATGACACCTCCTAAACATTTTCTTCATGTACAACTTCTTGAAGTTGCTGATCACATTCTGGTCCATTGGCTGTATGAGTGATGTAGTGTTTGGAGGCAAAAACAACACTTTCACAAAGTCAAATTTATACTCCAAATTTCTGGCAAGGTCAGGGTCATGACCAGGAGCATTATCCATGAGGAGAAGAGCCTTTAAAGGAAGTTTATTGGTGGTTAGGTAGCTCTTGACAGAGGGGCAAAACACATCAATAGCCCATTCATTAAAGAACTGTCTTGTCACCCATGCCTTACGGTTGGACTTCCAATAAACTCCAAGCATTGTTCTTACCACTTTCTGTTGCTTGAACACCCTGGGGTTTTCAGAGTGGTAGACAAGCATAGGCTTCAGTCGGAAATCCCCTGAAGCATTGGCACCAAGCAATAGAGTGAGACGGTCTTTCATGGGTTTATGCCCAGGTAAAGAGGCTTCATCCTTGGTGATGAATGTTCTTTTGGGCATCTTTTTCCAGAACAGCCCAGTTTCGTCAACATTGAACACTTGCTGTGGAAGATAATTTTCTTCTTCCATCAGTTTTTTAAATTCAATTAAAAACTTTGCTGCCCCTTCTTTATCAGCACTAGCAGCTTCACCATGCCTAACAACACTTAAAATGTCACTTCTTTTCTTAAATTTTTCGAACCAGCCTTTGCTAGCCCGAAAATCTTCAAATTCTGTTCCTGAAGAACTAGGTTGATCTGTCTTTAAATGTTCATAAATCTCCCTGGCTCTTTCACAAATGAAATCACCAGAAACTGAATCACCTTTCATCTGTTTTTCCCTAATCCAGATGATAAGTAACCTCTCAGTTTCTACGATTAGGGATCTACTTTTAAACACTCTTGTAGATTTGTCTCTCACGTTCACTTCCTTAAATTTGTCTTTTTGTGCAAGAATTGTCGACACAGTTGATGCCGACATGCCATATTCTTTGCATAGCGCATTTGATTTAATACCTTGTTCGTGTTTTTTTATTATTTCCTGCTTCATTTGGATTGAAATCACTTTTCTTGATCTCTTAGGCCCCATGCTGGATTCAAACAATGGCAACACGTATTTTTCAAAGTTAAACTAGCTGTAAATAAAGAATATTTTCTTTAAAATAACACTGCACTGCACTATATATTGTCAATATGTAAAATAATTTTCAAAATGACCAATAATTTGCTTGGAAACACAGAAAAAAAGCGTTTAGTTGAAGAGAGTCTCAAGCAAGATGTTACCTCCAGTGAAAACAGAGAGAGACTGACGCCTGTTTGCTGTGTTAAGAGGCTGGATGCCGCGCATTAAACTAGTCACTTTACCTTCAATTTTGTTCAATAATTGTTAAAATGACTAAAAAATTGAATATTAAACTTTTAAAATAATTGAATAGTATAAACTTCTTGATATTTACAAAAATAGTAAGGAATTTAAGCCCTAGAACCGATTAATGTATTGGCGGACTGATACTAAAGCTGGTTGCCCGGTCAGTGCAAGCGAAAACATGTTGAGGTCGGTTCGTAAGAGTTGGAGTGAATTTTTAGTTAAGCAATTGAAGATCTTATATGGAAGGCAGTTCGTTAATCGAAATTCGTTAACGAGGTGTTCGTTAAGCGAGGGTCACTGTACAACATTTAACCCAATATATATGAGCAGTAAATAAGTTATTGCTTTATATTCTTATGTAGAGTAATGACGATATGTTTTCACATGTGCGCACTTACATACGTGCAGTCTCACTTTTTTTTTTACCATTAATGGTTAGCTACTTATATTGTTCCATTAATTAACATTAAATAACATTACAGGTACTTCAAACAACCATATTAATTTTTTTACATTAATTTTACTACAGCTAAAATCAGGGTCTTATTTTCTTCAATTTTATATGCAGAACCAATCAATCACTGGTTTTGTAAGCTTTAACATAAACAATGCCGGCAGCCGTCTCGTCTCCTCTAATATTCCACGTATTATTAATAAATTGTATTGTTAATTTTGCACACACATTAATTCAATAAAAACAAATTCAGAAACATTAATTAAAATATATATGAACAGTAAATAAGTGTTGCCTTCATATTCTTATGTAAAGTAATAATGATATGTTTTCACGTGTGCGCATGCGCACTTACATACGCGATCTCTCTTTTTTTCTTTACCATTATCGTTAGCTACTTATATTGTTCCATTTATTAACATTAAATAACATTACAGGTACTTCAGGCAACTATATTAATTTTTTTACATTAATTTTACTACAGCTAAAGTCAGGGTCTTATATTCTTCAGTTTTATATGTAGAACCAATCAATCACTGGTTTTGTAAGCTTTAACATAAACAATGCCGGCAACCGTCTCGTCTCCTCTAATATTCCACGTATTATTAATAAATTGTATTGTTAATTTTGCACACACAAACATTAATTCAATAAAAAGAAATTCAGAAACATTAATTAAAATATATATGAACAGTAAATAAGTGTTGCTTTCATATTCTTATGTAAAGTAATGACGATATGTATTCACGTGTGCGCATGCGCACTTACATACGCGATCTCTCTTTTTTCTTTACCATTATCGTTAGCTACTTCTCTTGTTTCATTTATTTCCATTTATTAACATTAAATAACATTACTTAAAACAACCATATTAATTTTACTACAGCTACAGCCAAGGTCTTATTTTCTTCAGTCTTATATGTAGAACCAGTCAGTCACTGGTTTTGTAATCAACGAAAACAATGCTGTGTCATTTCCTCGTGTGTTTTAATATTCTACGTATTATTAATGAATTGTATTGCTCATTTTGCACACATAAACATTAATTCAATAAAAAAGACATTCAGTAATAAACAATAATGAATCTTTTGTACATAAGAGAAATGACGCTGTTTACACGATTATGCCCGTCGTCTGCACGTTGGCGGGCCGTTCAAACCCGTCGAAATTCAAGTTTCCGCCGTCAAAATTTTTATTTATTTATTTTTTTGTGTGTTCCAATAAAATACGTTAAGAATTAAAAACTCGTGAAATTTGATAAGCTACTATACGACATTTAACCCTTCAATATGTCTTTAAAGAGACCATGATGCAGAGAAAGTGGTGCTAGTGCTTCCAAGCATAAGCACAAGTCACTATCAATCCAGGAAAAGGGTGAATTTCCATGGTCCGGCACCGGTCAGGTCCCGAGGTTGCCGGACTAGAGAGGTACAACCTGTATGTATGTTGTGTTGTCAATAGTAAGAGAAACAATTGAGACCCTGCAATTGTGTGTAAATGAAACAGAAAGTCAGATTAGCAACCTGGGACTGGGTCACAATTTTTATGATGCCATATGGCAGCAGGGTCTACCATTAGACAATACAGTATTTACAATTACAGTATAGGATTCACCTCAGTTTCTCATTTAAACAATACAGTATCTTTGAAAGTACAAGTACAGGTTGTGGATCCTTTGTTTGAAATTCTAGAAACTGATAGTTTAAATGAACTATAATGTATGCAAGTATGGAATAAAGTTTTTCTAGGTAGAGTAGAGCCTTAATTGTCCAATTTATATGGGGAGGGGGGGGGGTGTCAGATATGCTAACACGTTGGACAGTCGAGGGAGAAAGCGTTTACTGTACTGTGATTTTACAATAAGATGACAATTGTTTTAAACAGTATAATTAATGTACAGTCAACTCTCTTATAACTGAGGGGTTAAGTTCATTCTCCCTCTCTATAAAAAAAGTGAAGTTAGGGTTTGGATTCTTGGACTTCCTCTCCAATATAATTTTTTTTTTTTACCTATAGCACAGTTTGTAATTGAAGTCACACAGTTGTGGGTGGAGCTTCTGGGCGACCACGTGGTAGCGGTGTGGAGGACAAACAAAGCTCTGTTTACCTGTTACCCTTGATAATAAATTCAATTGACCACTGCTCCAATTATTTTCTTACTCATTAAAAGGCATAGATCAAATTACACTAAAGTCTAACAGCTATCAGTATATGAACTATATACTTCTGATGAGATGTTTGTCCTCTGTTCCAACATTGTCACACTATTGCCGCATCATCTCGAATCTGTTTTTAGTATCATTGGCGAATGACAAAATGTGCTATTCTCAGAGATTGGGGACTCGCGTCTGCTCTTTAGACTGTGAGTACAACTGAGGCCTTTATTTTGTGGACTAGAGACTATGGCAACTATAGCTGTTATTTTGGGCTTTATCAAACATATACAAGAACAAAATTATTTTAAGTTTTTCCATGGCTTCCTAGGAGGAGGAATAAGAGTGTTTGGTTTTGTGCCTCATGCTGTCATTAGCAAAATGTAAACATTGCTGTCAATTCAATACAGACACTTTCCGGGTTACAGGTGGGTTATGTTCCTGTGGGATGTGTTCCTGTAAAACCAAGCGTTAAGCTAAATCATCACTAAATGAGGGATAATATCTGTGGGGATGGCATGTTGCCACTGTTTTACGTAATGAAACAGTAAAGATTGTGGAATATTCATTACAATAATCTAATGTAACTTTGAAATAAAGACATAATAAAAAACTATAAAATAAGAAGTGGACCTGGCATTTTGCCAAGTTAGACTGTCACTGTAGATACATTCCCCTACCAGGCCAAGCTGTGAGCTGTGTTTCTTTCACATGGCACCCACAGTTATACAATGTGCCAAAAAAATTATTAAATTAATTTCGTTATCATAAGGTCAAAAACAAAAAGGGAAAACATTTCTTATATGTGTGGGAGTTAGCACACAGAGTGGGAGAAGGGGAGAGCCATGATTGTGCTACTTCTATGAGATACCTTGTAGTAACAAAAGCATATGCCGTTGATTGTGTTCGTTTCTCTGTCTACCATGTCCACCGACAGTTAGAAATAACTGTACACATTTTTTGCAGTTCTTGAAGTTCTCACAGTTGAATGTCCAAGGATCCTGATATTGATCCTCCCTCTCTCCCTCCCTCTCTGTAGATCCATAATGGAAACGTGGCCAATATAATATTGATAAAACCACAAAGGAAAAGGGAAACATTGGAGCACCTTTGCTTTCATCTATATTCAATACATCTTTAGAGGCAAATAAATTTATAAAAGTTGAGGAAAAACCATTACAATTATCACAACCTGTGCTCAAATGTACTTAGTTAATTATTAAAAATCCATAATTTTGAACAACATATTACTGTACTTAATGTGTACTCAAATGTTCTACGGTAGAGACTACAATTTTATCTCCACTGCAGACTATGGGATGTTTATACTCAAATTAATTGCTATCTTGCAAGAATATCCTGTCATATAGCAGGGTGGGGAGGGCCGCTGCTCGACATACGTGTAACTTTGCAGATAATTAAAGTTCCCCACCGCTGAAGACAATGTTTTGGTATCTGTCAAAGGCTTGAGATGCACATCTGATCCGATGTAGAATCTCTTCATCAATGTCTGCGGTGGTGGACAGGTGGGAGCGCCGAGATACCGAAAGTGGGTAACATTAGAGAGGTTAGTACCGTAAAGCTGGGTGGATGGTGGAGGTGTGTCTGAACCAGGGGCAGGCGGAAAGAGAATCTGAGTCTTACGTACATTCACCTCAAGGCCTACCATAAGAGTCGAACAGTCGGTATTCTCATCATTGTTTTTACGTGCTCTACCAATATGCACTCCGAAATTCTTTGATGAGGAATATAGATATAGATATAATATTGGTTTGAACCTTAAGTACCGTAGTTCTTTTATATACAAATGCCTTAACATTACTAAGAATTCTTTTTATAGAAGTAATCCTCAGCCAACCCATGACAATAAGAATTTCTTAGTATTACCATTTAACAAAAATTTCTCTCAAATTCCTATACAACTGAAAACCTGGAACGTTAATGTGACATTTGAAAACTCGTGCACTGTAAAACAAATGTTAATTAAGAACTCCCCCAACAATGCAGGCGGCTGCATTTACAAGGTTCCTTACAAGGAATGTAATATGTTCTACTTAGGCCAGACGGGTAAAGATCTTATAACTAGACTTAAACAACATAAATATGGTGTTAGGACAGGCCAGGAATCTGTTCATTCATATGAGAGATAATAAACATTGCATTGACTGGGATAATGCCTCCTCAATTTTACAATGCAGTTCAATTGTCAGTAGGAACATTATAGAATCCAGTCTCATTAAACATACTGAATCTGTCGACATGAACTTGTGTAATGGCATGTACAAACTGGTAAATTTTGTGATTAAGAAGATTTGTAACCAGGTGAGAGGGTTGGGTCATCCTCCCTTTTTTACCTGAATACGGACACCTGCTGTCCCTAGGGATTTACTGTATACATTAGCCTTGTCAATATCTACTCCTTAATCGGTTCCTACCCCTGAGATGTGAATTACACGAAAGTGTTTAGTAAGGGTATGGGCAATTTTGTGATTTAAGAAGATAAGTAAGGATTGGGTCACTACCCTATGACCTGAATATTGTGGACACCTGGTGTTCCCTGGGGACTTGATCTCGCTCTCCTTTACTGTATATATTAGCCTTGTCAAGTATTACTCCTTATTCTGTACTCACCTCTGAAGATGTGAATTACATGAAAGCGCTTGGGAACTTTGTGTTTTCTTGTTTCCTTGTGGTTATCAGCACATACATACATAAACACACAATTGTGTTGCATCTTACATGGGGGTTATGTTTCATAGGGATTGCCTGAAGCTAAAAATGCATGTACAGGTGCTCCTCTACTTATGAACAAGTTACGTTCCTGAGGCTCTTGTAGATAACAAACATACAGTGATCCCTCGGTTAACGAAATTTCGGTTACCAGTAACGAATTACCTTCCATAAGATTCTTCACTTCGGTTAACAAAAAAATTTCAGTTAACGAATTCCTTACGAATTTTTCCCAACATGTTTTCGCCTGCTTTTGCCTGCTCACCAGCTGTAGTATTAGTCCGCCAATACAGTAATCGGTTTTAGGGCTTAAATTCGTTACCATTTGAGTAAATATAAAGAAGGTTGTACTATTCAATAATTTTCCAAGTCTTATATTAAAGTTTCTAGTCATTTTAACAATTATTTAACATAATTGAAGTACAGGGAACTAGTTTTTAGCGCGCCAAACAGCCACTTGACTCACCCAAAATGGCGTCAGTGTGTGTCCCTGCTCAGTGGAGGAAGCTTCTTGCTTGAGTCTCACTTGAACGTAAACTATTTTTACGTTTTTACAGTACAATTATTGGTGATTCTGTAGTTTATTTCACATATTAACAATATATAATGCAGTGCAGTGTTGATTTAAAGAAAATAATCTTGAATTACACCAATTGAACTAAAATTTTATGGGTGAAATGGCGGCATGGGGTGACTTCTCTTCCACCCCAATGCCTTCTCTTCTCCCTTCTCCTCCACCCCCATTCTAATTCCCATCATCATCATCATCAACCAGGAGCCTTCTACATGCACACCTCAAAGTAAGTGTACTTTACTGCATTTATTTTTAGTTTGTACTGTAATTTTGTTAACGAACGACCTTCCGAACGAATTGTGTTCGTTAACCAAGGGACCACTGTATTGTAAAAAATGAAAAGATTATGGATATTTAGTACAGCTATACCCTTTAATACAGCCTAAAAACCTGGCTCGCTCTTCTCTTAGGTAATGTTCATTCTATCTGGAATTTTCTTCAAAATAATCCAGTCTCATCCACATTAAACACCTGATCTGATGATGATTGTACCTCTGAAAGTTTGTAAGTTGAACGTTCTTAAGTAGAGGAGCACCTGTATTTAAAATTACCCTTGAAAATCTTTTAAATCGCCCATAAAATACATGGTTATATTTCCCTATAATGCAATGTGGTTTAGAAATAAAGAAAATATAATATAAAACTATAAACTAAGAAAAAAGTTATGGAATTTTTAGGTTGACAGATCCCCTTCATTACTTGCCAAGTTATACTATTTGAAATGAATAATCTTAATTATTTTTCTGCTTCTTAAACTGTGATTTTTATGAATGGATAGTTAATTTAATGTTTGTTGATCATTAATATATATTTTTTCCACAGCTGATGACATGGGCCTTGGCAAAACTCTGGCTATGATCTCTTTAATTTTACGTCATCAAGAATTAGTTAAAGATGGAACTATTATTGAAGACTTCTCCTCAGTGAAAGACTCTGACAACGAAAGTGGAGATGATGACAACCAAAAGAGTGGTGGATGGATTCAAAATAAATGTGCAGGTATGGAAAAAATATTACAAATCTCTAAATATACAGTGGCCCTCGGTTAAAACTCAATCCGTTCCAGAAGGTCGTTTAACCGAAACGTTCGTTAACCGAAACCATTGTTTCAATGGGTTTTTGGGTAATTGGTTCCAGCTCACCGAAAATTTCCTAAATTCAACAAAAATGGTAGAAAAGTTCACTTACTTTGAGGTGTGTATGTAGAAGGCTCCTGGATGATGATGATGATGATGGGATTTAGAATGGGGGTGGAGGAGAAGGAAGAAGAGAAGGCATTGGGGTGGAAGAGAAGTCACCCCATGGTGCCATTTCACCCATAAAATTTTAGCTCTCTGGTTTAATTCAAGATTATTTTCTTTAAATCAACGCTGCACTGCATTATATATTGTCAATATATAAAATATATTTCAAAATGACCAATAATTTGCTTGGAAACACAGAAAAAAAGCGTTTAGTTGAAGAGAGTCTCAAGCAAGATGTTACCTCCAGTGAAAACAGAGAGAGACTGACGCCTGTTTGCTGTGTTAAGAGGCTGGATGCCGCGCATTAAACTAGTCACTTTACCTTCAATTTTGTTCAATAATTGTTAAAATGACTAAAAAATTGAATATTAAACTTTTAAAATTATTGAATAGTATAAACTTCTTGATATTTACAAAAATAGTAAGGAATTTAAGCCCTAGAACCGATTAATGTATTGGCGGACTGATACTAAAGCTGGTTGCCCGGTCAGTGCAAGCGAAAACATGTTGAGGTCGGTTCGTAAGAAGTTCGTTAAGCGAATTTTTTTTCGTTAACCGAATTGAAGATCCTTATGGAAGGCAGTTCGTTAATCGAAATTACGTTAACCGAGGTGTTCGTTAAACGAGGGGTCACTGTACCAGTAACAAAGTACTGTTTACTTGATCAAGTGGCTCTAACCATGCCATTCCTATCTGATTGAGTTTGTGAAGTAAATCTCATACAGTGAACCCTCGCTTTACGCGGTTTCACTTTACGTGTTTCTACATTTACGCGGTACCCTGCCAGAACCGGAATTCCCACTTTACGCGGTGCATCTACTCATATACGCGGGTGAAGTATAATTTTTTTATTTAGCTCATAAAATTCATACAAATTATCCGGCCAGAATATAATTTACATTGCTGGAATTCTTACAATTTGATGATCATTTTGAATATAAGCATCATAGATTTTGCATTAGACATACAAATTTTAGATCTAATGCAAGTATTTTGTTTACTCAGAGCAAATATGTTATCTTTTGTGCAAAATATATGACGTGTATATTCAAAATATTCCTGGTCTTGCAAGGAATCCAGCAATGTCAATTATATTATCCTAACTTTAGTCTGAGGTATTATTTATTACTAAAAATGTAAATATACTGTCGGAAAAAGTGGAGTTTGGGGATGGGCCAGTTTCTATTGGAATTAATCCCATATGTACTGTTGTTCACTTAACGCGGTTTTCACTTAACACGGTACCCTCTGGGTTTTATTGACCGCGTTAAGTGGGGTACAACTGTATTTCATTATTATTATTATTATTATTATTATTATAATTATTATTATAATTATTATTATTATTATTGTTATTATTTTTATTTTTATTATTTTTATTTTTATTTTTATTATTATTATTTATTATTTATTATTTATTTATTATTATTATTATTATTATTATTATTATTATTATTATTATTATTATTATTTATTATTTATTATTATCATCATCATCATCATCATCATCATCATCATCATCATCATCATTCCCCAGGCCTCGATGTGGGTCAGTGACCTGTGTCCGGGTGGGCTAATCCCCATAAAAAAAGAAAAAAGAAAAAAAAAGTCATTTGTGATATCCTTATATTTCAGGTCCATCGAAATGCCGTTCTCTAGTGCCATCCAGTGGCACATTGGTGGTGTGTCCAGCTTCCCTTCTTGGTCAGTGGCAGGGAGAAGCTCAACTGAGGGTCTCCAGGAGAAAATTGAAGATCCTAGTTTATCATGGGACCAACAGAGAGATGGATATCCGTTCGTAAGTTTTACTTTACTTTTTTATACATGCTTAGTACTTAGGTTGGAAGTTGGGTAGGGGGTGCTCATTATATGTTGAGGATGTATATTTTATCATTGATAATATTCCCCTTTGCTTTGATGACCATTTTAATTCTTCATGGCGTACTGTCAGCGATTTTTTTAAGTATTGTGGATCAAGGTCTTGTGTCCAGATACGCCTGATCTCGTCCGCCAGGTGCTTGGCAGATGAGGTATTGCTGTTTGGCCGCTTCCCCTTGAGATAATTCCAGGCATTTTCAATGGGATTCAGGTCATGACTGCTTCCTGGCCACTGTAGAACATCAGTGTTATTTTCCTGGAGCCATTTTGTCACTGTCTTAGCCTTATGGCAGGGGGCACTATCCTGCATAAACAAATTGCACCCCTACCAACTTTTCTACTTAAACAACTTCAGATCATAGCTGATTCACTGTTTCATGTTTTTAATGTGTATGCTGGGTTGTATCGGCTTCCCTCAACTGGTCGTCTCACCCTACCTGGGTGCCCTGAAATGCATCTGAAGGTGCTTTCATATGACCACATTACAGTAAGTCCTCGCTTAACGTTGTTTTGGTACTACGTTGCTGAAATTTGGAGTCCAAAAATTTTTTGAACATCCTTGTTATCCGATACTACGTTGTTTTGCATCGTCACAGACTACTTTCTATGGCGCAACACCCGCTCCTGTCTGGCCATGCTACGCTCTCAGCTCGGTGCGCTGCCCTCACTCACGGAACGTCGCAGCGTCCCCAAGTGACACCAAACCAGTCTCGGTTACAACTTCACATCATTCGTTTGTACTTAAGTGTTTTTGCTCTAAAACTGTACTCTAACCAATCAAAATGGCTTCCAAGCGCCCATCAAGTGCTTTTGATGCTAGTGTAGTGAAGAGGCAATGTAAGACCATTACTCTTGCTACGAAAATAGATGTATTAACCTGATTTGAAAAAGGGGAACGTGCTGTGGACATAGCTGCTGTGCTTGGTCTAACCCCCACAACGGTGCATACTATCCGGACCAACGCTGACAAGATTAAAGTTAGTGCTGGAACTGGTTCTTCTCTGAGTGCAACTAAGACGACTTGTGCTAAACGCACTTTGATAGAGAAGATGGAAAAGATGCTGGCAATGTGGATGGAGGACCAGAATCAATACAATGCCCCTGTGAGCCTTATGGTTATCCAGCATAAAGCCAGATTCTTGTTTGACTACTTAAAGGCAGAAGAGGGTGAAGGATCGAAGGAAGATACCTTTACAGCCAGCTGAGGATGATTTCAACGATTTAAGCGTCGATATAACTTCCACAACATAAAAATGACTGGTGAAGCTGCCAGCTCAGATACAGTTGCTGCCAAGACATTCCCGCCAAGAACGGAGGAGGAGTAAACAGCGGCGGAGGAGGAACAAGCAGCGGCGGAGGAACCCCATTCAGAGCAGGAGGAGGAGGAGGAGGAGGAGGAGAAGACAGAAGACAGCCGCAGAGTCTCAGTGATTCGCCACCCTCTTCCTCTCCCGCCCTCCTCCGCTCCCACCCTCCTTCACTCCCGCCATCCTCCTCCTTCGCTCCACTACCCACCACACACTCGCTCTACCACCTCTGCCCATCGGTGAGTACCAATAGTACAAACTTAGTACTGTAGTTCTATATACTATATTCTATAGAAATGGCAATGATTTTCTGAATATGTAACTTTTTTCATGGGGCAAAGGGAGGCTCAGGAATGTAACTCCTGTATTTTATCTATTTCTTATGGGGAAATTGATCCGCTTAACGTTGTTTCGCATAACGTCGCATTTTCAGGAACGTAACCCCGACGTTAAGCGAGGATGCCCTGCACCTTACCCCACTGTTCCGGTGTCCAGTCTTTGTAGGTACAGTTTTTTCTCGATTTAATGATATAATTCGAGCCACCCCTGTTCGTTAACCCCTAGGCCCTGGGTGACGTTCCAGAATGTCCGACCGGCGCGCCCGAGTGATGTTCCAGAACGCGCGCCTTTTCCCGCCACTGCTAAAATGCCCAGCGTGGGTTATCAGGTTCCCTTGTGACTATTTTCCTGTCACGCCACACCTCAGCCGCAGGGAAGCTTCCTGAACGTAATAACCTACTTTTGTTTGTTTTATTTTCATTATTTGTCTATTTTATCATGTTGTATCAAAGTAATATTGCTAAAAGTAGTGGAGTTGTATTGTAGGGTAGTGTTACTGTAAAATAATGCAATGATTATGTTATAAATGTATTTATTTGTGGAATTATTATTTTATGTATTACTTGCTCTACATATACATATATATATATATATATATATATATATATATATATATATATATATATATATATATATATATATATATATATATATATATATATATATATATATATATATATATATATATATATATATATATATATATATATATATATATATATATATATATATATATATATATATATATATATATACATATATATATTTCCAACATACATGGGGGTTGGGTAACAGAGATATCAGATTATTTATTGAATATTATTACTCTTGTCAGCCCCCCCCCATGTCATATTTACGTATATACACATGTGGGGTTTTTAAGACCAAATTATTTGACAAAAAATTGGGGGTTGACCTCTAAATGGGTAATAGTTTCATTAGGTTGAAAAATATTTACCAGTAAACAATGGAAATGATGCACCAACGCACCACCAGCTGTGAGTGTCGGTACAGTTGCCAGGGCAGATCTCTTGCGTCATCATAGCAAGCCCAAAGTAGCCAAATCCATGGTATGGTAGCACAGGATGATGTAAAACATAAAGTATTCATTTATTAAAGTTTATTTATAGATACTGGACATAAATTTTTGTTCATTACATTTGAAACATCAATCTTTGTTAATTAAATTTGAAACAAACGAAAACTACGATACCGTATTTTCATTAAAATATTATATCAAGTATATTTTACCATAACTGGGACTGAATGAATATATTCTCAGAAATAAATATGGAAATGTAATATTTTGGCTGAAATGACTTACATATTACATTGAAAAGTGGGATAAAATCATGACGAAAACAATGATGTTCGCTTTCTTTCGTTCAAAAGATGTTACCGTAATCGCTTTTCGAATGGTTTTCAGTTAAAAAACTGTTGCATCACAAGTGAATTAGGATAGAATATTATTGTAATACAACAGTTTTTTAACTTAAAACCATTCGAAAAGCGATTACGGTAACATCTTTTGTACAAAAGAAAGCGAAAGTCAATGCTTTCGTCACTTTCCACTGTAATACGTACGTCATTTCAGCAAAATATTACATTTCCATATTCTCGGAAATAAATAGTTTTGCTGAAACGTAATGCATTTCAATGTAAATTAGGATAAACTACATGAAAACAAAAGACTTTACCTAACTTTCCGATGTTCAAGATATGTTACTCGTTTTTTTAGTAGTTTTCGGTTAAAATACTCTTATATTAGTGATATTCTATTCACACTGTGCTTGATATAATACATTCACAGAAATGTAATATTTTTGCTACTACAATGCTGATGTCAACACAAGCGTGGTTACAGCGAGACTGACTGAGTGAGGGAGAGCTATGCGTGTGTGTGTAAGGTTGCGGGAGCGGTCGGTGTTCGGTGCCGCGTGCGAGTTGAATGGCGCGCGATTTGAAAGTACTTCTATTACTTCAATTTTCAGAATATTCCTCCGGCGGGGCAATCTGCGTATTTGCAAATCCGTGTATGCTAAACCCGCGTATGTTAAGGGCCGACTGTATTCCACATACACTTAAGTATAAATACAAAGTTTCTGTGATGATCGGACAACGTCCATTTCGGTTAACGTCATGTTTCCAAGAAGTATCTAGGACGTTAACCTTTGCATGACGTTATGGCATACCCTACTGTACCTAGATCACGCACACCTACAGTGATTTACTTGCATATATATATATATATATTATATACCTTTATATGCGTTATGGCATATATACTATAGTAGATACGCACACCTACAGTGATTTACTTGCATATATATATATATATATATATATATATATATATATATATATATATATATATATATATATATATATATATATATATATATATATATATATATATATATATATATATATATATATATATATATATATATATATATATATATATATATATATATATATATATATATATATATATATATATATATATATATATATATATATATATATATATATATATATATACATATACTGTATATATACATATACTGTATATACATATACTGTATACATATACACAGTGACCCCTCGTTTAACGAACACCTCGGTTAACGTAATTTCGATTAACGAACTGCCTTCCATAAGGATCTTCAATTCGGGTAACGAAAAAAAATTCGGTTGACGAAGTTCTTACGGACCGACCTCAACATGTTTTCGCTTGCACTGACCGGGCAACCAGCTTTAGTATCAGTCCGCCAATACATTAATCGGTTCTAGGGCTTAATTTCCTTACTATTTTAGTAAATATCAAGAAGTTTATACTGTTCAATAATTTTAAAAGTTTAATATTCAATTTTTTTAGTCATTTTAACAATTATTGAACATAATTGAAGGTAAAGTGACTAGTTTAATGCGCGGCATCCAGCCTCTTAACACAGCAAAGAGGCGTTAGTCTCTCTCTGTTTTCACTGGAGGTAACATCTTGCTTGAGACTCTCTTCAACTAAACGCTTTTTTTTTTGTTTCCAAGCAAATTATTGGTCATTTTGAAAATTATTTTACATATTGACAATATACAGTGCATTGCAGTGTTATTTTGAAGAAAATATTCTTTATTTACAGCTAGTTTAACTTTGAAAAATACGTGTTGCCATTGTTTGAATCCAGCATGGGGCCTAAGAGATCAAGAAAAGCAATTTCAATCCAAATAAAGCAGGAAATAATAAAAAAACACGAACAAGGCATTAAATCAAATGCGCTATGCAAAGAATATGGCATGTCGGCATCAACTGTGTCAACAATTCTTGCACAAAAAGACAAATTTAAGGAAGTGAACGTGAGAGACAAATCTACAAGAGGTTACTTATCATCTGGATTAGGGAAAAACAGATGAAAGGTGATTCAGTTTCTGGTGATTTCATTTGTGAAAGAGCCAGGGAGATTTATGAACATTTAAAGGCAGGTCAACCTAGTTCTTCAGGAACAGAATTTGAAGATTTTCGGGCTAGCAAAGGCTGGTTCGAAAAATTTAAGAAAAGAAGTGACATTTTAAGTGTTGTTAGGCATGCTGAAGCTGCTAGTGCTGATAAAGAAGGGGCAGCAAAGTTTTTAGTTGAATTTAAAAAACTGATGGAAGAAGAAAATTATCTTCCACAGCAAGTGTTCAATGTGGACGAAACTGGGCTGTTCTGGAAAAAGATGCCCAAAAGAACATTCATCACCAAAGATGAAGCCTCTTTACCTGGGCATAAACCCATGAAAGACCGTCTCACTCTACTGCTTGGTGCCAATGCTTCAGGGGATTTCCAACTGAAGCCTATGCTTGTCTACCACTCTGAAAACCCCAGGGTGTTCAAGCAACAGAAAGTGGTAAGAACAATGCTTGGAGTTTATTGGAAGTCCAACCGTAAGGCATGGGTGACAAGACAGCTCTTTAATGAATGGGCTGTTGATGTGTTTTGCCCCTCTGTCAAGAGATACCTAACCACCAATAAACTTCCTTTAAAGGCTCTTCTCCTCATGGATAATGCTCCTGGTCATGACCCTGACCTTGTCAGAAATTTGGAGTATCAATTTGACTTTGTGAAAGTGTTGTTTTTGCCTCCAAACACTACATCACTCATACAGCCATTGGACCAGAATGTAATCAGCAACTTCAAGAAGTTGTACATGAAGAAAATGTTTAGGTGTCATCATCAGGCAACTTCCATTGATCCTGAACTAACACTGAAACAGTTCTGGAAGACACAATTCAACGTCCTGGAGGCTGTAAAATTGATTGTGTCATCATGGCAAGAAGTCCCCAATAGAACCCTCAATTCTTCATGGAAAGCACTGTGGCCATCAGTAGTCCATGATTTTGAGGGATTTGAGGAGGACACAGAGTTGGACCAGGAGATTGTGTCCATTGGTCAGTCATTGGGCCTTGAAGTGGAGGAGAAGGATGTGGAAGAGCTTGTGATGTCTCATGAGGAGGAACTTACTCCTGATGACTTGAAGGAACTGGATGAGATGTTACGGGTAGAGGCTGACAGTGGTGAGGAGGAAATTGAAAGTGATGACCATATGTCAACTAAAGAGTTGAAAGATGTGATTTACCACCGGGAGAAGTTCAGGGAACTGGCTTCAAAGCACCCAGAAGTGGAAAAAACTGAACTAACTTTGTGTCATGTTGAGGACTCAGTGGTCTCCTTCTTTAAACATAAGTTAATGGTGAGGAGGACAGATGCCCCACAGACCACAATTGACACTTTCTTCAGTAAAAGGCAGAGGGAACAAGATGCTAGCCCTCAGCCTTCCACTTCAAGGAGGAGAGAGGATGATGCTAGCCCTCAGCCTTCCACTTCAAGGAGGAGAGAGGATGTTCATGGTGGAGAATCTGTCAGTCCAGGGGTTCCTGACATTTTCATGGAAGGTGACTCACCTTCCAAGAAGCAGTAAAATGCTTCTCCACCTCCACTTCCTTCTCTTCTCCCTTCTCCTCCTCCACCTCCCACTTCAAATGCACATCATCATCATCATCCAGGAGCCTTCTACATACACACCTCAAAGTAAGTAAATTTTTCTGCCATTTTTGTTGAAGTTAGGAAATTTCTGTGAGCTGGAACCAATTACCCAAAAACCCATTGAAACAATGGTTTCGGTTAACGAACTTTTCGGTTAACGAACGACCTTCTGGAACGGATCGAGTAAAAAAAAAATGCAAATGGTACAAACCCCGATAAAAAACCCCGCAAAAAACGCAGGATTACTGTACTGTACAGTATAGTCTCGATTTACGCGGGCAATTGAACCCGTGGAGGTCCGCGTAAAACAAGGAACGCGTAAATTAAATAACAATATTTGGGATTAATTAAAATAGAGACTGGGCCGACTCCCAAACTCCACTTTTTCCGACACAATACGTACCTTGTAGTAAAAATAACATCATAATTTTATGATGATTTGCATACACACATAATATATAAATAAAAATCTACACTACTGTACAAATATGAAGGTGTTTAACACTTACGTTAGTAGAAGAGATGGGTCGGCATACGGGGATGGCGGCTGGTTCCGAGGCAGAGGGCAGATTAGTGGCCCTCCGGTGAATCACCACCACTATTCACAGAGGTTTGCAGGGCCTCCCTGACAAACCCCTGAAAGTCCATATCGTCACTGTCACTATCACTGACTTGGGCTGGCTGTGGCTGTGGTGGGTTGCGGCGAAGAACTCCGTAATATTACGTTGACGACTAGCATTGATGTTGTCGTGATGCAACTGAATATACTGCTCTATAGATTGCAACAGGAGGTTATTGGTAACTTCATAGCAGTGATTCACTGGGTCTTTTGAAAGGATGAGCTTGACTTTCTCGACATACTCGATGGCCTCCTTTACATCACTATGACTTAACGTTTGTTCTTTTTCTGCCCTACCACCTGCCTCCTCACTGACGTCATCAACTTCCAGCAACTCGTCAGCAGTCACCTCAGGTTGCCTGATAACCTCCAGGATGTCGTCGTTGGTGGTCTCGGAGAAGCCTGCAGCTGTAACACTCTGTGCAGCCTCTCTTGCAAGGTCCAATGCCACTGCAACAGACTGAACCTCACCAGCCACCACCGCTTGACTCTGCCTCCCACCTGGGATACCCTGCAACACATGCTGCCACGCATGACGAATCGTTGCCACAGACAGCTGCCCCCATGCCTCCACCAAGAAATCAACAGCTTTCTTGACGTTGAATTTCTTCCAAAACTGTTTGACGCGAATTTCATTCTCCGCCAACTCTTCTTTTTGATCTTCGCTCTCGCTATCGGTGTCACTCAGAAGGTTCCGCAGTTCATCCTTGGTGTTGGTCAAGTTATTAAGGAGCCAAAACTTCTTTGCGGAGAAAGCAGCCTTGACATTACAAATTAACTCTTGATCCATGGGCTGGATTAACGACATAGTGTTAGGGGGAAGGAAAACCACTTTTACGTTGGGGTGACGATCCAGCAATAGGGGTGAGTGTCCTGGTGCGTTATCAAGAAGCAACAAAATATTAAATGGAACATTATGTTGCTTGCAGAATTGCTTGACGTCAGAAACGAAACAGTCGTCAAACCAGGAGAGGGACAGACCGCTGAACATCCACGCCTTCCTTGATGTTAGCCAGTGGACATTTAACTTCCTCATGTCCATGTTTTTGTAGGCGTGTGGCTTGCGGTCTGTGTGGATCACAGACAACTTGAGCTTACAGGTGCCGGAGGCATTGGTGGTGAACAGTACGGTGATGTGCTCCTTCTGCAACTTACGGCCCCTACACTTGCTGGCAGACTTGACGACGAATGTCTTGGAAAGTAATTTCTTCCAAAAGAGACCGGATTCATCCATGTTGAGCACCTGGTTGTCGGTGTACTGTCCTTCCTCCATAATTTCTCGTAAGAATGGAGGAAAATCACTCGCCGCAGCACGGTCAGCACGGTCAGCACTAACACCTTCACCAACAATTTCAATGTTAGTTATTTTATTGCATCTTTTAAACCCTTGCAGCCACCCAGCAGAAGCAGTGAAGTGTTTGGGCTCTGCAATTTCCATTTACCGCGCCACTGCTATGTACAGTTAACGGGCGTAGTCCTGCACCGCGCGAGTGTCCACCACTATGTTCCTTCTCACCTGACAAATCAAGTAGCTCACCAATAAACCCCCAGTCTTGAGTAGCACTTTATTCTGACAATATTTTACCATTGACAAACCTGCAGACTTTGTGATGCGCATGTGTTCTTTGATCTTGGCGGCATCCCTCTTGATCGTCCGGATCGTAGATTCGTTCACGCCATGCTGGCGCGCCAAATCAACTTGTCTCTTTCCTTTCTCCAACTCCTGCACGATTTTGTATTTTACTTCATAGCTTAAAGTGCGTCGTATCTTCTTTGCCTTTGGCCGACTGGGTCCAGGTAGTTCAAGGTTTCTCGGGGGTGGTGGGGGTCCAGCAGACGCCATTGTTGAATGGATTAGCGGGCACAAGAGAGAACAGTATACGCGGAGACTGAGAACAATGAGACTGGCGCAGCATAGGTCAGCGACTTATTCCCTCCGGCAGGGCAGGGCAAGTCATGTTACATTAGACCAATCAAGCTAGCGGCGGAGGGAGATAAGGATGCGTGGCCCAATCACAGTCCGATACGTCATATGACGTCAGCGATAACGTAAGATCGACATACTGCGCACCCTCCCCGCGCCGCTTCCTGCGTATGGGCAAGAATGTACCGCGTAACTAATAATTGGCTCATCTGGGCCTCTCGCGTGCGGCGTAAATGAAGGAATGTACCGCATAACTGATGATTGGCGCGTCTGGTCATGTGCCACGTAAATGACCAAATGCTTAAAGTAAATCCGCGTAAATCGAGACTATACTGTATATGCAATGGTACTAAATTCATTTCTCTAACACAATTAGAGTAGGTGTTGTGAATAAAAGTTTGTACACTATTTTGCTAGACATGAATATATTTTAGCTACTTACCTTTTGTCTTTATTCAAGACATCTCAGGTCATGAGGCCCACTAATTCCCCACCCTGACAATGGGTGACCTGACATTGCATCAAAAGGTCAGAAATATGGGACTATTAATCCCCCACCTCACTTCCACCAGGTCAGGTCAGTATTCTAACACGAGACCCACTAATCCCCTAACGCACTTCCATTGCAACATTTCTTACATATTCTATAAAAGAATTAGAGTCCCCATCATTATTTTCATGTTTTTGTGACTAAAGTGAGCAATGTAACTTAGATAAAGTTTGGCAAGCATTTTGCTCACTATCTTTAAGGCTAAGATGAAGACTACACCCCCAGTCCCCACTCTTCAGACTCCCCCAAAGTCTGTGTTGGACTCAGGTTGATGTCTCCAATCCACCTTAAGAGTCCTCTTAGCCTCTCTTGAAGAGGACATGTGATGATGACAAACTTGTTTATTTGTTTTGTTTTAACTGTTTTGTAAGGTTTTTTTTTGTCATATTTGGCCAGGAACCTATCCCATTGAACCCCATGTTATAATGAACCCCATTGCAATTTAGAGGTTTACCCGTACAGTGATCCCTCGGTTAACAAAATTTCGGTTAACGAATTACCTTCCATAAGAATGTTCAATTCGGTTAACGAATTCCTTACGAATTTTTCCCAACATGTTTTTATCCTGCTTTCGGCTGCTCACCAGCTGTAGTATTAGTCCGCCAATACAGTAATTGGTTTTAGGGCTTAAATTCGTTACCATTTCAGTAAATATCAAGAAGGTTGTCCTATTCAATAATTTTCCAAGTCTTATATTAAAATTTTTAGTCATTTAAACAATTATTTAACATAATTGAAGTACAGGGAACTCGTTTTTAGCGCTCCAAACAGCCACTTGACTCGCCCAAAATGGCGTCAGTTTATCTCCCTGCTCAGTGGAGGAAGCATCTTGCTTTAGGCTCTCTTGAACATAAACTATTTTTACATTTTTACAGTAAAATTATTGGTCATTCTGAAGTTTATTTTGCATATTGACAATATATAATGCAGTGCAGTGTTGATTTAAAGAAAATAATCTTGAATTACACCAAGTGAACTAAAATTTTATGGGTGAAATGGCAACATGAAGCATGGGGTGATTTATCTTCCACCCCAATGCCTTCTCCCTCACCCCCATTCTAATTCCCATCATCATCATCATCAACCAGGAGCCTTCTACATGCACACCACAAAGTAAGTATACTTTACTGCATTTATTTTTAGTTTGTATGTAATTTTCGTTGAGCTGGAACCAATTACCCAAAATCCCATTGAAACAATGGTTTCGGTTAACGAAGGACCTTCTGGAACGAATTGTGTTCGTTAACCAAGGGACCACTGTATGCTACTGTACTGATCACTAGGGTCATTTGACCTAGTGGACTGTTAGGATATAGAGATTGATTGGAGGACATGTTCTTATTAGTCTGGATTAATGTTTGTAGAGAGAGGCATACAACAAGAGATAATAACAGAATCCCTGCAACAAATGCGGAGCACTGTAATGTAATTTGAAATGTATTGGGAATATATGAATGAACAAATAATATTATCCCTTTGTCTCACAGCTTGGCTCAGTTTGACCTTGTAATCACCACTTACCAACTGGTTATGAAGGAAGCTTTTCCTAGTGGCAAAGAGAAGGTGAAGAAGAGTAGCAAGGATGCTGTTCCAAAGGTATCTGTTTACAGTAAGCAGCTTTTATCTCAATAGGAGTAGGGAAGAGTTTGCCATATAGTAATTGTAAACTGTCTGTTGCTCTTCACATGTTTGTCTCCTGCCCTTTATATAGCCGTAGTGTTTGTTTTACTGCCCTTTAAAGCTGTTGATCAATTATTCATTTTCATTTCACGTATACTGTACTTCAAATGGTTCCAAAGTTAATAAGATGTCTCCCATTTGGATTTATATTTCCTTTTTACCTAACTTAGTCAACTGATATATATCTCTGACCATCATGCAGTATACGTATTGCTTTTCTACTTTCTAATTAGCCTGTAGTGATATTTAGTTTTCACTCTCAGTTTGTCTGTCAGAGACCATGCAGCATGGAGAGCTGTATCAGGTAATTACATCTAGCCCTCACAAGCGTGGAAAATGGCTGTAAAACGATGATGATGAGCACTTTCCATAAACTAAGGAGCAATTGTAAAAATGGTGGTTAAGGGTCAGTTAAACATCTTGAAATTTTAAACAGGTAATTTAAGGATGCAGATTAGGAAACCTACAAATTTTCATTGGTCTGCACTCCATTTTTTGGGTAATTCTTAGGTAACAAGGGTTTGCATTCCTGAAAACCCATTATTAAGCAAAATTATCACTAAATGAGGGATAATAGCAGAGCACTGAAGGCGAACGGTGGGTTCAAATGGGGCAGTATACGAACGAGGTCCCATAAGGTCAATTATTTAAAAAAACCAACGTAATTACAATGGTTCGTAGCAGTTACGTACGAGAACTAGATTGTGCAGCATAGAGAGTGAGGCGTCGCACCCAGTTAGGCGCTTTGAGGGAAAAGGAGCGTCAGTATGCTTTATCCTCACTGCCTTATTGTGCAAGATTGAGTGCATTTACTTTTTTAACTCGATTTTTCTGCCCTCATCATGGCTCCCAAATGCAAACCTGATGCAAGTGATAGTAGTGGATCCAAGGAAAGGAAAACAATTACGCTGGAAGTGAAAGTTGATGTAATTAAACGTTCTGGAAAAGGCAAATCACCATCAGCGATTGTTAAAGTGTTGGGCTTCAGTCGGTCAATGGTCGGAACAATTTTGAAAGACAAAGAGAAAATTCTTGAACATGTTAAAGGATCTACACACAATGCAGTGAACTGTGATAACAAAACAAAGAAGTAGATTGTTAATTAAAATGGAAAGATTGTTAGTGATGTTGGTGGAAGAACAAAACCAACAGTGTCTGCCTCTAAGTCTAGCCTTGATTCAGGAATAAGCTAGAAGCTTGCATGCTGACTTGAAGGCTAAACGTGGCGGTGAAAGTGATGGGGAAGATTTTGTTGCTAGTACAGTAGGGGCTGGTTTAACCGGTTTAAGGCAAGGCCAAACTTTAAAGTGCAAGGGGGAAGCAGCCAGTGCATATGCAGCAAGTGGATTTCTTGCTGCTTTAGCTAACATAATTGAAGAAGGAGGTTATTGTGCTCAGCAAGTTTTTAATATTGATGAGACTGGTTTATTTGGAAATGGATGCCTGAACCCACGTATCTTTCAAAAATGAAAAAACAGCACCGGGGCATAAAGCTGCCAAGGAGAGGCTGACCTTACTTCTGGGGGGTAATCCTGCTGGGGACAACAAACTAAAATCCTTGCTTGTCTGCCAGTCAGAAAATCCTCGAGCTTTGAAGGGTGTTTTCTAGGCAGCAATTCCAGTTTTCTAGAAATCTAATAAGAAGGCTTGGGTGACATTGGCACTTATTGAAGACTGGTACCTTCATCATTTTGTGCCTGAAGTGGAGCGGTATTGTGTTTCAAAGTCAGTGCCTTTTTAAATTTTCTTGGTTCTTGACAATGCACCTGGCCATCCAGTATTTTTAGATGATGTTACCAAACATTAAGGTTGTGTACCTATCTCCAAACACAACATCTGTTTTACAGCAGATGGACCAGGGAGTTATTGCTTCATTTAAAGCATATTACCTGAGAAGAACATTTGCTCAAGCTATCAGGGCAACAGAACAAAAAGAGGGTAGGTCTTTAAAGGAATTTTGGAAATCATATGACATTTTGGATGCTGTGAAAACATTGCAGATTCGTGGGCTAAGGTAAAAAAACCAACATGAATAGTGTTTGGAAAAAACTCTGCCCACAGTTTACACACGATTTCAGGGGCTTTGAAGATGATGCTGGGGAAGTGACACAGACAGTGGTAGACCTTGGGAACTAACTCCAGCTTGATATCCCTAAGGATGAAGTCACACTGTTGCTTGAGTCTTATGCTGAAGAATTAAGCAATGTGGACCTGATTGAACTGGAGAAGCAAAATTTGTCAGAGGATGTAGAGGAAGCTGAAACTCCAGAACCAAAGCGATTCATTACAAAAGAAATGGCAGAAGGTTTCAGGCTTATTGAATAGCAAGATACCGACACAGCAAGGTTCATGGAGGTTTTACCGAATATCTACGATGCTACAAAGCTACAAAGAGATTTATGAGGAAAAGAAGAAAGTTTCAGTTCAACCATCACCTTGAAAAGTTATTTAAGAAAGTTGAATGGCAGCCAAAACCAGTCCCATCAACCTCTGTAGCTACCACAGAGCAACTCCATCAACCTCTGTAGCATCTACTGTACAGAACAACTCCCAGCAACTCCAGAACCAGTTAATTCTACCTCACCAGATTCTCCAGAACCAATCCTGTTAACATCTACATCACCGTCTTGAGTTTCGTCCCAATAAAGCCTGTCATACCTTCAAATGCCCATCTCTACATGCAAGCCAGCCCCAGGTTTCAATATAAGTGTTAAACTTTAATTTTTGCTTTTCTTCGTTGTACAGTAAGTCCTCGCTTAACGTCGTGGTTCCATTCCTGAAAACTGCGACGTTAACACGCTAATGGAATAAATTTTCCCCTAAGAAATACAGTAGTACCCCGATTTACGCGGTCAATTGAACCCACAGGGTACAGTACCGCGGAAAGTGAAAACCGCGTAAAGTGAACAACAGAACATATGGGATTAATTCCAATAGAGACTGGCCCAACCCCCAAACTCTACTTTTTCCGACACAATACCTTTGTTGTAGTAAAAATAACATCTAAATTTTATGATGGTATGCTCACACAATTAATATTTAAGAGAAATACAGTTGCCAGGTTAATGTCCATTCAAATAATGGACTCAACTCCCCCCCCCCTCTCTTCCCAGCTCACTGGCCCCTAACCTCTCTGAGAAATGATTGGGTGAAAACTCTAGATTTTAACGTTTAGTAATAAATAATACCTCAGACTAAAGTTAGGATAATATAATTGACATTTCTGGATTCCTTGAGGGTCCGGGAATATTTTGAATGTAAACTTCATATATTTTGCACAAAAGATAAAATACTTGCTTTGTGTAAACCAAATTATTTCATTAGATCTAAAATTTGTATGTCTAATGCAAAATCCATGATGTTTATATTCAAAATGATCATCATATTGTAAGAATTCCAACAATGTAAATTATATTCTGGTCGAGTAATTTGTATGAATTTTATGAGCTAAAACAAATATCTTCAGTTAATAAAAAAAAATATTCTTCACGACACTATCTGTCAATCAAAGTACCCCACCTTGCCTCCCCCCCTCTTCCAACCACGCCAGGTGGTCGGTCCGTCCCAACCCTCCCTTCAAGAGATGTTGGGTGAAAAAACTAGATTTTAACTTTTAGTAATAAATAAAACCTCAGATTAAAGTTAGGATAATATAATTGACATTTCTGGATTCCTTGCAGGTCAGGGAATATTTTGAATGTAAACGTCATATATTTTGCACAAAAGATAAAATATTTGCTTTGTGTAAACCAAATTATAACATTAGATCTAAAATTTGTATGTCTAATGCAAATTCCATGATGTTTATATTCAAAATGATCATCATATTGTAAGAATTCCAGCAATGTAAATTATATTCTGGCCAGGTAATTTGTATGAATTTTATGAGCTAAAAAAAAATATACTTCACCGCGTATATGAGTAGATGCACCGCGGAAAGTGAAAGTCTGGTTCTGGCAAGGTACCGCGTAAATGAGAAATCACGGAAAGTGAAACCGTGTAAAGCGGGGTAATACTGTATTACCTTATTTGTTATTAAAATATGCATTATGCTGTATTGGCTTTAATGGGGACACAGTACAGTGGTCTAATCAGATTTGATATAGGCCTAACGAGTGCTAATAGGTACGAGATAACATTAAAAGTGTAAATGTTCTGGAGGGGGGGGGATTGGCTGTTGCTATGTTTACTAGTTTGTTTTTATTCATTAATTTTTTTTTGTATGATCAGCCTCTTATGATGTACAGTATATTTCAATATAAATAATTAATGTCTTGAATAATAGAAAATATACAATATGCATTTTATTTGTAATTTGACTTCAGAACAAAAGGACAAGCCAAATCAGAAAGTAATCTCTTCCCTAACAGCCCTGACCACTCACACCCTCTCTCTTTAAAAGGTGGAGGGGGGTTGGGGATGGGACTGTTTGTTGCTTATGCGCATTTTTGTTTTTATTTATTCATTATTATATTCTCTTATGGTGTATGTTTCTTCATTAATAATATTAAATAATAGAATGAATTATAATATAATTTGTAATTTGACTTTAAAGTACAATAAGGAAGACTGAGATGGAGTGTGGCAGGTGTGTGTGTGCGCGTTTGTGCGTACGTGCATGACATGGGTGATTTATTTTACCTAAAATCCTACCATTTTTCTGCGGCCGAATGTGTGTTGAACTTAAAGCTAACCATTCACAGTGCAGCAGTATGGGTGAGTCCATTGTAAGGGTGGGAAATGAACTGCTTACTCATGGGTCCGAAGGAGGAAAGGGGCCAAGAGATTGTTCATTGGCAGCAATTTCAAATGACCCTGCATGGTGGGAATTTCAAGTCACAAATATTTAAAGGTTGGTGCAAATGTTTCCTGCCCAAAAAGGGTCTGGACTATCCGAGATCTGGACTTATGGGTCCGGACTTTCGGGGGTTTACTGTGTTTTATTTATTTTTATTGTAACTCCTTTACTTTTCAGGTAAAAGCCAAGAGTCAAGGCCGTCTTTTTCGTGTCGGCTGGACCCGTATTATTCTAGATGAAGCACATGTTATTCGGAACCATAAGAGTAAGACAGCCCAAGCAGTGTGTTTACTTCGAGGTGGTCGGAGATGGGCCTTAACAGGAACACCTGTTCAAAACCGTGAGATGGACCTGTACTCTTTGGTGCGCTACCTGAGAGCTTCACCTTTTGATGATTATACTGTAAGTCACATTGTTACCTTTTAGTGATTTCCTTATGTATTATACAGTAGTTGTCCAAAGTATATTGCAAACACAGGTATTAGACCTGACTGAGGCCCGATTTATTCGATGAACTACAGGTTGGACCCCGCTAAACTGGGACCCAATAGTCAGCTTTGATGATTCAGGACGCATATACAGTGGTCCCTCGGTTCATGAGCACAATTCGTTCCAGAAGAATGCTCGTTAACCGAAACCATTGTTTCAATGGGTTTTTGGGTAATTGGTTCCAGCTCACCAAAAATTGCCTAAAATCGACAAAAAAAGGTAGTAAAGTACACTTACTTTGAGGTGTGTATGTAGAAGGCTCCTGGATGATGATGATGATGATGATGATGGGAATTAGAATGGGGGTGGAGGAGAAGGAAGAAGAGAAGGCATTGGGGTGGAAGAGAAGTCACCCCATGGCGCCATTTCACCCATAAAATTTTAGTTCTCTTGGTGTAATTCAAGATTATTTTCTTTAAACCAACACTGCACTGCATTATATATTGTCAATATGTAAAATAAATTTCAAAATGACCAATAATTTGCTTGCAAACACAGAAACAAAGCATTTAGTTGGAGAGTCTCAAGCAAGATGTTACCTCCACTGAAAAGACACAAAGACTGACGCCTGTATGGTGTGTTGAGAGGCTGGATGGCGCGCATAAAACTAGTTTCATTACCTTCAATTATGTTCAATAATTGTTAAAATGACTAAAAAATTTAATATTAAACTTTTAAAATTATTGAATAGTATAAACTTCTTGATATTTGCTAAAATGGTAAGGAATTTAAGCCCTAGAACCGATTACTGTATTGGCGGACTAATACTACAGCTGGTGGACCGCCAAATGCAAGTGAATACTTGTTGAGGTCCGCTCGTAAGAAGTTCGTTAATCGAGGGATTGGTCGTTAACTGAAGTTAAGAATGTTATGGAAGGTAAATCGTTAACCGAGGTGCTCGTTAACCGAGGGATCACTGTAGTGAATACCTAATCTAATGGGGAAAATTAGGATATGTTCCACAGATATTAAAAGTCAACAGAAATGCTGTAAAAGTTGTGGATAAATCATTACAATTATCACAACTTGCTCAAATGTACTAAGTTAATTGCTAAAATTACTAAAATTTATTATATATATATATATATATATATATATATATATATATATATATATATATATATATATATATATATATATATATATATATATATATATATATATATATATATATATATATATATATATGTATATACTGCAAACAGTAAATAATTTTAATATAAACATCATATATAATGCACAAGAGATAAAAATTTTAGTCCTATAGTGTTCTGTAGTACATTTACATATAAAACAACTCGTATTTTTGGGTAGATATATGTAACTTCATTTATTTTTACTTATTTACATGCACACACCATCCTAATTACATAGTGTGAGAAAAGTAAAAGAAATAATTGTGTTAAGGGCAAACCACCACGTACCAGTAGTTAACCACACATAAATTTGTCATACAATATGGGGGTGTGTCGGTGGTGTCTGGGTGTGATGTCGTATTAATTAATAAATAATTAATATTGTATTGTCAATGACAGATGTTTTGTGAATAGTAGCGTACAACAATAATTGTCACTACTATCCTGCATATTCGAGTTAATGATGATGTTTGGTAACTTGTTCCACTCATCCAGTACTCTCTTTCTAAACCAATGTTTACCTATTTCGCTCCTAAATCTAAATTTGTCTAATTTAAAACCATTGTTACGAGTTTGCTCCTGGTTGGATAGTTTGGGATGAAATGTGTGGGTATTGATTTTTGTGTACATTAAAGTCTCGACTAACGATGGTCGTAGATGTAGCAAAATTAATGTAAAAAATACTGTACAGTGGGATATTGGGTAATTGGTTCCAGCTCACAGAAAAGTACATACAAAGTAAAGCCAAAAATGCGTATAGTCAGAAACACCCTAAAATTCACCTAAATCGCCTTTAAATCACTATACAGTCATCCCTTGGTTATAGCGCATTTTTCAGGCCGAGGATTTGGTTGTCACGCATTTGCCTCCAGGTGTAATGTTGACCCCTTGCTTCACCTACATCTATTGAGGATAAAATCTTTCACCTACAAATTGACATTAACACATTTGCTGTGATCAGACATATCTAGGTGCCTCAACAATTGCAACCCCAGTTGCAATTGGGGTTGCAATTTCAAATTCTTTGTCATTACTAAGGAATAACGAAGTCTCTGGTGCATTGAGAGAAAACAGAGGACTCAGGCGTCCTGAAACGAGAGAAAACGGACTCCTATGACGGGGACTCAAATAAAGAAAGCATAGCTATATGTTTTGTGGACTACAGTATTGAGCGTACCCTTTTCATCACTTTAATAAACCTAGCCATGCCTATGTGTGTTTATGATATTTACCATAACATTATATATATATTTAGTGGGCCTAAATGGTCGTAAAATGGGAAACTTGGGGTTGGGTCTTGGGTGCCTGGAACCATTTAGAATAAATCCCATAAGTTCTCTACTTTCGTTATCGCGTTTTTCGTTATCACGCACTCGGCGGGGTTCCAATTAGGCGTGATAACCAAGGGATGACTGTATATATAACGTACATATACACTCTTACTCTTAAATCACTACTGTAATGTGATACAGGTGATTAATTTTTTATCTCTTGTGCAAAATATATGACTTTTATATTCAAATTATTCGCTGTCTTGCAAGGATTCCAGCAATGCAAATTATATTCTCCCAACTTTAGTCTGAGATACTATATAAGATAAAAACTGTAAGCCTAAAACCCTGGCTGGGCAGAGGGAGGGAGCGAGCGTGGTGGGGGAGGTGAGGTGATACGTTTGTCAGTTGATGCCCAAGGTCTAATGTGTGTTTATTTATCAGTCCTTAAGTGACTAAGCTTCTCTCTTATAAAATGCCAGTGAAATGACCTGGGTGAATATAATTTACTTTGCTGGGATTCTTTTAAGATAGTGATTAATTTGAATATAACTACGGGTTTGCACTTGGGTCATTTATTTCTTTTAGTATGGTGTGTGCATGTAAATGAATGAAAATAAATGAAGAAATTTATGTAAATCTACCCAAAAATACAGTTGAAAAACTTTACATTATAAAATGTACTGCCATAGTGTACACTAATGTACTAAAATTTTTATCTCTTGTGCAAAATATATGACGTTTATATTCAAATTATTCACTGTCTTGCAAGGGTTCCAGCAATGCAAATTATATTCTCCTAACTTTAGTCTGTGATATTATATAAGATAAAAACTTAAAGCCTACTGTATAACCACCAAACCCTTGCTGGGAGGGGGGGGGGGTGACAGTGACATGTTTGACAGTTAGCTCCGAAGGTCTAGTGAAGGATTAATTTGTTTATTTATTTCCTTTAGATTTAGTTTTTGTTTTTTGCTTATAAAATTTCATAGAAGTGACCTGGGAGAATATGATTTACATTGCTGGAATTCTTATACGATAGTGATTAATTTGAATGTAAACATGCAATAGTTTGCACTAGGCTAAAATCTTAGTATTCATTTTGTACATTATTTTAATTACATGTACTTACAGCTTTGCCCTAAGGACAGTGCATGCATGTAAATGAGTTTCAATAAATGAATAAAGTTACATATATTGAGCCAAAAATAATAGTTGAAAAACTTTATGTAGACAGAGCTTGGATGGCTATATTTTAAAATGACCAATAATTTTAATATAAAAAATGCACAAATAGTAAAGAGCACAAGTTTCTTGATATTTACTCCACTGGAAACGAATGTAAACATAGAACAGATTACTGTATTACTGAATTGGCAGACTAGCCCATCAGCTGATGCTCACAAGAAAACGTGATGTTCGTAAGGATTTCGTTAATTGAATTTTTGTGTGTTAACCGAATTGAAGATTCTTATGGAAGGTAATTCGTTAACCGAAATCTCGTTAACTGTACCATTCGTTAACTGAAGGACCACTGTATGTAGCTTTTATTTAATGTTATGTAGTGTATTTACAGTAGGAGTGACCAGGCAGTCACTCACACGCATATGTGCTGGGGGTGTGTAGGTGGTGTTGGAGGGTGGGTGTATGTGGTTGCAGGAGGGTGTGTCTGGGTGGTAGGGTCGCATGGTCAGTCCCCCCCCCCTTTCCCTCGAGCGTGGCTTTGATACCATAATGATCCTTAATAAATTCTTTACCAAACGTTTCCAATAATATTTTTATTTCAGTAATTTATTTAGTACATTTAAGTACACACAACCACACACACACACACACATGCACACAACCACAACCACACACACACACACACACACACACACACAACTATACACAGACACACATGGGAATTGAGACAACAAGCATGCAGTGAGGGTCTTGTTGTGTGACTGCATGGAGGTGAATTAAAAGATCAGCTGTTGAGGAGCTTATTGCTCGGCAACACTGGTGCATGTTATCACTCCTTAAAACACCATCTCTCTAATCACCCACAACGTTCTGTTTTCTCACTCCATATTTTAAAATGTTACGTAATGTAATGTTGAAAGGAGGCGACTTTACTCATTTATACTTATACTTATCACAATCTCCCTAAAAATACTGTAGTTTCATGTTTATTCAAGACATTCCATCAGAAGGACAGTAATATGAGACCACTAATCCCCCACCCTATCTCCACCTGACATCGAGTTCAGGCCAGGTCATTTCCCCCCCTAAAAATACTTTAACTTTCAACTTTATTCAAGACATTTTCAAAAATTTCTATCGACTTTCAACCTCGGAAAATTTGTTCCCAAAGCCGAAAAAATTTTAATTCCGGTTTTGGGAATGATTTTTCGGGCAAATTTCAATTCCGGCTATTGGTGATTTCCGGGTTTGAGTGATTCCGGCTAACGGAGATATTACTGTATTATTATTATTATTATTATGATTATGATTATGATTATGATGATCTTCATGATTATTATTATTTTCATGATTATTATTATTATTATTTTCATGATTATTACAATTATTATTTTCATGATTATTATTATTATTATTTTCATGATTATTACAATTATTATTACTGCTACTACTACTACTACATCCCCATCCCCATCCCCACCCCCCGGCCCCAATGTGGGTCAGTGACCTATACCCAGGTGGGCTAATCAGTAAAAAAAAAAAAAAAAAAAAAAAAATGCAGAGTAAGGCCTGAATCCTTTTCTGCTAAGGCCATCCCACATAATGGAAACATTGTTTTGTAGTAGGTGTTGCAGATAAGGTATAAAGAAAATTGGTTGGAATTATTCTTTGTTAACAAATTTCATCTTTTTCAGTGTTGGAAGCTACAGGTCTCCAATAGCAGTGCAGTTGGAATGCGCCGACTGGGTCTGTTGGTGAAAGTTCTTATGCTGCGGAGAACCAAGGACCAAGTAAGAAATACTACATGATTTAAAACATAATTTTTTTTAATTGAAAGTTGATGGGGTTATTATAGTTTATGTTCTTGTGTAAGAATATATTTTTTGTTAAGATTTGTGAAAATTAAGCTCTTACAGGACTTTTATTTGCAGGCAACACTTGCTTAAATGTTCTTCATTGTGCAAAGGCATCTAATGTACTGTACAGTATAGTGATATCCTCATTAGCTGGAACAATTGGTGCAGAGCGCTTCCGGGAATGAGAGATTTCCGGGTAACGAGACGACTTTCTCAAACCCGGAAAAATTTATATTCCGGAACCTTTTCCGGTTATTGGGAAAAGTTTCCGAGTGTCTAAACTAGACCTCTTGCACAGGCGCACACAAGTTCACTTTCCCAAAACTTTTCTGGGTGCTGGAGTTGTTTTCCTTGAGTCTAAACTACTGGAATCCATAAATACAGTTCTAATTAAGAAAGTAATTTTATTTCTTTACTATAATAATCAAGAATACTGTAGTTTAATTAAAAGTCTGGTTAAATAAATGCATTTAAAAATTAAAAATCTATAGGATATGGTGATGAATGAAGCTGTGTGTTACAGCAGACTGTTATTTTCCACTCCCATGGAGCTGTGAGGGATTAGTGGGTCTTGTGTAACTGACTTGACCTGATGCAATGTCAATTGGAGGTAGGGTGGGGGATTAGTGGTCTCATATTACTGACCTGGTGGAATATCAGGTCACCCTTTCTTGGGTGGAGGAATAGTGGGGCTCGTGATCTGAAGATGTCTTGAATAACACGAAACCTAAAGTATTTTTAGAGATTGTAGTTCGGCCAGATATAAGTTTAAATAAGCAAAGTTGTATCCTTTCAACAATACGTTACGTAGCATTTTAAAATATGGAGTGAGAAAGCAGAAAGGTGTGGGTGATTAGAGAGATGGAGTGGAAATGAGTGTTGCCAAGCACTCCTCAACAGCTGATATTTAACTCGCTACCATGCAGTCACACACACGCAGATGTGCCACACAATAAGACCTTCACTCCTCATGCTTGCTGTCTTAATTCCCTTGTTGGAGGGTGTGTTTGTGTGTGATGTCGGGGTGTGTGTGGTGTTTAGGGGGTAGGGTGGCTAATGGACAAGTTGGTCATAATTTTTTCATAAGATGGCAGGTCAATGGGTAAAAAAAAATGCTTAAATTCACTATGGTAATTATATTTTTTAATAAATTGTGCCAAAAAGGGTAAAAAATAAGGGTTAAAGATGCTAAAAAGTCACGTGACTGCGAAAAGCTCTGTGATTGGTTGTGACGTCACATATTAGTAAAAGCACACCAGGAACCAGCCAGCTGTTGAATGTGTTTTGTTACCTACATAAATACTGGACTTGTGGCCTTATATAATGTTCAAGTTGGTGCTTCGTGCCAATGTGCAGGAGTAACGACAATTCCTCATCAGGCAAAATATTCATCACAATACCGAAAGATAAGAAGATAAGAAAGAAATGGTGGTTTGCTTCTTGACGACAGTTCCCCGTGTGAACCTGATTTCTCTGTGATCACTGTTCCCTAGTTCTTCCCTTATTGTGATATCTCTAATAATATTTTCTTTGTTAATACCAGGTCTAACATATTGTCACCTCGAGTAGATTCTGTAATTAGTTATTTAAAAAAAATTGTCCTCTACTGCATCTAGGAAGTCTCCAGATTCAGTCACCTATAATGTTGTCCCAGTCAATATTTCTGAAGTTGAAATCCACCATAATGCACAGGTTCTTGTATTTTGCTGCCCTACTCATTTCCTGCCATATGGTCTGAGCTGCTGCTTTCCCAAGAATTGGGGGCCTGTAAATTAGTTTTTCTCTTCCTTCCACAATTTCTACCCATACAGACGTGGTTCCAATTCACCCTTTATTTAATTATTAATAAAACATTTTAATGTATCCTTGACAAAGAGTGAGACCCCCCCCCCCCCTTCCTACCTTCCCTGTCCTCGTGAAATAGGTTGTGCCCTTCTATGTGATACTTGGATAAAAAGTTCTTGCTCGCCCGATTCATCCAAGTTTTGGTGATTGCTATGACGTCTACATTCTCTGTACATAAAACTGCTCTCAGCAAGTCTATTTTATTTCTAACGCTCCTACTGTTTGTATACAGTCAACCCTCGCTTTACGCGGTCCCACTTTACGCGTTTACGTGATACCCTGCCGAACACGGAATGCTCACTTTCCGCGGTGTGTGTACACTTTTACGCGGAGAGCGGCGCAAGCAGGGTGCACACAAGGTCGCCCAGTCATCAAAACATTACCGAGTTCTTCACCCGCCACCCACCACAGCCGGCCCAAGTCAATGATAGTGATAATGATAGTGAGGATATGGACTTGTATGGACTTTGAGGGGTTTGACAAAGAGGCCCTGCAAGCCTCTGTGGTGGATAGTGATACAATTGATGCAAGTGATACAGGTGAGGGCCAATAATCTGCCCTCTGCCTCGGAACCAACCCCCCATCCCCGTGTGCCCAGCCATCTTTTCTACTAATGTAAGTGTTAAAAAACCTAATATTATTGATATTTCTCTTTAATTATTAATTGTGTGTACATACCATCATAAAATTAAGAAGTTATTTTTACTACAACGTAGGTATTGTGTCTGAAAAAGTGGAGTTTGGGGGTCGGCCCGGTCTCTATTTCAATTAATCCCATATGTTATGTTGTTCACTTTACGCGGGCCTCCGTGGGTTCAATTGACCGCGTAAAGTGAGGGTTCACTGTAGTATACATTTAAACCTACCCTTCCCTGGTTCTGTTTTACCCCATGTCCTGAGTAATCAATTTTACTCCCCGGGACCTGCTTAACATACAAATTATTATAATTTGCAGCTGATGGCCTGGGCTGGTCTCTTGCCATATTGTGTGAGGTCATGTAGGCCTCATATTCAGTAACTCGTGTGTGTGTGTGTGTGTGTGTGTGTGGTGCAAAGTAGGTGGTGTTTAAACTCAAGTTAATCGCTATCTTACAAGAACTCTAGCAATGCAAGTTATATTCTTGTAAGCGTTAATCTATCCTCCATGGGGGTAAAAGTGACCATGCCATGGGTTGTCTCACTGTTTTTCTACTCTTTATGATACAATATTGCTCATTTGTTTTCATTAATTAGTAATGAGATGGAAAAATTACTTGTGATATGGACAGAAGATTGGATACAAAAGCGTGTACCCTTAAGCCTTCTAACAATACAGGCTAAGGTAAGAAGCCTTTTCGAAAGCTTGAAAGAGCAGGCAGGTGATGAGTGCGACTAAAACTTCACAGCAAGTCATGGGTGGTTCCAAAGGTTTAAGAAACGTTAGTTTGCACAGTGTAAAGGTGAGTGGAGAGGCGGCAAGTGCCTTGTGGGTGCTAGATTGTGTCATCTTGGAGGGAAATTATTTGCTTGAGCAAATATTTAATGTGGATGAAACTGGATTATTCTGTAAGCACATGCCAGAACGGACATACAACCACAAAGAGGAGAAAAGCATGCCGGGATTCAAGGCATTCAAGGACCAAATCACACTTCTGTTGGGGGGGAATATAGGTGGTTTCAAGATAAAGCCCTTCATGATATAGCATTCAGAGAACCCCAGGGCTTTTAAACATGTCAGCAAGCACACACTGCCAGTGTTTTATTGCAGTAATAAGAAGGCATGGATGGCCCTAGTACTGTTTGAGGATTGGTTCCTGAGTTGTTTCATTCCACGAGCCAAGGAGTATTGTCTGCAACAAGGGATTGCATTCAAGATTTTGTTAATTTTGGATAATGCTCCGGGACACCCACCACACCTGGATGACCTGCACTCTGATGTTAAGGTAGTCTACATTCCACCTAACACTACCTCTATCATCCAACCCATGGATCAAGGTGCTATTGCTGCTTTTAAAGCGAATTATTTACGTACGACCTTTGCTCAGGCTGTTGCTGCTACTGAAGGTGAGAAAATGCTCAGAGAGTTTTGGAAGGACTACAGTCAACCCTCACTTTACGCGGTCCCACATTCCGCGTTTCCACTTTTACGCGGTGCCCTGCCGGAACCCAGGATGCTCACATTCCGCGGTGCGTGTACCCCTTTACACGGAGAGCGGCTGGTGAGCCGCACCATTTTTGGATCCAAACCTCCCGCCATCCGCCATGTTGTGTAAACGGCGCGAGCATGGTGCGCACAAGGTCGCCCAGTCATCAAAACATTACCGAGTTCTTCACCCGCCACCCACCACAGCTGGCCCAAGTCAGTGATAGTGATAATTATAGTGAGGATAAGGACTTATATGGCCTTTGAGGGGTTTGACAAAGAGGCCCTGCAAGCCTCTGTGGTGGATAGTGATACAATTAATACAAGTGATACAGGTGAGGGCCAATAATCTGCCCTCTGCCTCGGAACCAACCGCCCATCCCCGTGTGCCCAGCCATCTTTTCTACTAATGTAAGTGTTAAAAAACCTAATATTATTGATATTTCTCTTAATTATTAATTGTGTGTGCATACATCATATTTTCTAATTACTTTATGCTATCAAAAATAGATTTTCACTCAACTTTAGTTAGGCAATTCATCCTCTGAAGATGCCAATCCCAACTCAACCAGCTCATCATCCACATCACTGTCTAGCGGTGTGGCTGTGGATGCATCTGACATGTGGGAAACCCCATTTCCTTGATGCAGTGCATCCAGCACCTTGATTTTCTGCTCCAGTGTAATTGCTTGCCTTGATTTCTTGGTCTTTGGGGTAGTTAATGATTTAGTAGCTGGCCTCTTGTACATAGTGGTGATGGTTGATGCACGTGGTAGGAGGAGGTAGTGTCACACAATATGTCCGTTCACTTGAGCGTCAGTGCGAGAACTGAGGATACGTGAGGGTATGGGAGGGTAGCGGGCAGCAGTGTAGCTCGCCCAGAGACATGTCAGGCGGGAAACATTAGTCGCAAAATTTAAAATAGTGTGTATTTTCATATGATGCGCCAGATTGATTTGAGTAAAATAGGAAAGATTCTCTTTAAATTAATACATTGTCCTTAATTGCGGGTGTCGCTTTAAATCAATAATTTTGAATTAATCAATATCTTACAAGAGTTCCAGCAATGTAAGTTATATTCAGCCAAATCAATTCAGTGAAATTTTGTAAGAGAAAACTTAAACTCACCTATTTGACTGATGATTACTCACTTGGTAACCTCCGCCCAGAAGTCAACACCTCACCTCCCCCTTCTCCCAGCCAAGGTGAAGGTAGTTTTAGGCTTAAAGTTTGTATCTTATAAAATATCACAGTCTAAACTTAGCAGAATATAACTGTATTTGCTTCTTGTATAACGAATATAAGGTGCAAATTCCTTAACCTCGTATTATCAAATTCTTGTATAAAGAATTCTCGTATACCAAGATCCCCCTGTAATTATATGTGATTAGTGTCGGGTATTTCAGTTGTAACACTAATTGGAATAATGTTTCTTGTTTCCATATAATTTTTGTCCTCTAACTTATCACCAACTCTTTATTGCAGGTTGATCAGAAGTCAGGCAAAAAGATGGTGGAACTCCCAGAGAAGAAGATTGTACAGCACAAATTATCTCTCACTCAAGAGGAGCGAGAGGTATATGACCGTGTGTTCACTTTCTCAAGGTTTGTTTATGGCTATTTATTCATATCTTAAAGTTCTGTGTTCATTATTTTTATTTTTCTGTTGCATTTTAGCTGTAGCATCACCAGAAGGCTGCAAATGGTACTTAAGAGCCATTATAGTACATTAATATTTTGCCAATTGTGGGGGGACAAATTTTAAAATTCTCCTTCATTTGGAAAACAGTGGGAGGCAAGGGCTGGGTTTCATGGTAAAACCTTGGTAGACAAGGGCAAGGTCTCATTGGAAAAAGGGTTTAGGTAAAGTGATACTGTTCTTCCTTAAGAATTTGGCAAAAGTGGAGGTGTGGCTTACTATCAGATACAAATTTTAGAAATGCTTAAAAAATACCCGTAAACATTATGATAATTTCTTGTGCGGTCTAGCACCACTATTGAGTGAAGCTCACGAGAGCAGTGATGTGCAAGTATCCATAGAATAAGAAAAGTCACAAGAGCGGATGTCTACTGTAAAGATGAATTAGCATGATGCAAAGATATAAATGTTTTATTGTATAATCTCTGAGCATCATCGTCATTATTAGCACTTGAGAAACATTAAGTCTTGGGATATAGGAGATGTTTATCACTATTGAGTATTTTGTCCCTGCCTAGTGTTATTCTTATTACAAGCATCCCCGCATTATGGAAACTCAGGTTATGGAAATTCTCCCTTATGGAATTTTTTAACTATGACTAAAAAATCTCTTTATAGAAAAAAATGCCCATGAATTTTTAAATTATGACCAAAAAATCTCGATATAGAAAAGATCTCCTTTAGGAATTTTGAAAAAAAAAAAAAGATTTTGAACCTAAATTTTTACCCAAATTATAAAATTTATTTCATGTGGATGCATCTGTGGTAGCAAAAAGGCACCAGCGGTCTCATAACAACACCAACAACGTTTTCGGTCTTTTTGAACCTCCAGCTATTTCTCAGTTTTGCCTCTCTTTTCTGGACTCTGTTAAAGGTATTGTACAAGTCCTCGTTTAACGCTGCCCCTGACAATGATGTTTTGTTATAGCGTCGCTACTCATTAGATACCCATGATTCCGACAACGTCCCAACCGATTCGTTATAATGTTGTCACCCAACACAGACTACTTTGTCTTGCGCATTACCCTCTCTCATCTTGGTGTGCTTTGCTCTCGCAGTGTCACAGCATCCCCAGTTTTTGTTAGGCTTCCACAGCGTTCGTACGTACTTAAGTATTTTTGCTATAATACAGTCATGTGCTGGTTAACGCCCTAGATACATTCTTGGAAACGTGATGTTAACCGAAATGGACGTTGTCCGAAATTACATAAACCCTATGGGATTTATTCTAATTGGTTCTAGGCACCCAACCCCAAGTTTCCCATTTTATGACCATTTAGACCCACTAAAAAAATATATATAATATATATATATATATATATATATATATATATATATATATATATATATATATGTATATATGTATGTATATATGTATGTATGTAGTATGTATGTATGTATGTATGTATGTATGTATGTATGTATGTATGTATGTATGTATGTATGTATGTATGTATGTATGTATGTATGTATGTATGTATGTATGTATGTATGTATGTATGTATGTATGTATGTGTGTGTGTGTGTGTGTGTGTGTGTGTGTGTGTTAAATATCATAAACACACATAGGCATGGCTAGGTTTATTACAAAGCGATGAAAAGGATACTGTAAAGTGGGTAGTCCACAAAACATGTAGCTATGTCTCTCTTTATTTAAGTGCCCCGTCAAAGGAGTCCGTTTTCTCTTAATCTTAGAGTGCAGTGCACCAGACTTCGTTATTCCTTAGTAATGACACAGAATTTGAAATTGCAACCCCAATTGCAACTGGGGTTGCAATTGTTGAGGCAACTAGATATGTCTGATTACAGCAAATGTGTTATTGTCAATTTGTAGGTGAAAGATTTTATCCTCAATAGATGTAGGTTAACATTACACCTGGAGGCAAATGCCTAAGGAAGGAAGGATATTCCTTTAACACATAATATCTGGCCAGTATGGGGAGGATCATCGTGTCTCCATCAGGGTGTGGTGGACGTTAACCGGCGCATGACTGTACTGTACTGTAACCAATCGAAATGGCTTCCAAGCGGACATTTTGTGTTAGTGATGCTAGTGTTGTGGGGGGGCACCCCAGTCAGATCGGGAAGGGGAGCCCCCCCTCCAGGTCTCGGTGACTCGCCACTCTCTCCACCTCTGCTCATCAGTGAGTACAATACAAAATGATTTAGTTTATTTATCGTTTTGGATGTACTGTATAATATATATTTTCTATAAAAATTCCATTGAATTTATGCATATGTAGTTATTTTATGGGGCAAAGGGAGGCTGGGGAACATAACTAGCGTATTTTATCTATTTCTTGTGGGGAAAATTGATTCCACTAACATTGTTTCCGTTAACGTTGTGTTTTTCAAGAACTTAACCATGACGTTAAATGAGTACTTACTGTACTGTGCAATCTCATTCAAGATGAGTGGAAAGAGACCATCAAGCGCAATTACTAGCAGTGGTGCTAAGAGCACACTTAAGGAGGTTTAACCAGGGGGAAAAACTGAGCTACATTGCAAAAACTTTGGGCCTTGCTACCTCCACTATTGGAACAATCCATTATGACAAAGACAAAATTAAGGCTAGTGATATTACAGTAAACCCTCGATAACTCGGAATTTCATATAACTCGGCATGGATATGGTCTCGGAATGTGTTATAGTATAACTCGGGAAATGCCGAGATATATAAAATTATCTGGGAAAATCTCAGCATATCTGACCGCCTGTGTCACCTTCCATGCCTCTGTGTCACTTACCATGCATCTGTGTCACTGTCTATGATGCTTCATTCTTTGTGTGCAGTGCTTGTAAGTGTTACTTTTTTACATTTAGTAATTACGTGTACACATATATGGGTCGATAATTTTTTATTGTCGTATTTTTATAGGGGGGGAGGAGGTGCCTTGATAAGTCGGAATTTGGGATAACTCGGCAAGGCTAGAGCCCCATATGTGCCGAGTTATCGAGGATTTACTGTAGTTGTTACTCCTCTGTCAGCCCATACTTTATTTTCATTGTAGTGATGTAATGATAAAAATGTAATTCTTACTCAGTGTATGGATAGAGAACCAGACCAAGAGAAATGTGCCCATTAACACAATGGTGATTGAGGAGAAGACTAAGAGTCTGTATGCAGATTTAAGCCAGAAAGAAGGTGGTAGCTCTGATGAAAACCCTTTAATGCTTGCAAAGGGTGGTTTGAGCGTTTTAAGAAACGTTCAAACCTACGCAACATCAAGATGGTAGGTAAAGCAGCTAGTGCTGTTGCTGAGGCTGCTAAAAATTATCCTGCTGAACTAAAGGAAATCATTGAGGCTGATGGATATACACCACAGCAAGTGTATAATGTTGACAAAACAGGCTTCTTTTGTAAGCACATGCCTGCCAGAACATGTATTTCAACCAAGGAGAAAACAGCTCCTGGGTTTAAGGCTTCGGAAAAGTGTGTGAAGCTCCTGTTAGGGGGTTAATGCAGCAGATGATTTCAAGATAAAACCCATGCTTTTGTACCACTCGGAAAATCCCAGGGCTTTCATGGGATACACCAAATCCAGGTTACCAGTGATATGGTGCTCCACAACAAAAGCATGGATGACTGGAATCCTCTAACAAGATTGGTTTACTAACTGCTTTTGCCCTGTATAAAGGTATACAGGCATCCCCTGCGTTACGGAAGCCTGGGTTACGGAATTTCACTCTTACAGAATTTGTAAATTATGACCAATAATTTCGCGTTACGGCCCGTAAATCCGCCCTTACGAAAATTGGGGTAAATTTTAACAAACACAAGGCCATTCAGACTGACAGACTTGACAAGTTTTACCAACCATAAAGACAGTTGAAGCTTTAAGCATCACTCACAATGGATCTTGAATATTCCAACTGTAATCAGACATACCTAAGTTGCCTCAACAATTGCAACCCCAGTTGCAATATCAAATTCTGTGTCACTACTAAAAAATAATAGTCCCTGGTGCACTCTTAAGATTAAGAGAAAACGGACGACTCAGGAGTGCTGAAGTGAGAGAAAATGGACTCCTATGACGGGGCATTCAAATAAACATACACATAGCTGTATAATGCAATATTAACCCCTAAATTGGTGTTTTAAGAAGGTACAGTGGGGTATGCTATAACGAATCTAATTGGTTCTAGAACCTTGTTCGTTATAGCATTCGTTCGTTATAGGATTAATCCGTTCCAGGCCCCCAAATACAACCACTTAACACTGAAAAATATAATATAAAATTGTAAAAAAGTGCATAAATATGCATCTAAACCCCTGAAATAAAGAATATCATTAATATTTGTAACAAAAAACAATAAATTAGTAAAAAAAAAAAATTTTTTTTTTTTTAAATGTTCGTTGTAGGAGTTTCGTTCGTTATAGCATTCTCAATTTTATAAGTAAAACCGTTCGTTATAGGAATATTCGTAGTAGGATCCGTTCGTTATAGCATACCCCACTGTATATCATAAATTATTTAATGTACTGTATTGTATGTGTTTATAAATGTTTATTTTCATTAATAAAAGTGCTTGAATTACTTTTTTGGGGCCGAAAAAAATTCCTTAGGAACGCATCTCCAGTTTTATAATGGAAGTCAATGGGAAAATAGGTTTCGTGTTACGGAATTTCGCGATACGGTCAATTTTCCGGGAACGGAACCCTTCCTTAACGCAGGGGATGCCTGTAGTACCTGACAAAATATTGCCAAAAAGCCTTGTTACTTCTTGATAATGCTCCCAGCCACCCTGTTGACCTTAATGACCTTTCGCCTAACATCAGGGTTGAATACCTGCCCAGGAACACAACTTCCTTGTCACAGCCTATGGATTGAGGTATGATTTCCAGCTTTAAGCCTGGTGTCTACACTGGACATTGATAAAACTTACAGCTGCAATTGATAATGAGGATGAACAATTAATCTGAGATTTTTGAGGAAATATAACATTATGAATGCTGTAAACAACATTGCTGACTTGTGATGAGGTGAAAAATACAACTAAGGATGGTGTGTGAAAGACATCTGGCCAGATTATGTCCTCAATTTCTATTCAAGACATTGTCAGAAATTTTCAACCTCGGAAAATTTGTTCCCAAAGCTGTAAATTTTTTGGAAAATTACGGCTTTGGGAATGATTTTCCGAGCAAATTTCAATTCCAGCTATTGGAGATTTCTGGGTTTGAGGGATTCCGGCTAAGAGAGATATTACTGCACTGTAAATTTTAAGTTTAACCCTGTTCGGGAATGACAGATTTGTGGGTAACAAGATTAGCCGTATGTACTCGTTTATAATTCTACCTCGTGTATAGGTCGACCCTTGATTTTGTCCAAGAAATCATTAATTTATGACATTCCTCGTGTATAGGTCGACCCAAGTTTTTGAGGGTAATGGAACAACAAGTTTGGGTAGTAAAGCACCAGATTTTATGACATATAAAACTCATTTCAGAAAACCTTCACTAATACACACTACGTCCTATAAACTGAGGGTTGCTGTGCTTGAAACACCGAGTGCCGAAGGCAAATTGTTTGCCATTTATTATTACGGCACTTTACACTGAAACGCGGGTAGTTTCAGCAAAAATATTGTATATTTCCATTTAAGTATTTATTCAAGTCAATTAGGATAGAATATTATTGTAATACAACAGTTTTTTTAATTGAAAACCATTCAAAAAGCGATTACGGTAACATCTTTTGAACAACGAAATAAAGTGAAAGTCAATTGTTTTCGTCATGATTTTATCCCACTTTCCACTGTAATGCGTACGTCATTTCAGCAAAAATATTACATTTCCGTGAATGTATTATATCAAGCACAGTATGAATAGAATATCATTGTAATATAACAGTATTTTAACCGAAAATTATTAAAAAAACTAGTAACATCTCTTGAACATGGGAAGGTTAGGTAAGGTCTTTTGTTTTCGTCATGTATTTTATCCTATTTTACATTGAAATACATCACGTTTCAGCAAAACTACCATTTATTTCTGAGAATATATTCATTCGGGCACAGTTAAGGTAAAATATACTTGTGATGTAACAGTTTTTTAACTGAAAACGATTCAAAAAACATGTATCGTCTAGCTGATACGGCAGAGCCCTGGTTTCGGAGGCTTTGCCTTTGCATCGGCCTTTCCTAAGCAGCCTCTAATATTACTGTACTTTGAAATTGTGTTTATTTTCTTTTTGTCTTGCTTCTTATTTTCCAGAAATATGACAAGTTTGTATATAATACAATGTTACAGTACTTTTAATTTACAAGTATTCATTTTTAAAAATACAGAAGACACCAAACAAATACCAGTACGGATATTTGCGTGACTCCCTCCAAAAAAGACCAAACAGCCGGTAATCTCTCCCTCAGCCCTCCCAAAAATAGCCCAATGGCATCTTTCTTGTTTATTCTCTTCCAATTTCTCACATTAACTGGTGTTTTCTACTTCATATTGCCTACATCAGATAGACTACAGTAATTGAGGTTAGAGACACTGTTATAAATTTGATTACCGGCAGGATGCTATTAGAACCACCTGACCCTACCAACAGTGTTTCAAGTCAGACAGTATTTTTTTTTACCTTTTTGGTGTCTCCATTTCTTTTTTCTTTTTTTCTGTGGGGTTTGTATGTCTAAAGCTAAAAGTTGCTCCTAGCCCTTCCCATCATGCACGGATTCATCCTAACGAAACTATTACCCATGTATAGGTCGACCCTCAATTTTGTGCCTAAAAATTTGGTCTTAAAAACTGAAACTATACACGGGTATATACGGTTATGCACTCGTTGCCGGAAAAATAATCCCTCATCCTCGGAATTGTCCAGAATTTTCTGGATAATGGAAAAATTTTCTCGGAAGTTCCAGAAATGGCCTATTTCTTTTATTTATAATAGATTGGCATTGTTTTTTTAATGTTTATTTTACTCATATTTTTATTGTTTGAATTTTAAATTTTGTAATATTCAGGTAAAATTGCTGAAATCAAGATAATAGAAAGGTAAATATTTTCTTCTTTTTTTCTGCATGTCAATCTGTCTATTATCTTCCTTCCATTTGTATGTGCATTGAGAGTTTTAAATGAAAAAGAAGTATTAAGAGAGAGATGTGTTGAATATTATTTATCTTCCATAACAGATCAACACTAATTCAGTACATGAAGACTAGTGAAGAGAAAGAGCGTGAGAAACTAGAGAAATGGCCTGGCAAGAACCCTGTTAACACTACTCAGACTCATGAGAAAGTTGATGGTGAGTAGTTTACCTGGTACTTCATAAAAACTGTGGGGTAACAATATCTAGACATGCTGATTTTACGGAGTTGTGAGATCCTTACCTGGTTACAAAATGAGATTTCAGGATCAATCTTCCATCGACAGCAAAGTTTGGTTGGGTGACTCAGATCCCCCTCCCCTCTCCCCATTAGGGTGCTGATAAGAGCTAAGAAATGAGTTAACTTCCCATTTTTTGCCCTGCCTGATTCATGGTGTGTATGCACTGTAGCAGAGAGAATCTTAGCTGTTGGCCTCTGCAGCTGAGTTATGTCTACTTCTAATTCTCTGTTAATTACTAGATTTTTGGAAAATGGTCCCAGCTTATTTTTATTTTCAGGCATATTCCTACTGTATTGCAGGGTGGCCAAGAGCAATCAATGATTATATATTTAATGCTGTCATTTATTTATTCCTACTCCATGAACTTCTTGATGCCAACCTTTCCTCATTTTTATGTACTCTCCTGTATCCTGGATGTCCACCCTCTGCTTCTTGTACAATTGGGGACTTTTCCAACTGTATAATCAGCATTGTCAGTCTGTGGGGTGTGAACCCAGAGATCATCGGCTCCTGAATCCAAAGCATTCAAGAGAGAAGGGGAGTGGTGGTCCTGGGGATTGCATATGGGTCAGTGTATGAGTGGATGGCGGGTTATGGGGGTGGAGGATGTTCAGGGCTAGAAGGAGGGAAGAAGTTTAAGGAGATTATTTGTGAAATTGTGTATAATCTAAAATATTGCTTTGGGGTGTTCATATGCAAATTGTATGAAGAAAAAATATATATATATATATATATATATATATATATATATATATATATATATATATATATATATATATATATATATATATATATATATATATATATATATATATATATATATATATATATATATATATATATATATATATATATATATCATGTAGATCCACAATGAAAACGTGGATAAGATAAATCTTGATAAAATCACACAATAAAAGGGAAACAATGGAGCACCTTAGCTTTCGTCTTTATTCAAGACATCTTCAGAGACAACTGGATTACATGGACAGAGAGAGGCTTAAATATACAGGGTGACCTTAAAAACATGAGGTCAGGTCATAATGATGTCATCCACTAATCCCCACACCAACACACACGTAGAGGAGCTAAAGAGAAGGGGGGTGACGTGACTAGTCAGATCAGGTCAAAAATAAGGGACCCACTAAATAACTACCATACATCTAGATCAAAGGTTTTCAAAGCATTTTTAACCTTGGGCCACTGACAAATACATTAATGTAACATATTATCAGTTTTGAACTGACCATCACTAAGGTTTATTGATTTTAATTCCTTAATCAAACTAGCTTCAACCAGAAGTCTTTCTGTGACACAAGATGATTTAAATACTTTGAAATATAATGCAATATTAACCCCTAAATCGGTTAATTCGGACAATCGGCTAAAACGGACACCCTGCCCCCCCCTCCCTATTAGTCCGAATTAACGAGGGTCGACTGTATATACAGTCATACGCCTGCTGGACCACCACTCCACGACCCCCTGACGGAGACACGATGGTCCTCCCCATACTGGCCAGATATTATGTGTTAAAGGAATATGCTTCCTTACTTAGGCTTTTCTTAGCATTTGCCTACAGGTGAAATGTTAACCTACATCTTTTAAGGATAAAATCTTTCACCTACAAATTGACAATAACACATTTGCTGTAATCAGACATATCTAGTTGCCTCAACAATTGCAAGTCGCAATTGGGGTTGCAATTTCAAAATCTGTTGCATTACTAAAAATAGTAAAGTTTCTAGTGCACTCTAAGATTAAGAGAGAAAACGGAGGACTCGGGCGTCCTGATGTGAGAGAAAACGGACTCGTTTGACGGGGGACCAAATAAAAAAAAAGCACAGCTACATGTTTTGTGGACTCCAGTATTAGCGTACCCTTTTCATCACTTTGTAATAAACCTAGGCATGCGTATGTCTTGTTTATGCCTGGAACCATTTAGAATAAATCCCATAGGTTCTGTACTTTCGTTATTGGAGGGGTCCCAATTAGGCGCGATAACCAAGGGATGACTGTATATACTTGTGACACTGGCCAGTTGCTTCTGGTGTTATGGTACAGGGGTACCAAGTGACCACTAGGATCCCGCTTCCTCTATCAAGGAATAAACAATTAAATAAATTTAAATTGAAAAAAAAAAACATTCAAATAAATTACTATCTTACAAGAATCCCTCCAATGTAAGTTATATTCACCCAGGTCGCTTGGGTGGAAAATTATGAGAAGAGCTTAGTCACTCTTAAGTAATGATAAATAAATACGCAGGCAGGCCTTCAGCGCCAACTGTCAAATCTTATCTCAAATAAATAAACAAACAAACGCCAGACATTCTATCCCCCCCCTCCCCAATCTTCCCACCCTCCTTGTGTTCCCAGACAAAAGATTGGTGATTTCTTTGTTTATTTTATACAATATCTCAATATCTCAGACTAAAGTTACGATAATATAATTTGCATTGCTGAAATCCTTGCAAGACAGAGATTAATTTGAATATAAGCATCATATATTTTGCTCATGATATAAAAAATGTAGTACATTAGTGTACAATGTACATTTTATAAAAAGTTTTTCAATTGTATTTTTGGGTAGATTTACACAAATTTCTTCATTAATTTTCACCCATTTACATTCACGCACCATACTAAAATAATTGTAAAATAAATTAGTGCAAAGCTGGACTGCACATGTACTAATTTGATTACGGTACTAAAATTGTTATGTCTAGTGCGAATTACAACATGTTTATATTCAAATAAATCAGTATCTTACAAGAATCCCAGCTATGTTAATTATATTCATTTTAACGTTTAGTAATAAATAATACCTCAAACTAAAGTTAGGATAATATAATTGACATTTCTGGATTCCTTGCAGGTCAGGGAATATTTTGAATGTAAACTTCATATTCATATAAAAAAAAAATATTCTTCACAACACTATCTGTCAATCAAAGTACCCCAACTTGCCTCCCCCCTCTTCCAACTGCGCCAGATGGTCGGTTGGTCCCAACCCTTCCCTGCCTACCAGAGAAATGTTGGGTGAAAAAACAATTTTAACTTTTAGTAACAAATAATACCTCAGACTAAAGTTAGGATAATATAATTGACATTGCTGGATTCCTTGTAAGACCAGGAACATTTTGAATATAAATGTCATATATTTTGCACAAAAGATAACATATTTACTCAGAGTAAACATTACATCTAAAATTTGTATGTCTAATGCAAAATCTATGATGTTTATATTCAAAATGATCATCAAATTGTAAGAATTCCAGCAATGTAAATTATATTCTGGCCGGGTAATTTGTATGAATTTTATGAGCTAAAACAAATATCTTCAGTTAATAAAAAAAAAAAATATTCTTCACACCGTGCCAGATGGTCGGTCGGTCCCTCCCTCCCCCCCACCCCCCACCAACCCTCCCTACCAGATAAATGTGTGGGAAAACCAGAATATTTACCTTTTTAGTAATAAATAATACCTCAGACTAAAGTTAGGATAATATAATTGACATTGCTGGATTCCTTGTAAGACTAGTGTATATATACTGTGTGTGTGTGTGTGTGTGTGTATATATATATATATATATATATATATATATATATATATATATATATATATAGTATATATATATATATATATATATATATATATATATATATATATATATATATATATATATATATATTTTTTTTTTTTTTTTTTATTTATGGGGAGGCATATGAATGCTAGACATACAAGACGCACATTTAGCAACCTCAGCGTGATCTGGCAACTATATAGACTGTCCTCCAAGGTCACCACATCAGTCTCCCTTTTGTGTTTAAAGGACCCAGGGTATAACATGGCTCTATATTTCCCATGCATTTTCTTGTGGCTTGTGCTAATTTCTCTTGCATCACAGTGATATAATTTATTCATAACAATGTTGTGAAAGTTTTGAACCGTGCCTCATGATGCTGGCGAGGGAGGAGGGGTGGGAAAATGTAAAGAACGAGAAGAAATTGCACCATGTGGTGATAGTGTGGTGCCTTCTGATACCTCTCTCTAGTGAAATATTAATTTTTTCACAGCATTTCTTCTATTTTTTTTTTCCCTAAATATATAAAAATTTTAAAACGAATCTTGCTGCAATCACATGAAATAATGAAGGCAGAAAGTGAAGTATACTGTATAAAATTTTCATAATGCGGAAACAAAAATTTTGTGTTTTACTTGCAGTTACATATAGAAATAATAATTTTGCCGTGATTACTCATCAGTCAGCCCTCAGTGAGACAAGACGTGTTCTGCAGGCACTCCTAATTGGCAGCCAGGCCAAGTCAGTTTGCCCCCCTTCCCTTGCTATATCCTAACTCCCTACCAACCTCACTACACCGGGATTTATCAGCAAAACACTCAAATGATCAGTGCAATGATTGGTTACCCAACAGTGATCCGATATTGTATTCCAAGGAAAAGCACAAAAACACAGCAGTGTAACACCATACCGTGGGCACTTTGTCGGTCACCTTCAAAGTGCCAGTGACAAGGACCACCGCTTTGTTTACATATGCGGTAGGTACTGTGTCAGAACCTTAAGAGCCAGAGACTAGGACTTAAGGTGTTTAAGGCTAGACAAATATTAACAGACGTCTTCCAATGTCAGTGGCCCTCAAAGTGCCGCCATTGAGTTTATAGACACCGTGGACAAACACTTCCGTCTGTCCACAACAACAGATATCAACAGATGTCCACCAATTACTTAATCCTGACGTGCCCAGTACAATCTAAAGCATGGCAATGGTTATTCTGATGGCAGTGTTATTGTACGACTAAAATCACTGAACATATTCCATGCTCGCAGCCGTAGACAAGGACGTCATAAACTGAAGCCCATTAGGACCATCTCCACTAGAAAACCAGAGAAACTTACTCCTGACAGACCGTACCAATACCACTCAAGTTCCCCGAATACTGTACGGTGTCCCCTCCTTACTGCGCTCCGTCAGTTCCTTAGCTAATAAATTTGGCGAGCTGGCAACCACAGTCCGATCAGTGTCTGCCAACGGTCGTTGCCACATGTGAAGCTTGGCAAGTTGTTCTTGAAATGTGCCATATTGAAGGATATCAACTCTTTCATCCTCTAGATAATGCTCCCTCACATCTCAACATTGAAAAACTGTGTAGCAGGGATGAAAAGATCAGGTGCCAGGCATTGCCACTCAACACCGCCTATGTCACACAGCCAATGGATCAAGGTGTTATTTATGCTGTGAAAAGGCTGTACAATCGCAAGTTTTTGAAGGAAGTGATTGTGGTGGAGGAGACAAGCGAGGATCAGGTGAAGGAAATGAGGGCAGAAGACAATCAGAAACTTCATGTTATACAACTTCAGGTCCATGCTCTCCAATTTTGCTGCTGTTGCCAAAGAAGTCAAGGCAACAACCCTTATCAGTGCTTGGAAGAAGCTCCTTTATGACATTGATTAAGAGCATGAATTTGAAGGTTTCACATCAGAAGACTACCACACAAATCTTCTCCAAGCAGGAGAGAAGGATGCTACAATTGAGGATGTGGAGGCTTGGCTGGAGGCTGATGAGGATGATCATTGGATACCACAACTTGACAGAGGAGGAGACTGTGGACTCTGTACATGAGGCTGCAGACGACTTTGATAATGATGAAGAGAAGGAAACTGAACCACCAAAAATAAAGATGCCAGAAGCTAGGGACAGCCAGGACACCCTTATAGAATTTGCTTATTCAGACTAAAGATGAAAATAAATGGGGCCTATTACGATCACTAAAGGCACCTGGGGGAGCTTGTCATACAGGACCAAAGAAGCAAGGTCACTCAAACAAAGATTGACACTTTCTTCAAGCCAAGACCCTCCAGCCGTGCACCCTTGCCCTCACCACCAACCTCCTTGTCAGAGGAGGGTCCTCTTCATATCCTCATTTCTGACTCGGACTTAGAGTGACTGCAAGCCTCTTGCAGTCAGAAACATTGATTAAAGAACATGTATTCCTTTATTAAAAATTGGATACATTGGTGTTGTACTCATTTTGTTGTTTGAAATATTTACCTGTATTTATTTATTTTTTTTTTAATTTTGCTCTAAGGCAAACAACCTCTTATCCCTGGCACCCTTCCTCCAATTAGTCTGCCATAAGAAGCTGATGATACGAAAATATATAGTAATAAATTTTGGAGGATGTGTGTTGGTGTTGGAGAGTTTGTTGGAGGGTGTGTGTTGGAGTGTGTGTGGTGGTGTTGGAGGGTGTGTGTGTGTGTTGGTGGTGTTGGAGGTGTGTGTGTGTTGGTGGTGTTGGAGGGTGTGTGTGTGTGTGTGTTGGTGGTGTGGAGGGTGTGTGTGTGTTGGTGGTGTTGGAGGTGTGTGTGTGTGTTGGTGGTGTTGGAGGGTGTGTGTGTGTGTGTGTTGGTGGTGTTGGAGGGGTGTGTGTGTGTTGGTGGTGTTGGAGGGTGTGTGTGTTGGTGGTGTTGGAGGGGTGTGTGTGTGTGTTGGTGGTGTTGGAGGTGTGTGTGTGTGTTGTGGTGGTGTTGGAGGGTGTGTGTGTGTGTTGGTGGTGTTGGAGGTGTGTGTGTGTGTTGGTGGTGTTGGGGTGTGTGTGTGTTTGGTGGTGTTGGAGGGTGTGTGTGTGTGTTGGTGGTGTTGGAGGTGTGTGTGTGTTGGTGTGGTGTTGGGGTGTGTGTGTGTGTTGGAGGGTGTGTGTGTGTTGGTGGTGTTGGAGGGTGTGTGTGTGTGTTGGTGGTGGAGGGTGTGTGTGTGTTGAGGAGTGGTGTTGGAGGGTGTGTGTGTGTTGTGGTGGTGTTGGAGGTGTGTGTGTGTTGGTGGTGTTGGAGGGGTGTGTGTGTGTTGGTGGTGTTGGAGGGTGTGTGTGTGTTGGTGGTGTTGGAGGTGTGTGTGTGTTGGTGGTGTTGGGGTGTGTGTGTGTTGGTGGTGTTGGAGGCTGTGTGTGTTGGTGGTGTTGGAGGTGTGTGTGTGTTGAGGTGGTGTTGGAGGGTGTGTGTGTTGGTGGTGTTGGAGGTTGTGTGTTGGTGGTGTTGGAGGTTGTGTGCTGGTGGTGTTGGAGGTTGTGTGTTGGTGGTGTTGGAGGTTGTGTGTTGGTGGTGTTGGTGGTATTGGAGGGTGTGTTTTGATCTCACTAGAGGAAAGGTCACAGCAGGCTTAGCTCCTGGGGATTAATTGTCAGTAATGGCTAGTGCTTGTTACGTTTTAAATGCAGGAAAGTGGTTTTCCTACCGTAGAACTCGGATACCTTCACACTGGTTACTCACCCAGGGGATTATGGTGTATCACTACGTAGAATTTCACTTGGTAATAATAATAATAGAGGGATCACAGATACGGGCAGATGATTGCACTTTCGTTTATTTGGCACAATTCCATACACTGGACTTATAATTTGCATGGATAGGTCAGTCACTCACATTCACGCCAGAGTACCATAAGTTATAAGGTAGAGTTTGTCAACCTGGAGAATTAATCGTTTAGATCTATTGGCCGGCCTGGAGTGCTTTTGTAGCAAACAGGTCCTCATCATTGATCACTTCCTTTACAGGATGTGTTAACTTGTCGCTGGACTTAACAAAAATCTCGGGGATTTGCACACACAGACTCGTAGGACTGTATGGCTCCTGTTCTTAAGTCCGCGAAGCAGGAGGTCTTCTCTAACCCAAGGTCTAAAGCCCACCGGCTAAATTGGTTTTTTGAGGCGTGAAGTGATGAACAGTACACCACTGTCTCATTGACCTGCCCCTCCTATCGGCTGGCTAACATACCACTAATTGAAAACATGTCCCAGTTATGGCTGGCTGGTTACCTTATCTCTACTGTAAACAAACTTTTGGGATGGGTTGTGCGGGAGGCCCAACGCAACCCATGACAGTGCCAATTGTGAACAGGGCTGTGCCCTTCAGAGGGCTGAATTAGAGAGGGCCAAGGAAGAAAACTTGAAACTAAAGGAAATAATAGTGAGGATGAAGGAAGAAACGAGACCAGGAAAGCTCGTGTCTGATGAAAACTCAGGCGAATGGAGGGTTGTGAGGAGAGAAACGACCAAACTGGTGGTGAAAAAATACTCCAAGGATATGACAACAGCAACTAGGTGTACCAACTCTTTCAGTCATTTGATAGACGAATTGGACGTTAGCATAGTCAGGGACAGGGCTGACAAGGAAGGTACGAAAACATTAATTGTTGGCGATCCCCAGGTACGGTCCCTGGATAGAGCTTTTTGTGGTAAAAATAAAAATTGGATGAGGGTGTGTTTGCCAGGAGCTGGAGTGAGGGATATAGTTGGCAGGATTGACAATATCTTGTCTGGTAATGGGAACAGGAGGCAAAGATATTGGCCAGTGTAGGAGTCAGGAGCTTCTTGATAAGTTCAAGACAGCTATAGAATGTATTAGGTCGAAGGGAAGGATCCCTATTATATGTGGTGTCCTGCCTAGAAGGAGAGTTGGCAATGAATGGTTGTCAAGGGCAGTTGGTGTCAATGGCCGTCTTGACAGATATTGCAAGTCAATATCAGTCCCATTCACTGACAACTGGGACAAATTCTACGGCAGAAGGGACCTTTATGCTAGGGATCGGGTGGCAACCCTGGCTGGCTCTCTCGAGAGGGCAGCTCAAAAAATGTCAGTCTTTAAAGTGCTAGGAGAACCTATGAGCACGGGGGTGGAGGAGACTGCAGTGGGAGCGGGTAAACAAAGTGAAAGGTTACAGGTAAATAGTGCTAGGAATTATGACAAAACTAAATTAGGCAGAGACAAAGAGAGGGCTCAAACACAACTAACTTAAATGCCTACTACGCAAACAGTAGAAGTATGAGAAACAAAATGGATGAAATCTGGGCGTTGGTATGTACGGAAAAAATTTATATACAGTAAAACCTCGATTAACAACTTTCGGATTAAACGCCGATCCCGGACCCCTAATTTTTTTTTTTTTTTTTTTTACGGGGATTAGCCCACCCGGGCACAGGTAATGAATGTAATGATGATGATAATAATAATAAAGAAATGCAAAAATGAAAAAAATAATCAAGATTAAGAAACAATATACCCATATGTATGTTGTGTTGTCAATAGTAAGAGAAATAATTGAGACCCTGCAATTGTGTAAATGAGGCAGAAAGTGAGATTAGCAACCTGGGACTTGGTCACAATTTTTGTGATGACATATGTTCTTTGACTTTTTCATTTTTTATTCACGGTTTCTGTGCTGGTTCATATTTATTTAATAAAGTGGTTAATGTTTTAAAGCAAATTCTATTGAAATATGAATGGCAAATGAACAAAAATGAATAGAGGGACTTAAATGAGGTAGGTTAGAGATAGGTACATTGAAAATGTATGTTTTATTTCCGTAGATTTTATTTACTATTAACCGACCTTTCGGATTATCCGTCGGCCCCTTCCCCCCATATGTGGGCGGTTAATCGAGGTTTTACTGTAATAATGTTATTTAAATAGACTTAACAGCAATGATTTCCACGACTGACCCTCCCTCATCCGACCCAACTTTATTCAGAAATCTGGTAATATATTTCACGAGTAGCTGTCCCGGTGTGTTATGCACAAGAAACACGCATTCGTGTATATTATTGATGGTAATGTTCAATAAAATTAAGTGCTTCTGTTATTTATTGGGTAATGAAAAAAGTAAAAAGACAATATTTAGAAACTCCAGGACATCCCTGTCAGCCCTAGATTAGACGAATGCTTCTGATTAACGAGTTGGGAGTTCACACCTCATGGGGAGTGTGGATTGACATTGCTGACTGTAACAGTTGGAAACTCCCCAACTGTACATCCTTCTTGTTTTTCCCTCCCCCTCATACCATCCACTTCAGTATTTTACATGTTTTACCAGTTATTCATTTCCCATTCTTTTAATTGACAAATTTTAATTTACCAGATTTTTTTAGTCAAATAGACTCTTGGATTAAACAGAATAGAATAAAATTGATAAACAATTATCATAAATCTACAGGTTTTTTATCTCCTTTCTTTTTTTTATTACTTCTTTTTTTACTCACAGAGAGTAAGTATACCCCAACATTAACTAGTGAAGGGGCTGTGAGAGGGGAGGTCAAAGCACATCATCTCCTTGTCCTTCTTCTTAGACTCCGTCAGATCTGCTGCCATCCTTCACTCATTCAAGGGGTAAGTTACGTCATGATTTCTCATTGTATTGGGTTAGCTTTCATATGTACAGTCTCCTTCAAGATTCTTTGAACACTGCTGGAAGACAGCTGGCAACTCAAGGCCGTTTGTTTACTATATTACGTAATAAAAGTTATGAATAAATGTAAAAGTGATCGGTTACTTAGTTCCCCGTTGCTTAATTTAATGGTTGGGCTTTGTTGTTTCGCATTATATTATACTACGTACTATAGTAAACAAACGGCCTTGAGTTGCCAGCTGTCTCCAGCAGTGTTCGAAGAATCTTGAATGAGACTGTACATGAGTTCCCCATATTACGGAAGGGATGTTATTAGTGAATATATTTTCATATGGAAAATTTTTTACCAACAAGTAATTTAAACCAAACTTATTAATGGAGATATACATTTTTGAACACACACATTAGTTAAATCCTGACATTTACCACTCTGATTACATACAATCTTATATGATGACCATATCTGACAATTTGTATATTGAACACTATTAAAAAATACAGTAAAGTAACCCCTGATTTTTTTCATACAGTAGAACCTCCACAAATCTGACTAATTAGGGCAGACCCAGTCTGAAAAATGCAAAAGTCTGAAAAAGCAAATACAGTTGTATCCTGCTTAACGCGGTCAATTGAACCCACAGGGTACCGCGTTAAATGAACAACAGAACATATGGGATTAATTCCAATAGAGACTGGCCCGACCCCCAACTCCACTTTTTGACGACACACAACTATGTTGTAGTAAAAATATTATCTTAACTTTATGATGGTATGCACACACAATTAATAATTAAGAGAAATGTCAATAATATTAGGTTTTTTAACACTTACATTAGTAGAAAAGATGGCTGGGCACACGGGGATGGGGGGTTGGTTCCGAGGCAGAGGGCAGATTATTGACCCTCACCTGTATCACTTGTATCAATTGTATCACTATCCACCACAGAGGCTTGCAGGGCCTCTTTGTCAAACCCCTCAAAGTCCATATAAGTCCATATCCTCACTATATTTATCACTATCACTGACTTGGGTCGGCTGTGGTGGGTGGCGGGTGAAGAACTCGGAAATGTTTTGATGACTGGGCGACCTTGTACGCATCGTGCCCGCGCCGCTTCCCGCGTGTATGTGTAGATGAACCGCGTTAAGTGAAAGTTCGGTTCTGGCGAGGCACCGCGTATATGAGAAATCGCGTTAAGTGAAACCGCGTTAAGCGGGGTACAACTGTATATGTGGTGGGTGGGTAAGCATTGGGGGCATTTGGGATAACACTGCTTATCTGAACTGTTTAAAGAAAATCAGTTGTTGTTACGTATAGGAGTAGTATATTTGTACGTGGAAGACGAATGTTTAAATTGGAGTAGCTGGCAGAGCATGGCCCCCTCTCTCCCACAAGATTCCTTTAGCACTTCTTTTTGATTCCACCACAATTCTCATATAATTTAGGATCATTTGGTGCCAGGTTAATAAAATATTATCCTAAAAGAATCGGCTTTCCTGAAAAAAAGTAGGTAGGTAGTAGGCAGCTACCAAACGGAGGTACAGGTTGTACCTCTCTAGTCCGGCATTCTGTGGTCGGAACTCCCGTGGTCCAGAACTATTTTAGTTTGTCCAATAGGTAGATAGGCAGCTTTTATTATTTGTTTTATTTTTTTTTATCTGAATTATTATTATTATTACAGGAGTATTACATTTTTGCCCCTCAGGCCCCAATGTGGGTCAGTGACCTATGCCCGGGTGGGCTAATCCCCTTAAAAAAAAAGCCACGGGAAATTAAGGTTTGTTTACATCCGGCAGTTCGGCTGCTCTCTCTCTCTCTCTCTCTCTGCTTGTCTATTCAGAGTACAACATTTAACCCTTCAATATATATGAGCAGTAAATAAGTGTTGCTTTCATATTCTTATGTAGAGTAATGACGATATGTTTTCACATGTGCGCACTTACATACGCGCAGTCTCACTTTTTCTTTTTACCATTTATGGTTAGCTTACTTATATTGTTCCATTTATTAGCATTCAATAACATTACAGGTACTTCAAACAACATATTAATTTTTTTACATTAATTTTACTACAGCTAAAAATCAGGGTCTTATTTTCTTCAGTTTTATATGTAGAACCAATCAGTCGCTGGTTTAAACAATGCCGGCAGCCGTCTCGTCTCCTCTAATATTCCACGTATTATTAATATATTGTATTGTTAATTTTGCACACACACACACACACACATTAATTCAATAAAAACAAATTCAGAAACATTAATTAAAATATATATGAACAGTAAATAAGTGTTGCTTTCATATTCTTATGTAAAGTAATGACGATATGTTTTCACATGTGCGCATGCGCACTTTACATACGCGATCTCTCTTTTTTCTTTACCGTTATCATTAGCTACTTCTATTGTTCCATTTATTAACATTAAATAACATTACTTAAAACAACCATATTAATTTTACTACAGCTACAGCGAAGGTCTTATTTTCTTCAGTTTTATATGTAGAACCAGTCAGTCACTGGTTTTGTAATCAACGAAAACAATGCTGTGTCATTTCCTCGTGTGTTTTAATATTCAACGTATTATTAATGAATTGTATTGCTCATTTTGCACACATAAACATTAATTCAATAAAAACGCCATTCAGTAATAAACAATAATGAATCTTTTGTATACAAGAGAAATGACGCTGTTTACACGATTATGCACGTCGTCTGCACGTTGGCGGGCCGTTCAAACCCGTCGAAATTCAAGTTTCCGCCGTCAAAATTTTTATTTATTTATTTTTTCCAATAAAATACGTTAAGAATTAAAAACTCGCGAAATTTGAGAAGCTACTATACGACATTTAACCCTTCAATATGTCTTCAAAGAGACCATGGTGCAGAGAAAGTGGTGCTAGTGCTTCCAAGCATAAGCACAAGTCACTATCTATCCAGGAAAAGGGTGAATTTCCATGGTCCCGAGGTTGCCGGACTAGATAGGTACAACCTGTAATAATGTACAGGTATTGACAATGGGGTTAGGGACCCATTTTGGTGGGTGAGCAGACTTTAATTGAATGGGTTCATTCTATTATTTCATGTTTGAGCCAAACAAATGAGGATCAAGGAATATGCATGCTTATGTGGTGGTAAAGATTCTGAACGTTCTTTCTCACGGGAGTTTGACATGCCAAGTGTCTCCTTATGAGGATTCTGGTATGGTTGGAAAGGTATATCTTTTCAGTCACAGGTTTTGGCTCCTGAGAACCTTTTGTTCATCATTGTATACTTGCCTTGGCCCAGCTCGGTGTAAAAATACGATTTCAGGATTTATTATTTATATTTTATTAGCTGCTTATGGAGTGTTCCATGGGGGTCCGGACCCCCCCTCTATTCACCAGAAAATTCTAATATTTTTTATTTTATGTAGTATTGTATGCAGGCATTTGTGTATAGTAAAAGTGCTTGACTTCAGAACATCTAATATTAAATGCACATAGCTTCTAAATGCCCATAATATTGGTCAGATTAAAAATCGGGGGGTTTCTTACAATGTCTCTCAAAACCCCAAAACACCAACACCTAGCTGGGCAGGTAGGGCGCACTGCGCTCGCCTTATTCTCCCACCCACAACTTCTTGGACCCCTTTCTCTCTTTTTCTTTTTTTTTTTTCCCTGGATCTGCCCCTGGCTTATGGGCAACTTCAACATTGTTGTACTTTGAAAACTTATATGAATTTAAACAAATTTCAGATAGTTGAAGCTCACAGTCAAGAAATAGACGGGATGGATCCTAATGTTCAGGATGGCCTCGAACTAGACTTGGTATCCCAGATGGCTGACATGAGCCTCATGTCTATAGAGGAGATGAAACGCCAAGCAGATGACAAAGTTAAGGAGAAGGTGTTAACCATGGACAACCCTATCTTCCAGACAACAAGACAAAGCTCCAAGGTAACATTCAAAATGCCTTGGGATCATGTGGTATACAGTACAGGTAGACCTCGACTTACGACCTACTCGACATACGACCATCCAGACATAAGACGCCCGGTTAGGTACCAAAAATTCAAACTCCGTACCTATTTTCTAGGACCGAAACAGTTCCATCCGTGCGAGGGTTAGTGTGGGCTGGGTTGCTGTGTGGTGTACAGCGTCCACCAATAACAACTACTCACCACCACCAATAACAACTAACCACCACCACACAACTACACTCACTCACCACCAATAACAACTACACTCACCACCACCAATAACAACTACACTCACCACCACCAATAACAACTACACTCACCACCACCAATAACAACACTCACCACCACCAATAACAACTACACTCACCACCACCATACCAACCACTACCACCACCAATAACAACTACACTCACCACCACCAATAACAACCACTCACCACCACCAATAACAACTACCATCACCACCAATAACAACTACACTCACCACCACCAATAACAACAACACCACCAATAACAACTACACTCACCACCACCTATGCAACAACAACTCACCACCACCAATAACAACAACTCACCACCACCAATAACAACAAATACCCACCAATAACAACTACACTCACCACCACCACAACAACTACACTCACCACCACCAATAACAACTACACTCACCACCACCACCAATAACAACTACACTCACCACCACCAATAACAACAACACCACCACCACCAATAACAACTACATCACTCACCACCCATAACAACAACTCACCACCACCAATAACAACAACTCACCACCACCACAACAACAACACCCACCAATAACAACTACACTCACCACCACCAATAACAACACTCACCACCACCAATAACAAATAACACTACCACCAATAACAACAACACTCACCACCACCCACAACAAATAACACTCACCAATAACAACAACAACACTCACCACCACCAATAACTACACTCACCACCACACCAATAACAACTACACTCACCACCACCAATAACAACAACACTACCCACCACACCACAACAACACTCACCACCACCACACAACAACACTCACCACCACCAATAAACAAACAACAACAACAACACTCACCACCACCAATAACAACAACACTCACCACCACCAATAACAACAACACTCACCACCACCAATAACAACAACACTCACCACCACCAATAACAACAACTCACCACCACCAATAACAACACCCACCAATAACAACAACACTCACCACCACCAATAACAAATAACACTCACCACCACCAATAACAACAACACCACCACCACCACAACAACAACACTCACCACCACCAATAAACAACACTCACCACCACCAATAACAACACTCACCACCACCAATAACAACAACACTCACCACCACCAATAACAACAACACTCACCACCACCAATAACAACAACAACACTCACCCACCTCACCAATACCAACAAACAACACCACCACCACCACCAATAACAACAACACCTCACCACCACCAATAACAAATAACACCCCACCACCAACAACACCAACACTCACCACCACCAACAACAACACTCACCACCACCAACAACAACAACACTCACCACCACCAACAACAACAACACCTTACCACCACCAATAACAACAACTCACCACCACCACACAACAAATAACACTCACCACCAATAAACAAACACTCACCACCACACCAATAACAACAACACTCACCACCACCAATAACAACAACACTCACCACCTCACCACAACAACACTCACCACCACCAATAACAACAACTCACCACCACCAATAACAACAACACCCACCAATAACAACAACACTCTACCTCACCACCACAACAACAACACTCACCACCACCAATAACAACAACACCCACCACCACCAATAACAAACAACACCCACCACCACCAATAACAACAACACTCACCACCACCAATAACAACAACACTTACCACCACCAATAACAACAACACCTACCACCACCAATAACAACAACACCACCACCACCAATAACAACAACACTCACCACCACCAATAACAACAACACTCACTAATTCACAACAACAACACTCACCACCACCAATAACAACACTACCACCACCAATAACAACAACACTCCCACCACCAACAACAACAACACTCACCACCACCAACAACAACAACACTCACCACCACCAACAACAACAACAACACTCACCACCACCAACAACAACAACACCCACTCACCACAACAACAACTCACCACCACCAATAACAACAACACTCACCACCACTCAATAACAACAACACTCACCACCACCAATAACAACAACACTCACCACCACCACACAACAACAACACTCACCACCACCAATAATAACAACAACACTCACCACCACCAATAACAACAACACTCCCCACCACCAATAACAACAACACTCACCACCACACAACAACAACACTCACCACCACCAATAACAACAACACTCCCCACCACCACAACAACTACACTCACCACCACCACCAATAACAACAACACTCACCACCACCAATAACAACAACACTACCACCACCAATAACAAATAACACTCACCACCACCAATAACAACAACACTACCACCACCAATAACAACAACACCCCCACCACCAATAACAACAACACTCCCACCACCAATAACAACAACACTCCCCACCACCAATAACAACAACACTCACCACCACCAATAACAACAACAACACTCACCACCAACACCACAACAACACTCACCACCACCACACAACAACAAACACTACCACCACCAATAACAACAACACTCACCACCACCACACAACAACACTCACCACCACCAATAACAACAACACTCACCACCACCACAACAAATAACACTCACTACCACCAATAACAACAACACTCACCACCACCACAACAACAACACTCACCACCACCAATAACAACACTCACCACCACCAATAACAACAACACCTCACCACCACCACACAACAACACTCACCACCACCAATAACAACAACACCACCACCACCAATAACAACAACACTCACCACCACCAATAACAACACTCACCACCACCAATAACAACAACACTTCACCACCAATAACAACAACACTCACCACCACCAATAACAACAACACTCACCACCACCAATAACAACAACACTCACCACCACCAATAACAACAACACTCACCACCACCACACACAACAACAACAACACTCACCACCACCCAATAACAACAACACTCACCACCACCAATAACAACAACACTCACCACCTCACCAATAACAACACCACCACCACCAATAACAACAACACTCACCACCACCAATAACAACAACACTCACCACCACCAATAACAACAACAACTCTCACCACCAATAACAACAACACTCACCACCAATATCAACAACACTCACCACCAATATCAACAACACTCCCCACCAACAACAACAACACTCACCACCAACAACAACAACACTCACCACCAACAACAACACTCTACCAACAACAACAACACTCACCACCAATATCAACAACACTCACCACCAATAACAATAACACTCACCACCAATAACAACAACACTCACCACCAATAACAACAACACTCACCACCAATAACAACAACACTCACCACCAATATCAACAACACTCACCACCAATATCAACAAACACTCACCACCACCAACAACACTCACCACCAATAACAACAACACTCACCACCTATCAACAACACCACCACCACCAACAACAACACTCACCACCAATAACAACACTCTCCACCAATAACAACAACACTCACCACCACCAACAACAACAACACTCACCACCACCAATATCAACAACACTCACCACCATTAACAATGTAATACTGTACAGTATGAATGTTTGTGTGTTAAAACACACACATAGTGAACAAGATGATTGTAAGCTTCTGCAACATTGAATGATAGTATCAATCCCTAGCCACTTTATTTGGTTGTTATTATTCCCTCTCAGACATAATTAGTAGTAATTGTAGTTAAACAATGTTTGAAAGTTCTTATTGTTTTGGTGAATAACTACTGGTAATAAAAGAATATAGTGTGATTTAAAATAAAAGGACAGCGTGTAAATTAAAAGAGGAAATAACAAGGAATTGGTTCAAGAGGGTCCAAGGAGTCCGTCTTTCACTCGCATTTTGCTCTTTAAATTAATTGTTTACTCTGTAAGTGGGACCTGACTGTACATGTACAAGGTTACCTGATCCAGGATCAGATATAAAATTGATCCTCCATGTCTCGTCATTTGAAAATGATAATGCAATTATTTATTCTTTTCCATCAGATTGAACGACTTATCGAGGAAATTAAAAAAATTCGTCGTTTGGAAACGAAAGAAAAGTCTGTAATTGTTTCCCAGTGGACATCAGTGTTGGATATTGTCCATATGCATCTAAGAGAAGTTGGCATTAAGTGTCACACTATATCTGGTAAAGTTCTAGTCAAGGAGCGTCCTGCCATTGTCAGTGATTTCAACATGAATCCCCGAGGGGCACAGGTAAGTTTCAGTAATAAGGGTGAGCATTAACTAAAAAAAAAAACATTCCTTTGGTGTTTGCTGTGTTTATCTACTTACCTCTCAACTTCACTATGTTTATTTTCAGTTTCCTGGGATAATATGATCTCTATACTGAAACAATCAAAATTATTCCTACAGATTCAAATATAGTGCTGTATGGTACCTACACAACACAATTTAACTACAAACACAGAATACTCTATAATAATTTGATATATAAAAATATATTGTTATATACAGTAGTCAAGGTAATTAAAAGGGGTGAATGTAAACCTTTTGCCCCTTGTCCTATGAAGGGAAGACAATACAGGTCTGTCTCTACAGTAAACCACAACTTAACGGACAACATCTTTAACGGACACACCTGACCCGTTCGGACTAGGTTCATTTACAGTAAACCCTCGAAATTCAGGACAATTTGAGGGGAAAGGGGGTCCACACCTGCTGATTGTCCAGACTTATACCAAGTATTTTTTCGGGGTGTACTGGGGGCCACTGTGCACACCCCAACACCACCCACACACCCCAACACCACCCACACGCCCCAACACCACCCACACGCCCCAACACCACCCACACGCCCCAACACCACCCACACGCCCCAACACCACCTGGCACACCTCACACAGGCCCCAACACCACACCCACACACCACCACACGCCCCAACACCACCCACACACCCCAACACCACCCACACGCCCCAACACCACCCACACACCCTATCCGATGGCTAATTATATAGACAACACATGTATACTCCAGGAAAGAGTGGAAACGGCTGGGAAGCAGAGGTCCTCCTGCTTTACACACCTCGGCTGGGATTCCATCAGGCCCTGTGGCTTTGTTATTCTTCATCTGTTTGATGGTAGCAGCTACCTCATCCAGGGATGTAGGATAGCTGAGGTTGGTGGTGGTGGTGGTGAGTGTTGTTGGTGGTGAATGTTGATGGTGGGGGTGTGTGTTGTGGAGGTGATCAGTGTTGGTGGTGGTTATGAATTTTGTTGATGGGGGTGAGTGTTGTGGTGGTGGTGAGTTTTGCTGGTGGGGGCTGAGTATTAGGATGATGCTGATGAGTGTTGATGGTGGGGATGAGTGTTGTGGTGGTGAGTGTTGTTGGTGGTGATGAGTGTTGTGGTGGTGAGTGTTGTTGGTGGGATGAGTGATGTGGGATGAGTGTTGTGGTGATGAGTGTTGTTGGTGGTGATGAGTGTTGATGGTGGGGATGAGTGTTGTGGTGGTGAGTGTTGTTGGTGGTGATGAGTGTTGATGGTGGGGATGAGTGTTGTGGTGGTGAGTGTTGTTGGTGGTGATGAGTGTTGATGGTGGTAGTGAGTGTTGTTGTTGGTGATGAGTGTTGATGGTGGTGAGCGTTGTTGGTGGGGGTGAGCGTTGATGGTGGGTGTGATTGTTGTGGTGGTGATGAGTGTTGTTGGTGAGGGCGAGTGTTGTTGGTGGTGATGAGTGTTGATGGTGGTCAGTGTTGATGTTAATGGTGGTCAGTGTTGTTGTTTATGGTGAGTGTGATGGTGATGGTGAGTATAAACGCCTTGGTTAAGGACGTTCAGGTGACGGGCAAGTCGAAGGGAATGATTGAAACCCGTCTTTTGACGCATTCAATATTTATTGATGTGATCAAAACCTGCAGAGAACAAGGCGTTCATTAGTATTACATGGTGATCTATCTGATACGTAATTAGTTAGTCTCAGACTATTTCATCTTAATTACAATTGATTATTAAGCATAGTGACATGATACGAAGCTCTTAACTCTTATCAATCTTAGTTACACTTCATTCCGCAATGTCTTATTTCTCCAGATAAGGCAGAAACGAGTAGGCATAATTAGTCCACAATATTTCAGTACTGAGGGGTATGTCATCACTTTGGCTGTACTTACAAGTGCTGCTCAATGCGAACCAGTACAGTATGATGTTCCAAGGGACAATAGTACTGTGTAAATTGTTCCAGCACAAAACTCGGCCAGGATTGGGAGTCGGTGTTCACCACAGAGGGCTGGTCCTCATAGCATCACTCGAGAGGGCGATCTGCATCATGGAGGCCAGGCGGCCACGCCACCCTCTAAACCAGGGGTGTCAAACATGCGGCCCGACACACTGTTGCATGCGGCCCATTTGCTGCTTTAGCCTTACCTTGAGGAGCTAAAACTAAATAGTGAGTGTATCCCTCAGCCGAATAAAATAGTTGCTGTTTCCTAGAACAAAATACTCAATCAACATCAGCTTTTTGAACGGCAACTATCAGAGAGTAATCTTTCTCACTTTCCGACCTTGAAGTTCCTGCAAGGCACACCTGAGTTTCATGCTGATATCAACACAAAAAAGTACTGCATCAAGATTTCCAAATTAATGAATGCATTCCAAGAAAGATTTGCTGACTTTAAAAGACTTGAGAAGGATTTTTTCATTTTTCGGGACCCATTCTCTGTTGGTGTTATTGAGGTACCAGAACATCTTCAGTAAGAATTAATTGAGCTCCAGTGTGATTCAGTGTTGAGGAACAAGTTTTCGCGTGTTGATGTTGGCACATTTTATCAATATTTTGGACCAAATTATCCCAGGATTAATTGTTTTGCCTCAAAGATTATGTCAATGTTCGGAAGTACATATGTCAGTGAACAACTCTTTTCTGTGATGAACTTGAACAAGTCTCGGCTTCGGTCTCAACTTACTGATGCGCACCTTAATTCAATACTGAAGGTTGCTACAGCTCAGTCGTTAGTGCCAAACTTTGATGCACTGGTCCACACCAAGAGGTGCCAATTATCAGGAAGCAGGAGTAGCAAACAATAAGATTGATCAAGGTTAGTAAACACTTGATATGTTTGTTTTTAAGGGTTTCGCACGAGCGCAGACTAAATCCACCTTTTTTTATTTTGTCGTACAACTCGCCTAAGAGGTGATTGCAAAGTGCTCATAATTATGTTACTTGGCCCGCAATACTGTGTACTCGTATTAAATCTGGCCTGCCTTGGCAAATGAGTTTGACACCCCTGCTCTAAACCATACACTCAGCAGAATTAGGGCATCTTGTTTGTGCAGGTCGTGTGTGTGTGGGGGGGGGGGGTTGTGGTGATGAGTGTTGTGGTGGTGCTGGTGAGTGTTGGTGGTAGTGATGAGTGCTGGTGGTAGTGATGAGTGCTGGTTGTGGTGATGAGTGTTGGTGGTGGGGGTGAGTTTTGTGATGAGTGGTGAGGGTGAGTTTTGTGGTGGTGATGAGTTGTGAGTGTTGTGGTGGGGTTGAGGGTGAGTGTTGTGGTGGTGGTGCTGCTGGTGAGTCTTGTTGGTGGTGATGAGTGTTGTGGTGTTGATGGTGGGGATGAGTGTTGTGGTGGCGAGTGTTGATGGTGGGGATGAGTGTTGTTGGTGGTGATGAGTGTTGTGGTGGTGATGAGTGTTGTGGTGGTGAGTGTTGTGATGGTGAGTGTTGTGATGGTGAGTGGTGATGAGTGTTGTTGGTGGTGATGAGTGTTGGTGGGGATGAGTGTTGTTGGTGGTGATGAGTGTTGATGGTGGGGATGAGTGTTGTGGTGGTGAGTGTTGTTGGTAGTAGGCAGCTATCAAACAGGGAGGTACTACTGCCTAGGAAGATATTGGCAGCATAATGTGTTGTCTAATGGTAGACCCTGCTGCCATATGGTACCTGTACCACAAAAATTGTGACCAAGTCCCTGATCTGACTTTCTGGTTCATTTACACACAATTGCAGGGTTTCAATTGTTTCTCTTACTTTGACAACACAACACAACACAACACAACACAACATACATACAGTATATCGTTTCTCACTTTTGATCTTTTTCTTTTTTTGTGACCTGACATTCCATCAGAAAGTCCTTAATATGAGACCACTAATCCCCTACCCTACCTCCACCTGACATTGAGTCAGGTCAGGTCCCTCCCCAAAATACTTCAGCTTTCGTCTTTGTTTAAGATATTTTCAGAATATGGTCTCGATTTTCGACCTCGGAAAATTTTTTCCCAAAGTAGGATTTTTTTTTTAATTCGGGCTATGGGAATGCTTTTCCGAGCTAATTTCAATTTCAGCTATCGAAGAGTTCCTGGTTTGAGGGTTTCCGGCTAATGGAAATATTACTGTATTAGCACAGGCTCAGTACAAGTGCAGTATATAAAACACCAATGTGTGTTCCAACTTTATTTTTCTAGTTCAACAGGGGAAGGTGTATGGGTGGCTCTTACAAAACAGATACACATTATTCTTATTTTCTAAACTAATGTGGATTGGGCGCTTTCACTGGGTTGAGTGTAGGCCACCTTTCATTTGAGATTTCGGGGTAACGAGTCGTGTTATCAGGTTGCTGTTGCCATGTGCTTGGGAGTCACAGGGTGTGGTGTCCTTATCGAGGTAGCCCGGTCTGTGATGCCTCAGCATTGAGCCCCATATGGTCCAACATAGGTAGGTCTTACAGTCTTCTATTGAAAGGCTCGAGATGCACATAAAAACAGTTTATGGCCTTCAAACCAGGGGTTGGTGATATAGTTTCAGCTAATAGAATAACGTGGAGGGAAGCTAATTATTGAGAATCTAAGAGTAAAATAGCTGCTGTCCTTATTTTGTGTTTCAGGTAATGTTACTCTCCTTGGCTGCAGGTGGAGTTGGACTCAACTTGATTGGTGCCAACCACCTTTTCTTGCTTGACCTGCATTGGAATCCCCAACTAGAAGCACAAGCCTCTGACCGCATCTACCGAGTTGGCCAGACTAAACCTGTGACAATTCACAAGTAGGGCATTTTTACTGTTATAGATATTTAAGGTTTTTTGGTAATGATCCTCAAGCATAAGTACTACAGATTGACAACCCCTTATCCAAAATTCCAAAACCTCTGAAAACCAAAAGTTTTTTCATGGAGCATCACTCGTGTGCATGACATACCGCGAATTTTTATTTTATTTATTTATTCATTTTTATTTTTTTACAAGGATTAATCTTCCTGGGCACGGGTCACTGACCCACATCGGGGCCTGTGGGGCAAAAATGCAACAATAATAATAATGCATAGTAAATAAAATTTATAATAAAAAATACACAATTCAAAATAAAATAATATTGATGATAACAATAATAATAACAACACTAATAATGATAATAACAACAACGAAATACCCCTACAAAAATGAAAAAAATGAGCGAGGAACACGACCTAGATCTATGAATTATTATTATTCCCCCCCCGCCCAGGCCCTGATTTGGGTCGGTGACCTGTGCCCGGGTGGGCTAATCCCTGTAAAAAAAAAAATATAAATAAAGATAAAACTAACCTAACGTAACCATTCTAAAATCCAAAAAATTTTGAAATCCGAAACATTTGGTGTGAGGTTGATAAAATAGTATCCTAAACGAATTGGCTTTCCTGAAGAAAGAATCCCACTCTGAATACCATGAGTCATTGTTGACAAAGAGCACACAGCTGATCGGCTTACCACAATGTCTGTCTTCAACACTTAGTAAATTATTACAGTACAGTTGTGTATTTATCATCACTTAATAAATACTATTGTACAGGTGTACAAGTAGCCAAACTGAGTCATCATATAACAGTCAAAGGCAGTAAATAACATTTTTAAGAAGGTGTCTTCGTATCAAAAACTATACAGTGTTGTAAGCTGGTCTACTGAAAGCTCTCACACTAGTGCATCTGAGTAAACAACCTTTTGATCCAGCTTATCCTTTTATTTTCAAGTCATATTACAAATTACATACAGTATTGTATTTTTTCTCTATTACTGAAGTTTTTATATTATTCATGATGAACCATAAACTTTAACAGGCCAATCAACTGAGAATATAATACTGAATCAACAAATAAATAAACTTGACGAGTGGAGACACGCCTGATCAGTCCAAGCCTGCTTACATACTCAAGTGTCTTAGTTCTCAGTAGACCTACAGTATAGTAAATCTGATGGGAGACCAGTGTACAGTATTCACTAAGTGTTGTTCTTTTATTTTTTTATTTTTTTTTTATTTTTTAGTATTTCTGTTGACCAAAGTAAATTCTGATGTATTGAAGTCCAGTTTATTGAGGTTTTACTCTAGTCTTTTTCTCTTCTATTTTAATTTCTTTTTACTCTTATTTGTTTTGCCCCTTAGGCCCCATTATGGGTTGATGACCTGTGTCCGGGTGGGCTATTCCCTGTAAAAAGAAAAAAGTACATTTAAAAAAAATATTTGTTGCACAGTAATTATAAATAGATTTTATGTGACAGTAAAGGCATGGCCAGGTGCAAAAGATGAAAAGAAAATGAACGATTATTCTAGCAAAATTTGGAAATTATCAAATTATGTATACTGTTAATACTGTAATATAATTATACTATAAATAAGCAGATGCTGTCACTTTGGGCTTGTGGTGAAAGCAGGTTAGGTTGGTGATATGATGATATAGGGTGGCCTGCTTTGACCTGTACCAGTTGTGATTACTGTTCATGTCTTAACACTGGTACAGTACTCACTTGAGTGTGTCCTGGTTCAGTAATGTATAGTACTGCACAACACAAATTGTATGCAAATAAGCAGTAAGTGGGAGATGAACCCTGTAAAATTGCTGGTGACAATGAACTAAGCATGTTCTGATGCTAGCCTGGGGGGGGGGGGTGGAGCATCTGGGAGATGCATCAGCCTATCACAGACATCCCATGAGGTCACATGACAGGGATTAGGTGGTGAAATGGATGATCACTTACTTTTGACTGTACATTCCTCTTTGACATCCTGAAGCTTATTGACTACATGAGTAAAAAAGTATGTGATCATTTTGGCAGGAAGTTATGCTTGCCATCTGACTGATTGTGTTTGTATTTTCCGCTTGACAACAGCTGCGGACATTTCAAATCCAGGTAGGTGGGTAATCATTGATTACCTCAGGGAGTTGTGGCCCTGCCTTATCAGTGGTTCCCACCCTGTGGGTTGTTGTTAGGAAAGACATCCAACTATAAAACTTTGTCTCAACATACCTGATGGCAATTGTCACCAGAGCTGTGCACATCTCCTGGTCTCTGCTGCATTTTGTGGGCTGGCACCCTGTAATTGCAGTGATAAGTGGGAGGGGCATTCCATTCTGGATTTACCCAACAGCTTTAATCGGGTAAGTGTGGAAAATGGCCGGAAAACATTGATGATTATGGTGATATCTTATATGGCATGGCTGAAGGGAATTCCTATTTATGCATCATATCATATATTACAGTTAAGGTTCATCCCAGTGTACTTGTTAGATGGCAGAATTTTGGGGGACAGTAGTTATTTAGCATTTACACTGATCTGATAGAACAGTGAACAAGCTTTAGGAATACAAATAGCTCCATGGACAATTTAAGCATTGCTAGGGGTATTCCAGCTGGATGATCTTGCTTGTTCATTTGTCTCTTTTCCAAGGATATAGGATGGGATTTTAATCTTCTGCCCTTATTTTTTGAGAAATGGATGTCATTAATGTATTTTCTTATCATTGCAGATTTGTGGTTGAGAATACTGTAGAGGAAAAGATCTTAGAACTTCAACAGAAGAAATTGCAACTTGCAGATGATGTTTTGTCAGGTGCAAAGCGCTCCTTACAAAATAAGCTCACACTGGATGACATGAAGACTCTCTTTAATGTAGTGTGAAACAGTGTAACTCTACAAGTATTACTACACCTGGCAATTGTTTACATTCATATGAAGTGCAGTAGAGTCTCATCAAAAGGCTTAAAATGTTGTACAATATTGTAAGAGTTTTGAAAGTGTAATATGCAAATATTTAATAATGCTTTGTGATTAGGTTCTTATTTTTCAAATGACAGGATAGTTTTTGTTAATACTTTAAGAGAGACTCTTTCTTCTTTTCATGTACAGTCCCCCAAAAAAGTATTGTTAGATTTTCCTTCGCTACAATTTGAAACGCTAGATGAAATGCATTGATATGATCCTAGTGCATCATAAGTTGGTATGCCTGCTCACCATATTGGCAACAGAACAGCAAGAGATGGGGGTAGGATTTGGGGAGGAAGTCATCCTTGAATAGCATACTAGGTACTTCAATATAACAAGAAATCCATTAAGGTATATTAATGTATGTATTGTTCGAAAACGTATATACCAACCATTCAGAAACAGGTCGAGTAACATTGCTCGGAAAGCCTCAAATCACATCGACCCCTTGGCTAAGTGATACTAATTTGGGGGGAAGGGGGGGGAACTGTACAAATAATTAATTCATATGTATCCATAATATCTTGTCTGTCTAATCTTCCTACACATTATAGATTTTCTTAATAGCTTTTATAGATTTTTTATTATTCATTTTGCAAAATTTGTATAGAAAGCTAATTTTATGTATTCTATCAAATTTGTTTTTTTCTGTCCTTGCATGATGTGTATGTTGCACCCCTGGAGTGTGAAGTTTATCCACTCATTGAAGGTGAAATTAATTCAGTGATCCCTCGGTTAACGAGCGCCTCGGTTAACGAATTACCTTCCATAAGATTCTTCACTTCGGTTAACGAGCAAACCCGTGGTTAATGAATTCCTTACAAATTTTTCCCAACATGTTTTCGCCTGCATTTGGCTGCCCACCAGCTGTAGTATTAGTTCGCCAATACAGTAATCGGTTCTAGGGCTTAAATTCCTTACTATTTTAGTAAATATCAAGAAGTTTGTACTATTCAATAATTTTAAAAGTTTTATATTAATTTTTTTAGTCTTTTTAACAATTATTGAACACAATTGAAGTACAGGAAACTAGTTTTTTGCACGCCAAACTGCCACTCAACACACCAAGCTTGGCATTAGTTTGTTTACCTGTTCAGAGGAAGGAATATCTTGTTTGAGACTCAACATAAATGCTTTTTTTCTGTGTTTCCAGTCAAATTATTGGTCATTTTGAAATATATTTTACATATTGATAATATTTAGCTCAGTGCAGTGTTGATTTAAAGAAAATAATCTTGAATTACACCATGAACTAAATTTTATGGGTGAAATGGCGGCATGGGGTGACTTCTCTTCCACCCCAATGCCTTCTCTTCTCCCTTCTCCTCCACCCCCATTCTAATTCCCATCAATCATCATCAACCAGAAGCCTTCTACATGCACACCTCAAAGTAAGTGTACTTTACTGCATTTATTTTTAGTTTGTATGTAATTTTCGGTGAGCTGGAACCAATTACCCAAAAACCCATTGAAACAATGGTTTCCGTTAAAATTTTTTTCTGTGAACGAGCAACCTTCTGGAACGAATTGTGCTCGTTAACCGAGGGACCACTGTAATCATTTTATAAGGGAACCTGGAATTGTTGGTAGTCCAAACAGTTTTTGCAGGCATAAGAGCATAAGAATGGAGGAAACTGCAGAGGGCCTATTGGCCCATTTTGGGCAGTCCCATTTACACCCAACAAGAAACATCAATTACCTACATAACTCCAGCTAACAACATAGACAATAAAGTGAAGTACCCCGTCCACCAAACTCTGTACACAGTAACGTATCCTAACCCAATCTATGCGAACCTATCCTATCCTAACCTAACGTTTTTTATTCTAACCAATCCTATCCTAACCTATCCTATTTTGACATCCTAACTTATCCTAATTTACCCTAACCTATCATAAACTAACTTCATACCCCCAAATATTGTAAAGGTGGTTAAACTTTAGGTGAAATAAGCTTTGTTGGAGATTCTTCACGTGATCCAACCATTTAAATATTTCTTTACTTGTATTTATAACTTTCTCTTCTATACAGTTTACTTTCTCTTTTAATACAATGGACTTTCTTCAGAAATTTAGTAAGAAGTTGAAAGAAAATTCTCTATGAACTTTTGATGGACACACTAATTAAGACTTTTAATAAAACATAATTTATTCAAAAGTCTTAACATAAACCCAAACGTAAACCTAATCCAACCTTTCTCCACAAAGCAGTACTGGGGCTAATTTTTAGTGGATCCTCAGATTTAATAATAAATCTTAACTACAAACCTCCTGAGTCAATGATCGAACATCTTAAAAATATATATAATGCCTCACTTGCAACTGGCTTCTTCTCTCCCAAATATAAAATAGCCAAAAGCAGGCAAGAACCATACCCAAGTAAAGAACTAAAGACCTCTTACTACTGGAAACACCCGGTAAAATATTGGAATAAAAAAAGTCAACCACAGACTCAGAAATTATCTAGGCCAAGAAAACAAATATAACCCAAGACAGCATGGCTTTCGGAAAAATCGAGGAACCAACACAGCAATAGCACTAATATACGAATCAATTGCAAATGATGCAAGCAATAGAGACCAATGTAATATAATTCTAAGAGATGTATCAAAAGCATTTGACAAAGTCTGGCATGAAGGACTGAACTTGAAAACAATCAAACTGGACATGCCTTCCAATATCACAACACTACTATGCTATTTTTTAGACAATAGAAGCCAAATTAATCATCGACAACCATCTAGAACAAACATTCAACCTTCACAGTAGAGTTCCCCAAGGCAGTAATATATCGCCGACATTATACACTGTATACACAACAGTGCTACAACCACATCAATCAGAATATATAGCATATGCAGATGATGTCACACAGATAGTTAGGTACCCAGGAAAATCCAAACAAATGATGGCCATCAGAACAAGCAGAGAAAGGGATAAAAAATACCTATGAATGAAAATGGAAGATAAAAACCCGTAAAAATTTTTTTTAACATGTGTAATAAAGAAAACCACCTTAAAAGTTCAAACTTACAATTTATTTACAAAAGTATAGCCAAAGCTGATGATGGAACTTTATACAAAATATATACAACAGAAATCAGAAAACTCACTGTGGGTGCGTGTGATCCAGGTATATGCTAATAGCCACAAGGAAGGAAGAAAACACGAAGTTCCCAAGCGCTTTCGTGTGATTCACATCTTCAGGGGTGAGTACAGACTAAAGCCCCGACCACACTATCGAGCAGTGCCCGGCGGGCTTTAAGCCTGTGTTGTTGTTGTACACGCGGGGGTGGTTGGCGGCAGTCATAGTCGGGCGCCGGTAGCTAGTACGTGGTCGGCAGTGGCGGGTGTGGTGCGATCACCATGGTGTGTCGCAGGAATAATCACCGGACAGTTAAAGCGAAGATCATAGCGTTGTGTACTATAATAATTGCCGCTGTACGCAAAAAGATGAACCAAATGCAGAAAAGGGAATGGTGTAAAGAGTGGTTAGGTCGAAGAAAAGTATTGGGAGGTCATGCCACGATTTTACGTGAACTGCAAGATGGACATGAGCTAGTCTTCACTAATTACATGAGAATGGACCCCTAATACATTTTCAAAACTTCTAGCGAAAGTGAAACCATATATAAAAAAACAGGCTACCAATATGAGGGAGAGTACATCTGCAGAAGCTCTTCTAGAGGCAACGCTCATATATCTTTCAACTGGGTGCACCTACACGTCACTTCAGTATAGAACAAGGATATCAAAACAAAGTTTGTCTCCCATAATACCTGCAACTTGTCAAGTTCTCAACTGGCTCAGCCATGTTAATATTGTTATTATTATCCTGTAGTGGATTTCTCCCCTACAAACGCTGTTTGTCGCTGCCTAGCCGACCCCACCAATTCCCCAGTGTATGCCTCGTGGTCTAGGTCAACCAGCGCCGCCATACACCACGGAGCGGGGGTCAACTGCTAAGCCACGCCTACCCCCGCTATTTAAGACCTGACCTCGTGGTGATCTTCCTCTTTCTACCTACAGCCGCAGCCAGCAACACCTCCTCCTCCGCCGCTGCCTGGCGGCCCTCGTTCCTCCTCCGCCTGCCTGGTGGTCCTCTCTCCCGCTGGCGAGCATGGCGACCCACAAGCTGTCCTTCTCTGAGCGTCCTCACCAACCAGCTCTCTCTACATCACGCTTGTAACCATGCTGCCTTCCCAGCACCAAGCTGCATTGTACATCCAATACAACATGTATATAGAGAGTACATTGTGAGTTTCCTTTCTCCATTCTATCCTGAGTGTGAACCAAACATCTGAAACCCCACAGTACCGTAATCAAATTAGTACATGTGCACTCCAGCTTTGCACTAAGAAATCTATATAAGTCTACCGAAAAATACAGTTGAGAAACTTTTTTATAAAATGTACTACAGTACTGTACACTAATGTACAACAATTTTTATCTCGAGCAAAATATATGACGTTTATATTCAAATTATTGGCTGTCTTGCAAGGATTCCAGCAATGCAAATTGTAATCTAACTTTAGTCTGAGATATTATATAAGATAAGAACTGTAAGCCTAAAAGCCTGGCTGGGGCAGGGGTGGTGGGGGGGGGGACGTAACCACACCACCCAGCGAGGGTTGGTGGGGGGTTGAGGTGATAAGTTTGAGGCGAAGGTCTCTATGTGTTTATTTAACAGTCCTACTAAGCTTCTCTCATTTTAAAATGCCAGTGATATGACCTAGGAGAATATAATTAACATTGCTGGGATTCTTGTAAGATACTGATTTATTTGAATATAAACATGTTGTAATTCGCACTAGACATAACAATTTTAGTAGGCTATCTGATCATTCTGGAACTGGAAATAATTATTGGCAAGCAAGTGATTGATAGATTTGTAACAAAGAGGGCACAGCAGTAGGTGTTAATATCTTCGAATTATAAAAATTTCAATATAGCAAATTTTTCGTTTGTGTGATCTTTTCTTTTCAAGTAGGTCATTGTCCGTACAACTCTCTTTTGTGCAGTAACCAGAGATTTTGTTTTTGAAGAGCCAGAGGCCCCCCATAGTGTGTGACAGTGTATCAGGTGTTGGTAAACAAGACCATGATAGATTTCTTTCATTACTGTGAGAGTGAGTGACTGTCGAGTGTGATACATGATACCGCACTGTTTATTGACTTTACTGGGAATGGCTTGCATGTGGTTTCTCCAGTTAAGTTTCTCATCAACAATAACTCCTAGGAATTTAGTATTTTGTTTGCGTTTGAGGACTGTATTACCAAGGTACAGGGGTATACTGCCAGACTGGAAGTCACTAATACTAAGGGTAAATACTTAACTCTATTCTTAATTTCTAAGGGTCGCTGCCACCAGACCCCCTCTGGACAGCATGTAGCTCGTTAGGTAGCGTGCAGAGTGGACTAGGCATTGGGTTAGGTTTTCCATTGACCAGATCGATAAGGGGAAAGAAGGGTGAAACCATACATACAATTGAATGGGTCTTCCTCAGAAGAACCACGAAAATGTTGGTTACCCAGATGGGCACCAGACGTCTTACATTAATGGCGTGTCATCCACATACTTATTGCATAGCAATCTGTGACCTCCTTACCTCGGTCATTCCTTCTTACACTATCCCTTAACACATCAGACTGCTCCACCTGTATGGAATATAGCACCGTCGGTTATCATACATAGTAGCACCATCTCAACACACATGTTACACTCCATACCTGCAGGTATGGGACTCCTTGTGACTTTTAGGTATACACAACAGGCACCTCGTTCGCACACCGCCCTCGGTGGGTAAAGACGAGGGCTTCACCCAGAGACATACCAGTACTATTTCTACGCCTGGTATTATAGGTCGCTCCAAGTGACGACCGCAGAGTTTCTCACGGTCTCCTTATTTGTGACTACTCATTTGGAGTGGTGTGCTGGAAATCCACAGGTTCACAGTGGAGTGGCATAGCTGGGAGTAGTCACCACCTGTTGGGACGCTCATAGGGATAATGGCTGCCGGGCAGCAAGGCACTCCGACCGCATGGAACCTGAGGTGACGGTAGAACGGAGGGTACTGAGAAATAATGCCTGACGGGCGGTTATCACACCCCCTAACACATTACTATTACACTTATATATCAGGCAAAGCTTTAAACTGTAATAACTTCTATATAAGCCTTAATTATAGGGCGGGATATAGCCAGATAGGACACTGACCTGAGGTGACGGTAGAACGGAGGGTACTGAGGGCAGTGCCCTGCCGCTCATCACCGCATAGGCCTACAGTTTCCAATCTTTAATTTTTACTTTTATTTCTTACGGTTCTCACCTGAACACTTTTCGGTATATTGTCACTCATGCCGTATAAACACATATTTTAATCCTAAATTACACACTAAGGTAAGGTCTTGGTTTGCTAGTTCGTGGGTAAATTCATTGGGTTATAATATCAACGCGGCACACCCGAGGCGGGTACATGACGCGCCTTAAAACAAAGGCTGAATGTTCATGGCGGGGGTGTATCAACTTCACTTAAAACTGTAATGAGGGATCCTCCTCTCACACATTGCACTATTTGAACACAGACATAAGATTCTCTGATCACTGTACCTGTCGTGGGTATATGTCACGTGAGGATACGAGGTGTATTAAGTTCATACCGACGCATATAAGATATTTCCTTTCAAGTATAGTTTCTGGGTCACTTCCAACACCTCACATAGTTCTGATACATTTATCCTTTTTCCAGATCATTGTTCTCATGTATTTTCATATGATATCTGTGGAAGTTATGTTCGCTACACGCTCACAGACGTAAATAGTATGACCTTCAAACCCTGATCCACACTTAGTCCTACAGTACACTAGTCCGGCTCAACTGGACTTTAACATTCATCTTATGGATACCCTGAGTTCTCCTTAATGCTATGAATACATACAATTAATATGATATAACTGTACCTGGGTACAATACAACACATGGTCTAGTAACATTGAGTAGGTAAGTTATCCTTTATCAATGTTTCCCGTTTTCTGAGGTTCTACAAGCGCGGTGGATTTGAATGTTATATTGCGTAATATGAATTAAATGGGGTTTTTAGGAATGACAATGATGTGCGCAGTACAAGGGGTCCAAGTCTGGGGGTAAGTTTTTCCTTCTGTGAAAGATCGTGTAGTGGGTTTTCTCAAGGTTTAAGGTCAGTTTAATACGTATTACCCAGGTCCCGACTTTAGTTAATTCAGTGTTCATAGTTCTCATCAAGGAATGGAGGTCCGAGTTGCTGGCATAGAGATTACTCTCGTCTGCAAATAAGTTGCATTTTATGAGTGAGCTGGCGTGGACTATGTCGTTTATGTACAACAAAAACAGTACTGGACCGAGAATGAAACCCTGGGGGGACTCCATACAAGATTGGCGAGGAGTCAGATTGGTGGTTATTATAGCAGACATACTGCATCCTGTTGGACAGATATGAGGTAAACCAATTGTGGGACAGGCCCCTAACGCCGTAATGTTCAAGCTTTGAAAGGAGGATGGTATGGTCGACAGTATCGAAGGCTTTAGAGAGGTCCAAGAATATACCGACTGTGAACTGACTGTCATCAAAGGAATTTAAGATGTCATTAGTAAAGGATAGCAGAGCACTCTCAGTAGACCTTCTAGCTCTAAATCCAGACTGGGAGTCTGTAAAGATGTTATTGGCATTGCAGAAGGAATTTAGTCTATTACATGCTAGCTTTTCCATTAACTTACTCAAGGCTGGGAGGACTGATATGGGGCGGTAATTCTTGAAGAGACCTTTGTCCCCAGATTTTTTATATGTCGGATGGACTTTAGCAATTTTCAGTTTATCAGAAAAGACACCACTAGTGAAGGAGGAGTTACAAATGTGGAGGAGAACAAGTAGTAATAAGTGGGCCACTTTCTTAATGATGTTCATTGGTATATTGTCTTCGCCTGCTGCTGCATCTTTGGACATTTTTATGGTGGCCAGTAATTCATCTGCTGTGACGGGATAAGAATAGCTCATTTTGCTGTCTGTTTTGCAGGTAGGCTCTAAATTCCTCATGGTGATCAGGAATGCTCTCTGCAAGATATTTGCCAACGTTAATAAATATTCATTGAAGTGGTTGGCAATGGGGGGGAGGGGGGTTCCGTTATAACTGAATCGTTTATCATAAAAGATGAGTGGGGGGGGGGCGAAGGCTGAGTGTTCCTGTTCTGAATAGAATTTATGACATTCCAGGTTACTGTCGCCTGATGCTGACTGGAGCTTATTTGTATAATAGTTACGTCTGGCATTTCTAACTGCTTGAGTTACTTTATTTCTGATACTTCGGTAAGCATCACCGAAAGTTATGGGTCTTTTTGCAAATTTCCTTTGGAGTTTGTGTTTTTCCTTTATCATTATCTTAATTTCGCTTGTGATATAGGGTTTGGAAATGGATACAGTTTTCACTGACTTAGTCTTGAGCAGGAAGCATTTATGAAAGCAAGCATTGAAGATGCAAGAGAAGTTACAGCTGTTCACGTTAGGGTTGTTGGAGGCATAGACAAGATCCCAATTAGCATTCATTAGGTTGTTTTAAAAAAGGAGCATGTTGTCGGTGCAGTAGTCTCTGTATTGAATTGAGACTGTAGGGTTTCGTGATATTATGTTGTCTAGCACTCAGGATGGATGGAAACTCTAAGGTGGTGGTTTTCTTGTATAATATAAGTTATATGGTAGACAGTCTGGTGCTGGAGATGCCGTGTGGTGAGGGGCTGCTCAGTAGGAGGACAGCTGGTGGGTCGCCATGCTCGCCGGCGGGAGCGAGGACCGCCAGGCAGGCGGAGGAGAAGCGAGGGCCGCCAGGCAGCGGCGGAGGAGGAGGTGTTGCGTGTTTAAGAAGAGAGGCCAGAATGAATCTCAATGGAGAGACAGAGCTTATATACACAGCAGCCGGAAGTAAACCCGCCGGTTTCTCGACTCCGTTGCTAGGGAAGACGTGGCTGGTTGCTAGGATACTGTGGCATCTGGTGACGCCCCCCCCTGGGCCGCTCGTTTGGTTGCTAGGGAAGACTTAGCAGGTGGCTGGTTGCTAGGATACTGTGGCATTGGAATGCGGCTACGCAGTTGTAGGGGAGACGTCCACTACAAGACTCTACTAGACCTTTCAGGTCTTGTGGCTGTTTTATAAACATGGCAAAAACTGGGAAGTGATCTGAGATATTGTTATAAATAATTCCACTTGCTAGGTTGTTAGGAGTGTTGCTAGTCCAGATATGATCTATCACAGTGGCAGAGGTGGCAGTTACTCTAGTGGGTTTGGTTATAGTGTTGAAGAAGAGTTTAGAGTGACAGGTAGCAAGAAGGTCTAATACTGAGGTGTCGGTTTCTGATTTTAATAGATCAAGGTTGAAATCTCCTGTAATGTAGCAGTCTTTCCTCTCTGAACTTATGATAGAGATAAGCTCCGAAAATTTATCAAGAAAATTCCTTACATTAGTGTGGGGTCTTCTGTAGATTATCCCTACTAGGATATTTCGTGTCGTTACGTAATTCAATGAAAACACTCTCCATGTACTCCTCCTGAACCTTTAAATCATCTCTTACAGAAGTGTTATACTTGATATCAACGTATAGGGCGACACCACCACTGTGTCGTGACGTGTTGACGCAGTGTCTATTATACAGTAATTAGGAATGTTATACAAATGGTCAATATCGTTAGTGAGTTTGGTCTCACAGAACCCAAGTACATCAAATTTGTGGGCAATAGAAGATAAACACTGATCTAAAAAGGTATCTAGATGAAGGGGAATACTGCTGATGTTATGGCTAATCAAGGAGAAGGAATGAGGTAGTAGGAGACTAAAACTAAACTCGGGGGAGTCAGGGAAGTAATAGTTACAGTTTGGGTTGGTGTAACCCAGTGAGTTTTGTAGAAAGACATCAGGATCGATATGAAGGAGTATTGTGTCGACACCATGGTTAAATGGGGTGTAACACATACGATCTAGCACATCTAAGGGAATGACATTAGCATCATCATTGTGGGGACATTGATACTGATTAAGGAACAGTAAAAACTCAGGGTCACTGAGGTGTGAAAAAGGAAGATCTAAGAACATTATAATAGTAAGGGGGGTAACGTACTCACAAGTACGTTTATGAATAAACATGTTCACATCTCTTGTATTAGCTTCTAGGTAAAACACATCTTGACATCAATATATAAAAGTTATTGTCAGTGTTTTTGTTGGAGTGTCTGTTCGCAGGCTCTGTTTACAGTTTTAAAGACAGCTGAAATTTGGCATGAAAATTTGTGTGCACCCCAGAAGTGTCCAGATGGTGTCCAGACTATGGAGGTTAGATGAACCCCAATCCCATAGATAGGAACCCCTTTCATAAAAACGTTTGGTTTAGTATAGTATACAAGATAATGCAGAGGGGGAGGAAACCCCGATGGGAACGAACCCCACCAAATAATGAAAGTATAATGTGGGTGCTTAGCCCTGCAAGGGCCAACCTCCCCCTCATGAAAAGTGAGTGTAAATGATAGTGTAGTGGATATAATGAAGATGCTGGAGAGGATATAGTACGGATATTAGAGATGTTGGAGAAGATACATGGTAGATAACATAGTGGATTGTAGATCATAGTGTAGTAATGGACATGGGCTAGAGGCTGCCCCTCAAAAATAAGCTCAGGCAGAGCCGGGTACTTCAGCTAGTTAACATTACATAACTAATAATGTACACTGGTCTCATTCAGATATGTTCTCGTTCCCTGAAATGGAAATCTGGCTGGCATTCTGTACATCTACTGTTGAACTGTTGTCTTTCTTGTAGTTTAGTGTAACATTGGTTTGGAATGATGATTGTGCTGTAGATCGACCTTCCTCACTGGCCAAGGACAACTTCAGCCCTAGGAATCCACTGAAAACATAAAGGCTGAATATGGCACCGACGAGGTGCTCGTAAGAGGGGTAGAAAGAGAGAGTAGAGGTGTAGACGGCGGTGAAGATGGCGCTGTCCACTACAGGCCACAATACTTCGAGGATGGCCAGAAGCGACATGTATCTTCCTATCTCGTCACTATCACACAGCTGAAACATGAAACTTGCATTATTGAATCATACAGAACATTTTATTAACAAAAGTATCAGGATGAGGAAAAACTTTCAGCGGACCTGCGATTTAGGTGGCGATATAATGGAGCGAAGAGAACACACTCCAAGTGACGGAGTGTCATACTTATAACCATATAGGAAGAGTCTTAGAGCAGGGGTGTCAAACGCATTTGCCAAGGCGGGCCAGATTTAATATGAGTACACAGTATGCGGGCCAAGTAACAAAATTATGAGCACTTCGCAATCACCTCTTAGGTGAGTAGTACGACAAAATAAGAAAGGTGGATTTAGTCTGCGCTCGTGCGAAACCCTTAAAAACAAACAAATCAAGTGTTTACTAACTTGATCAATCTTATTGTTTGCTACTCCTGCTTCCTGATAATTGACACCTCTTGGTATGGACCAGTGCATCAAAGTTTGGCACTAACGACTGAGCTGTAGCAACCTTCAGTATTGAATTAAGGTGCACATCAGTAAGTTGAGACCGAAGCCGAGACTTGTTCAAGTTCATCACAGAAAAGAGTTGTTCACAGACATATGTACTTCCGAACATTGACATAATCTTTGAGGCAAAACATTTAATCCTGGGATAATTTGGTCCAAAAATTGATAAAATGTGCCAACATCAACACTCGAAAACTTGTTCCTCAACACAGAATCACACTGGAGCTCATTGGTGATGTTGATTGAGTATATTGTTCTAGGAAACAGCGGACTATTTTATTTAGCTGAGGGATACACTCACTAATTAGTTTTAGCTCCTCAAGGTAAGGCTAGAGCAGCAAATGGGCCGCGGGCCGCATGCAGGAGTGTGTCGGGCCGCATGTTTGACACCCCTGTCTTAGAGGGCTTGATACCAGAGATGTGTTTTATCTATTTTTTTTTGTATTGGAAGGAGGGGGAACCTAACTGTTGTATGATTTTATTCCACTCAATTTAAAACAGAGAACTGTCTGCACAGTAAGAATAGACACATTCAGATAAAAAAAAAGAAATTGTTGATGGAACTCCTCAAATTTACTTGACGTGTCGTGTTGTCTGGTACGTAACTGTGGAAATATAGGTAGTATCACCCAGCCCCACCAATGCTAGAAGAACCTAAAATAATCCTGACGGGAAGAGCGCTTCTAGGAGGTGATGACTTTGCTATGAAGTACAAATCTTCTGGGAAAATTATAGACCTTATCGAGCTTTTGTACCTTCACTATTAGTCCATGGGCCAGGGCATGAAAATATGTAAAATGGTACGTTCCACCTGGGGTGGCAAAACCTACGAACAGGGCCGGATTCAGGAGTGGGCTGCCCTGCCCAGGGGCCTCCACAATCTGGGGACCTCCACATGCGCGGTAGTAGCTATATCAGGGCTGGTCGACTTGAAACCACATGAATGACTCCAGTCATGTCTCACTTTTGTGTGTGTGAGTTTGTGTGTGTGTGTGTTGGGAATTTGTACACTATCAATAAATATACAGTTAATTAAAAATTTCTCAATGTTCTAATTTCCTCAATATAACTGCATATGGCTTCAAAATTCTCTAAAGAAGTGTTCAAATTTCAAAATTTTCCCGGGGGGCCTACAGCGCCCCCCGGAACTCCCAGATGGTTAGGCTCGCTTCACTCGCCACCCCACCCTCTTGGGTAATTATAATGAGGGAGGCCTCCACAAAGAGGCTGCCCATGGGCCTCCACAGGTCTAAATCCGGCACTGCCTACGAAGGATTTCTTAAATGGTTTATGTCTGTGGGATAAATTTGGACTTGACAACCATTTCTAAGAGGTAGCTTGGTTGTGGCATGAGCTTTGTAATATACCTACCCACTGAATTATGTCACACCATATATACAAACCTAGGGGTAGTGTGACATGATTTCATCGTAACTAAAAATATAATGTAATTGGTGAGAGGCAATAGTTTGACAGTTACTCATCTGATTGTAGAGTGTGACTTCATGTAATCCCAGATATTTACAGTCAATCAAGATGCTCATTATCATCAGATCCTAATTCAACTATTATTCATTATTTTTCCTCTTTTTGTTTCTAATTGCTGCAGGTCTGCAGCCTGCATGTCAATCAATTGACAAGAAACGTGCAGTTTCTATGCTCTCGTAAGTCACCTTTCTTGGGCAGTTTTATAATGATTCCTTGTTACTATTCATCCGGGACAACCTCAGTGTTCCATATTTCTTGAAATAGCTTTAATAGTACTTGAGATAAACCATTCGCGTCGGCTTTCAGCATTTCTCCAGTTATTCCATTTAGACCTGGTGCCTTCCAGTTCTTCAACTGTTTTAGTACCCATTCAATTTCACTCACCGGCATGACACCCATATGGAAGGCTTTATTCATTACCATCCGGAAATTCTCTTCCCACCTTTCCTTAATACGTTCTTCTGATGTTATCAACTCTCCGTTCATAGCAAGTACTGGTAGTCTTTTTCTTTTCCTGCGATGTCTTTAATTATATCGTATGCTTTACTTACTCCATGCCCATTACCGGAATTAAGTGCTCTGTCTGCTTCTTCTGCCATATTTTCCAGGAAAAGCCGCTTATCAAGTTTTGCACATCGTTTAACTTCGCTATTAAGACTCCAGTATTTGACTAACTCTATTTTAAGAGTATCTTCATCTCCTTTTGTATATGCTCCAGGTCTCTTCTGAGGTCCATTTATTCCGCTTAGTTCCTCTCTTTTTCCCAAGAACTTCCTCAGCTGAGCTCTGATACAACTGTTTAATGTCTATTATCAACATTCCTTATGTTTTCGCTTTCCGACACCCTGGTTCCTCTTCATTCAATGTCTCCAATACAATGAAGCGGTTGCGGTATTCAAGTTGAAACTCTTCTTTAATCTGGGGATTTAGCAGTTTCTTGGTATCATAGCGGGTCAGTTCCTCGTTTCTCTCTCTCGCCTCTAATTTCAACTGTCCGGTTGGCGCAACCATTTGGTGGTCACTTCCGACATCCGCACCTCTATACGTCTGCACATCTCGTAGCGAGTTGCAGCTCTGCTTACCAATCAAAAAATGGTCAATCTGATTACGATAGTTCCCATCTGGAGACGTCCACATATACTTATGCATATCTTTATGATTAAACATTGTCCCGCCAATAACGAGGTTGCTAGCCGAGCACAAACTGGTCAAACGCATACCATTCTCGTTAACCTCGCCCAGTCCGTACTTTTTCATTACATTTCCCTTCCCACGGTTGTCGTTTCCCACCTTCACTTTAAAGTCGCCTAGAACTATTTTTATATCACTGTCCGGAATACTACTCAAAATATCCTGTAGTTGCTCATAGAAAACATCTTTCGCTTCATCTGCTGCGGTATTTGTTGGCGTATAAACACATTACAATGCTCATATTAGCTTGCTTAGACTTCAGTCTTGCTAACAGCATTCTTCCTGCACCAACTGGTTTCCATTCTGTCAGCGCTCTCGATGTACCTCTACTCAACAGTAACGCGACGCCATCTCGTCTGAAATCATCCTCTCTACCGGAAACAAGCAAGGTGTTTCCATCAGGTGTCACTACTCGATTCATTCCTCCCAATCTTGTTTCATTCAACGCCATAATGTCACTCTTGTACTGTCTGAACACTCTTTCCACCTGTTCAAGTTTACTATCCTGTGTCATTGTTCTAGCATTCCATGTCGCAATTTTGATGTGTCTAGTATTGATAAACCGGGAGATTCTTAGCACCCCTCTTCGCCCAGACGACTGGGGCCATATCATTGTTGTCAATCATAATGGTTGGCGGAATCCTTGGAGGAATCATCGGCTAGGTACTCCAGAGAACATAAGAACATAAGAACATAAGAATGGAGGAAACTGCAGCGGGCCTATTGGCCCATACTGGGCAGTCCCGTTTACACCCAACCCCTATTGGTCATATGAGCATCCAACCTATGTTTGAAGCAATTCAGCGTATTCGAGTTAATGATGATATTTGGTAACTTGCCCCATTCATCCACTACTCTGTTTCCAAACCAGTGTTTACCTATTTCACGCCTAAATCTAAATTTGTCTAATTTAAAACCATTGTTACGAGTTCGCTCCTGGTTGGATAGTTTGAGTACCTTTGTAATGTCCCCTTTGTTTAGCCCTGCCTTCCACTTATACACCTCTATCAGGTCACCCCTCGCTCTACGTCTCTCAAGGGAGTGCAAATTAAGATGCTTTAACCTGTCTATACTCAAGGTTCCTAATGCCCGGGATTAGTCTTGTCATTCTCCTCTGAATTCTTTCCAAGGATTCTATATCCATTCTGTAATATGGTGACCAGAACTGAACTGCGTAATCCAGGTGTGGTGTCACAAGAGCAAGATACAGTTTTAGGATGACCTCCTAGTCTTGTAACTAACACTCCTTTGTATGAACCCAAGTACTTTATTAGCCTTGTTACGAGCAAAAACACATTGTTTACTTGGCTTAAGGTTCCTACTTATCATTACTTATCATCTGGTTTCCCTGTTTACATCTCCTATACTGAGTACTTTACATTTGTCCACGTTGAATTTCGTCTGCCATTTTTCAGACCATTCGAAAAATTTGTTTAGATCTTCCTGTATTTTTGCCGAGTCCTCGTCAGATTTAATAACACGTCCTATTTTAGTGTCATCAGCAAATTTGCTTATGTTGCTGTCTATGCCGATATCTATGTCGTTTATGTATATAATAAATAATAATGGTCCAAGTACTGAGCCTTGGGGAACTCCACTTGTGATGTTGCTCCAATGGGACTTAGTGCCATTAATGCTCACTGGCTGTTTCCTGTCCTGTAACCACGCCCTAATCTGTTTAAGGATATTACCTTTGATGCCATGTGCTTCTACCTTTCTAATTAGTCTTTCGTGGGGGACTCTGTCGAAGGCTTTGCTAAAGTCGAGATATACCACATCATAATTGTGCCCCTCGTCCACCGATTCGAAAACTGATGAAAAGAATGTTAATAGATTAGTTAGGCAAGAACGTCCGCTTGTGAAGCCATGCTGGGAATCATTGATCAATCGGTGCTTCTCCAGGTGATTTCGAATAGAGTTTGAAATGATTGCTTCCAGTAATTTGCCTACTATTGATGTTAGACTGATTGGGCGGTAGTTAGAGGATAGTGATCTATCCCCCTTCTTGAAAATCGGTATTACATTCGCTATCCTCCAGGATTCTGGTACTACACCTGTTTTTAAGGACATGTTAAACAACTTTGCTAAGGGCATACTAAGCTCTTCCTTACATTCCTTTAATACTCTGGCAAATATCTCATCGGGACCAGGTGACTTATTAGGCTTTAGTTTGTCTATTTGCTTACTAACATCGTTACTAGTCACTACTATCTCGCTTAATTTGTTTTCTTCACTATCTCTGAATAAAGTCGGTGCCCCGGGTATCATGTTTAAATTTTCGGTGGTGAAAACTGTTGAAAAATATTTATTCAAATTATTGCTCATTTCTCTGTCGTTATCAGTGAGCTCGCCGGTGTCTGACCGTATTGGTCCAATCTTTTCTCGTGTTTTAGTTTGATACATTTGGTAGAATCCTTTGGGGTTTGTCTTCGCCTCCCTTGCTATCCTTACCTCATTATTCCTCTTGGCTTTCCTTATCTCGGTTTTAACCCTACTCGCCAATACCCTATAATCATCCCGGAGGTGAATTTCGCCACGATTTATCCTTCTACCTATAGCCTTCCTTTGGCCAATGATGTTCTTTAAATAATTATTTATCCATTTAGGGTCATTGTTGTCTGATCTGAGTTTTTTGTATGGTATGTTCTGCCTTTGTGCATTAAGTAACTCACTATTTAAATTGTGATTGAGCGATTGAGCTTGCCAGGATAAACTGAAATGGACATCAAATACACACGCTGTTAACGTCATTCTCACATCAGCGGAATTTTTAGACAAGGACCCTCTAAGGGTATACGTTGAGATCTTGGAGATAAGAGTGTGACATATTCTTTTCAGGAGATTACCGACTTTCTTAAATATTCAACTGACAATAATCAAACTACAAATATCAGATTCTCTGATGTTTGGGCATCAAAATAATCTAACTTCAGTAGCAATTGGAAACTCATGGCTATCCCCAAGGACGATATAATGACATGCCATTCTTTTTACTTTTATCCTCTTCGCCACTGATCGGCTTGTTAGCCGCTTGGGCGATCGGTCACGACTCTTTTCCTTTATATTCTTCACCAAAAGGTCGGCTCGCTAGCCGCCCGGGCGATCGGTCACGTCTCTGTCACGCACTGTTGGCAAATACTGGGCATGCACCGGCTCCTGAATGTACCTGAACCCGCTCCAGTGTTGGTCAAGTCTTCTCTTGAAAGAGCTCACACTCGGTGCCGTCACAACACTTTCTGGTAGATTGTTCCAAGAGTTTACAACCCTCACTCCGAAAAAGTTTGCCCTCACGGTTTTCCGGACTTGCGGCTTCTTCAATCTTGAGCTGTGACCCCTTGTGGGGCGAGCGTCCGCCAGCTCCAAGTAAGGACACTCAACTGAGTAGTGCCCCCTGAGATGCTTATAAACCTCAACTAGGTCCCCCCTTGCCCGTCTGTAGTATAAGCTAGGCAAGTTCAGGCGCTCCAATCTCGCAGGGTAGCTGAGATGCCGAAGTGCAGGCACCAGCTTGGTGGCCCTCCTTTGAACATTTTCAACCAACTGACAGTCCCTAGCATATCTCGGGGACCAGATGGGGTGACAGTACTCCAGATGGGGAAGCACTTCACTCCTGAAGATCGTCACGAGGGACGGACCGTCTAGATATCTGAACGACCTTCTTATAAGACCCAATAATTTATTTGCCTGATTTACCTTCTTCTCACAATGGCCCGAGAACTTCAGCTCATTGTCAACATACACACCTAGGTCCTTCTCACACACAGTCTCAACTAGTACATTTTCTTCATCCCGTTGGGACATATGGTACGCCTCCTTACCGTTGGTACGCCCCAGGTGCATCCTCTTACACTTCGTGACATTGAATCTCAGCAGCCATTCCTTCGACCATTCCTGGAGCCCACAGAGGTCCTTCTGCAGCTCTTCACAGTCCGCTTGGTTCTTAATTTCCCGAAATAACTTGGCGTCATCGGCAAACATTTGTATGGAGGAGTGTACAACGTCAGGCATATCATTTATGAAACAAACAAACAACAGCGGGCCCAATACACTACCCTGCGGTACCCCACTTGTTACAGGTACAGATGACGATTTCGTGCCATTAATCACCACACATTGCTTGCGGTCATGTAGAAAGTCTTCTATCCACGCTAGGACATTTCCCCGAATTCCGTACCCTTCCAGTTTGATTTTCAGCCTTTCGTGGGGTACACTGTCGAAAGCCTTGGCAAAATCTAGGTAAATATTGTCGATATTACCACCCCGTTCTAGAATATGGGTCCAAATATCCAATACCTTGAGCAATTGTGTCAAGCAAGAGCGCCCCGGCATAAAACCGTGTTGGCAATCTTTTACAAGGTTGTTTCGTAGTAGATGTTCCATCGCTGCATCTCTGATAATACTCTCAAGTACTTTACATATTATGCTGGTCAGGCTCACCGGTCTATAGTTGTTCGTGGAGTGCCTATCGCCCTTCTTGAAGATAGGACTCACATAAGCCACTTTCCATTCACTGGGGACCATTTGTTCATCCAGGCATTTACAAAACAGAATCATCAGGGGCTCTGCAAGCTCGTTGCACAGCTCCCTTAGCACTCTAGGATGCACCATGTCAGGTCCAGGACTCTTATGGACCTTTAGCCTGGACAGTTTATTTCTAATACCCTCTTCTGTGAACACAATGTGGGTCAGTGCTGTGTCGAACCGTCTGTCCTCAAACGCAGGAAGGTTAGTTGCATCCTCTCTTGTGAACACTGAGGAAAAGAAGCTGTTCAATGCCTCAGCTTTATCCTGGTCAGAATCTGCGTAACTACCATCTTCAAGCCTCAGGTCTGATACTCCTACTCGCGTTTTCAATTTCGACTTTGCATAGCGGTAAAACGCCTTTGGGTTTGACTTGACCTCGCGTGCAACCAGCCTTTGGAACTCCTTTTCAGCCCTCCTACACTCTATCTTTGCTTGGTTTCTGGCTCTTGCATACATCCTCCTGTCTTGCTCATCGTTTGACCCAACCCACGTCTTGAATTTCTGGGTTTTCTTCTTAATTTTGTCGACCGCCGCATGGTTCATGTGTAGGGATCCCCTCGTATTCCTAGAAGCACTGGGTTTGGTCTTGGGTATATATTTATCGATCAAATGGGTCATTTTACTAGTTATGATATTCAGCGTAGTGTCTGCGTTCTTGTACCTTAATAAGTCAGGCCAGTTGATACCCCTCATCTCTTCCCTCATCCCATTGTAATTTCCCTTGTAATATTTGCACCTTGGCCTGGCCTTATCTTGAACTAGGTAACAGTTAAATCTGAATGACAACACTGTATGGTGACTGGTGCCAACTGGGGCAAGGTGTTCCAGTTTGGCCACCATACCCTCCTCGTTTGTTATGATGAGGTCAAGTGGCTTGGGTGTTTGTTCCCCTCTGTAATGTGTCGGGTCTCTCACATGTTGGAACAGAAAATTATCTCTCAGAGTTTCTACAAAAAGAGTAGCAGGATTATTCAAGTCATTCGGGGTTGACTCGTTTCTCCAGTCGATGTCGCCATAGTTAAAGTCCCCCATGATAAGGAGGTGGCTGGGGTTGAGCATCGCCGCATTGTTTATTAAGGTTCTTAAGTTCCTTTGATTTAGTGGGCCACAGTTCGGGGATCTGTAGATACACCCGACGATAAGTAAGTCCCCTCCCTTTAATTTAATTTTACACCACTTGGACTCTTCAAAGACATCCTCTCCCTGTACCCTCGCCTGGCTGGCTCTAAGGTCTTGCCTAGCGTAGATAACCACACCCCTCCTGCAGGATTCTTGAGTTAGGTTCGTAAATGAGTCATATCCAGCAATACTGAACTCACATTCCTCTGGGTCGATTCTCCTGTTCTTGTACAACAGTTCTACAACTCCTACAATATCTGGTTGGTGTACTCTTAGTAGTGTTTCAAACTCCTCCCTCTTATCAAGGAACGTGTCGGTATTAGTGTACATGACATTCAAGCCAGAATTTGTTCTCGGTAACGTCTCTGCTCTTAGTAATAAACCCGCTCCACCCACATTCTCAGAAGCTGCAGCATTTGCTAAGTACACTGTATTTTGCAGGGTGTGGTTAAAAATTTCATTGTTTACACGGCGCTCGTTCCCTCCTGTCCGGTAGGCTGAGCTGGTGCCGCCTCCCGGGTGGGGGGTTGAGTGGGTGGAGGGTGCACTGCTGCCCCCTGGCCCTGTGTCGGCACACTTGTTTCCACTACCCTCCCCCTGAGTATAACCCATGTGCACCTGTCCCCGTTCCTTCTCGACTCCTCCCTCTTCTGCTTCAAGTCCAGCAGGAGCTTCTTGTGCTGTTCCCTCTGCATTACCGTGCGGTCTGGGTGAATAAATACATCTCGAAATGCCTCGCTCCTTGCTAAGTTTTTTGCCTGCCGGATAACTTGCCATTTTTCCTCCTCACTCCCTAGTGTGATCCTGAGGGGGCGAGGCTTAACCCCCTGCTTTTGTCCCAGCCTCCTCACATCCTGAGGGGTTGCTGGAATCTTCAGAACCTCTGTGCAAATATTTTGAAACAGCACCTTGTCGTGTGTTTCCTTACTGGTAGACTCGACACTCACTTACTTGGCAAGTGTTACTAACAATAAAGACAGTTGAAGCTTTCAACATCCCTCACAAAAGATCTTGAATGCTTTATCTGTAATCAGACATATCTAAGTTGACTCAAAACAATGGTGTTCTCTCTCACATTTAAATTTACTTTATAGAGAGGTTGGTTTCAGGAAGTCAAAGAAAATAGACGGCAGCTAAGCTAGAGAAAACGCGTTTCTTCCTAGGGATAACTCACCAGTTATCCACATGTTTTGAGGGCGTGGAGCATAATATGAATCATCATGTTTCAAACAGACCAGCTGTGCCATTGTGACCATGACAGCACTTAGTATACATCTCTGTGCCAGCGAACCAGCAACCTTGCCACGTACTTGTGAAGATTTGTTGAGAAATGTGTACAATTTCTTTTCCCATAGTGCCAAATGGAAATGTGAGTCTAAGGAATTCCAGGTTTTTTATCAACTCAACCACACAAAATACTTCATGCCTGTGCCACGAGGTGGTTGTCACTCCATGAAGCTGTTGCAAGAATACTCGAACAGTGGCAACCCCTCAAACTGTATTTCCATAGCAGGATAATTGAGAAGAGACTTGTGGCTGTGCAGAACATAACTGATGCACTTGATGACCCATCTGTGTTCTGCTTGCTTGAATTTTTTTAATTACATATTGCCGCAACTTAACACCATAAACTTGATTTTCCAGAGTAAAGCCCCAACTTTGCATTTAATCCATGATAAAATATGTCAACTGTATAGGTTATTGCTAAACTCCTTTTGCCATTCACATAGTGTGTCCAAACTCCAAATGCATGATATTGATCCAACCGATGATATGTACCAGTCAATCAGATATATTTGGGATCGGAATTACATGCCACCTTCCAAAAGCCAGAGTATTATAATAAGATCAGCATGATTACTGACATAAAGATGCGGTGCAGAAGATTTCTATTTGTAGTGTGTATGGAAATACAGAAAAGATTCGAACTAAACAATAAGTTGTGGAGACTGGCGGCATATTTACACCCTAAAAGAGTCATTGATCAGAATGTACGTACAGAAATGCCGTCATTACGTGATTTAGTGAATGAAGTGCCACGTATCAACAACTATGATGAGCAGGCATTGGATGATTAGTGGAGATCTATTCCATGGAACTAGTTTCCATATGAAATGAAAAATCCCAAATGTGACGTTCAGCAATTTTATAAACATGTCATTAGCATTTTAAATGAAGAGGGAGATGCAAAATATAAATGTTTTGGTCATTTTGCAATGGAAGTGTTATCACTTCCAACATCCAATGCTGATGCAGAGCGTCTCTTTTCTAAGGTGAATTTAATTAAAAGGAAACAGAGAAATTGTCTTCATATACAAATTGTAAAATCCTTAATAACTTTGAGCGAATGTGAGTGCGAGCCAGGTGGTTGTACACTGGTTGAACCCAACGAGGGCATGATTTTGAGTGTCAAAAAATGGTGTTATTATTCTGTTAATTCTTTACTGCGGTGTTGGTATATATGTTGTAATTTAATATTATTGCGGACATAATATAACCATGCAAAATACAGTGTACTTAGCAAATGTTGCAGCTTCTGAGAATGGGGGGGGGGGGAACTACTAAGAGCAGAGAACAAATTCGGGCTTGAATGTCATGTACACTAATACTGACATTCCTTGATAAGAGAGGGGAGTTTGAAACACTACTGAAGGTACACCAACCAGATATTGTGGGAGTTGTCGAACTGTTATACAAGAACAGGAGAATCGACCCAGAGGAATGTGAGTTCAGTGTTGCTGGATATGACTCATTTACGAACTTTTCTCAAGAAACTTGCAAGAAGGGTGTGGTTATCTATGCTAGGCAAGACCTTAGAGCCAGCTAGGCGAGGGTATAGTGAGAGGATGTTTTTGAAGAGTCCAAGTGGTGTAAAATTAAATTAAAGGGAGGGGACTTACTTATCGTCGGGTGTATCTACAGATCCCCAAACTGTGGCCCACTAAATCAAAGGAACTTAGGAGCCTTAATAGACAACGCGGCGATGCTCAGCCCTAGCCACCTCCTTATCGTGGGGGACTTTAACTATGGCGACATCGACTGGAGAAACGAGTTCACCCCAAATGACTTGGATAACCCTGCTACTCTTTTTGTAGAAACTCTGAGAGATAATGTTTTCTTCCAAAACGTTAGAGACCCGACACATTACAGAGGGGAGCAAACACCCAAGCCACTAGTCCGCATCATAACAACGAGGAGGGTATGGTGGCCAAACTGGAACACCTTGCCCCAGTTGGCGCCAGTCACCATACTGTATAGTGTTGTCATTCAGATTTAACTGTTACCTAGTTCAAGATAAGGCCAGGCCAAGGTGCACATATTACAAGGGAAATTAAAACGGGATGAGGGAAGAGATGAGGGGTATCCACTGGCCTGACTCATTAAGGCACAAGAACGCAGACACTACGCTGAATATCATAACTAGTAAAGTGACCCATTTGATCAATAAATATATTCCCAAGACCAAACCCAGTGCCTCTAGGAATACGAGGGGATCCCTACACTTGAACCATGCGGCGGTCGACAAAGTTAAGAAGAAAACCCAGAAATTCAAGACGTGGGTTGGGTCAAATAATGAGCAAGACAGGAGGATGTATGCAAGAGCCAGCAACCAAGCAAAGATAGAAAGTAAAAGGACTGAAAAGGAGTTCCAGAGGCTGGTTGCAAGCGAGGTCAAGTCAAACCCAAAGGCGTTTTACCTCTATGCAAAGTCGAAATTAAAAACGCGAGTAGGAGTATCAGACCTGAAGCTTGAAGATGGTAGTTACGCAGATTCTGACCAGGATAAAGCTGAGGCATTGAACAGCTTCTTTTCCTCTGTGTTCACAAGAAAGGGTTTGAGGACTGACGGTTCGACACAGCACTGACCCACATTGTGTTCACAGAAGAGAGTATTAGAAATAAACTGTCAAAGCTAAAGGTCCATAAGAGTCCCGGCCCTGACATGGTGCATCCTAGAGTGCTAAGAGAGTTGAGCAACGAGCTTGCCGAGCCCCTGAAGATCCTGTTTTGTAAATGCCTGGATGAACGAAAGGTCCCCAGTGAATGGAAAGTGGCTTATGTGAGTCCTATCTTCAAGAAAGGCGATCGTCACTCCACGAACAACTATAGACCGGTGAGCCTGACCAGCATAATATGTAAAGTACTTGAGAGTATTATCAGAGATGCCGCGATGGAACATCTACTACGAAACAACCTTCTAAAGGATTGCCAACACGGTGTTCTGCCGGGGCGCTCCTGCTTAACACAATTGCTCAAGGTATTGAATATTTGGACCCATATTCTGGAACGGGGTGGTAATATCGACAATATTTACCTAGATTTCGCCAAGACTTTCGACAGTGTACCCGACGAAAGGCTGAAAATCAAACTGGAAGGGTACGGAATTTGGGGAAATGTCCTTGCGTGGATAGAAGACTTTCTACATGACCGCAAGCAGTGTGTGGTGATTTATGGCACGAAATCATCATCCATACCTGTCACAAGCGGGGTACCACAGGGCAGTGTATTTGGCCCACTGCTGTTTTGTTTTTTCATAATTAACATGCCTGAGGTTGTACAGTACTCTCCTCCATACAAATGTTTGCCGATGACGCCAAGTTATTTCGGGAAATCAAGAACCAAGCGGACTGTGAAGAGTTGCAGAAGGACCTCTGTGGGCTCCATGAATGGTCGAAGAAATGGCTGCTGAGGTTCAATGTCACGAAGTGTAAGGGGATGCACCTGAGGCGTACCAACGGTAAGGAGGCGTATCATATGTCTCAACGGGATGAAGAAACTGCACTATTTGAGACTGAATGTGAGAAGGACCTAGGTGTGTATGTTGACAATGAGCTGAAGTTCTCGGGCCATTGCGAGAAGAAGGTATATCAGGCAAATAAATTATTGGGTCTTATAAGAAAGTCGTTCAGATATCTAGACGGTCCGTCCCTCGTAACGATCTTCAAGAGTGAAGTGCTTCCCCATCTGGAGTACTGTCACCCCCGTCTGGTCCCCGAGATATGCTAGGGAGGGCTACCAGACTGGTGCCTGCCCTTCGGCACCTTAGCTACCCTGAGAGATTGGAGTTCCTGAACTTGCCTAGCTGATACTACAGACGGGCAAGGGGGGACCTAATTGAGGTGTATATGCATCTCAAGGGCCACTACTCAGTTGAGTGTCCTTACTTGGAGCTGGCGGACGCTCGCCCCACAATGGGTCACAGCTCAAGATTGGAGAAGCCGCAAGTCCAGAAAACTGTGAGGGCAAACTTTTTCGGAGTGAGAGTTGTGAACTCTTGGAACAATCTACCAGAAAGTGTTGTAACGGTACGGAGTGTGAGCTCTTTCAAGACAAGACTTGACCAACACTGGTAACTGCGTGAACACCCCACTTTAGTGTTCTTATATATAAGTGCACTCAAGACACTTATCTGGAGAGAATTCACATTACATTCTCTCCCAAAACTAAGTACAGTACCTGTGTAAATAACTACTTTAGAAATAAATTAAGCCCAGAACAAGTGTTTACGTCAACCCTGCCACTTAGGAGTAACAGAACTTACATGGATATTATGTATTATTGTGAAATTTGTGGCCCGGACGGTGGATAGGGCGTGGAGGAAGTGGCGATCACGTGGCAGCCGCGGTAGTAGCTGGAGTAGGTGACCAGAGTTGACAGTAGAATAGTGAAGGACTGGGGAATCAGCCCACGAGCCCCAGGAACCTCAAATGAGTACACAACCAGAGTTGGAATCGAACAGCTGGGGAAGTGCAGCTGTGGTGCGACGAGGCAGCAGGGACCTTCTCACCTCCGTTTACCCCTCTAGTGGGGCAGGGAACAAGCAAACGAGCGGCGGACAACCATCCTGCTCGTTACAGCCCTTACAACACGTTTGGTGCTAAGAAAAGAGATGGTTATAACAAATGGAGTGACGTAGAAAAGGCTGCACTGGCAACTAAGAGTAAACTGACTGTTTCAGTGGGACGTGTGAGAAGGACATAAAGTGAGTGTACTTAGAGACCAATGTTGCACCACTGTTTTGGTTAAGGATTATCTTGAAGGAGTCACAGTTCACTGGAAAATTGGTTCAATTGAAAATGGTTAATGGTATGGTGTTCAGTTATCCCCAAGCAATGATCAATGTTGATACGCCGTTCTTTGTTGGTGAACATAAGAACATAAGAACATAAGAAAATAAGGAGTCTGCAATAGGCCGGTTGGCCTGTGCATGGCAGCTCCTGTCGAGAGTTACTACCACTCTCTATCATCCATGAATCTGTCTAGCCTCCTTTTGAAACTTTCCAGAGTTCCCGCACTTACTACAAAGTTGCTAAGCTTGTTCCACTCGTCCACCACCCTATTTGTGAACCAGTTTCTTCCTATCTCCCTCCTAAACCTAAACTTATCCAACTTGAATCCGTTGCTCCGAGTCCTATCCTGCTCGGATATTATAAGAACTTTATCTATATCCCCTTTATTGATTCCTTTCACCCACTTAAATACTTCTATCATATCTCCCCGCACTCTTCGTCTTTCTAGGGAATGCAAGTTAAGTTTCTTTAACCTATCCTGATATGGAAGGTTTCTAAGTCCCTGAATCATTTTTGTCATTCTTCGCTGCACCGACTCTAGTGAATTTATATCCATTCTATAATAGGGGCACCAGAACTGAACCGCATAATCGAGGTGCGGCCTAACTAGCGCAAGATATAGTTGCAATAAGACCTCTGCACTCTTGTTACTTACACTTCTAGATATAAAACCCAATACTCTGTTTGCCTTATTTCGAACATTAACGCACTGTTTTCTAGGCCGTAGGTCCGGGCTCTCTTCTCTTTCACCTCATAACTCATGACTCCACCCCCCCCCACCCCAAGATGCAACGTTACCCCAGTGACAACCTTGGCAGCCCTACCACTTACAACATTAGATCATAAAAAGACGGGATGTACTTAGCAAAAACACAAGTACCTGCCCTAGACTCCCCACCATTGGTTAGGTCACAAGACCCGAAAATGTAAGGCATAAAATTGCAACACTTGCTAAACATACAAACACCTGACATAAATATAATACCTAAGACGAAAATTAGCTGAAACACAAACATGATGAAACAGAAGCACTTGGGTTGAGCCCCAAGACCTCTACTACTACTTTCCAATTTCCTCGCCTTTCTTCTTGAACTATCCACCAACCGCAAGTCCCTCCAAATTCCACCATCATTCTTCAAGTCCAGTTCCCGCACTACCAATCTACGCACCAACATCAAGATCTCTTCACACTTTGCTTCACCCATCGATTCGATTCGAAACCATAAACAATTATGAAAGGAAATGGAAAATTAAAACTAACACACAAAAACTGAAGATAATTCATATAGCTAAAACCAGACCTTACCCAATCATAATATACAAACCAAAGAGCACTGCAAATCAAGAACCATCGACTCAAGAACAGATTATCTCAGACATACAACCCGAGCCAGCAAGAGAGGAGGAAACGATGGATGACGAAAACGAAGAAGAAACCACCACAATAACAGAACAAGCCGCCAGAGTCAACACCTGAAAAAGAATCAAGCAGGAACTATGGCACCACCGCCACCTTCACCCAGAAACACCACGGAGAACAAAGACCTAGGGTATGAAACTGGTCTACGATTTTTCTCCACTACAGCTCCCCCCATAGTCTCAACAGAAAGACTGTTGGCAGAAATAAAGCAAGGCAAGATAAAATACACATACTCAGACAAAAACCTAGATGACACACATATTGAAACACTAATCAAGAAAGGAAGATTCATCACAAGACACAACAGAATAAAGAGAGTTGGTCAGTCAACAAATAAAAAAATCCGCCTGGGCCTGCTGACAGACGGGAGGGGGTCAGGGGAACACCGGTCAGCAAAAATGGCGCAAACCAGCTCTTGGCATCAGCCTTCATAATAAACAAACTTAAAATAATCCAACACAATGTTTTAGCAGGGATCCAGAGAGCAAGCGAACTATATAACACATACCGTAACATAGAGCTAGATATTATCCTCATAAATTCGCATGGTAAGAAAAACTCAGAAAAAATAAAAATATTTAACTACGCAGTCTATAAAAAAAAACAGTCAAGACCCACAACATGATGGAATTGCCATAGCCATCAAACGAAACATACAACACAAGATACACGACTCATTTCAAGAAGACTTTCTGGTGATCGAAATTAACTGCCCAACAGGACCTATTATAATCGGCACCTGTTACCTCCCTCCGAGAAGACCCATATTCCCACTAGCAGACATGCTCAAACTGATGAGAAGAAATATACCAGCATATTTTCTGGGTGACCTAAATGCACGACACCGCGTCTTGGGGCACCAGGATAACAACACCGTCGGGCTGATTTTAAACACATTACTGAGTCACGGCAACGCAATACACGGTAGTGGAAATTTCCCCTACAACTACAGCTGCCGTTTGTCGCTGACTAGCCGACCCCTTTTCGAATTCCCCAGCCAACGCCTCGTGGTCTGAGGTCAGATATCAAGCCACGCCTACCTCCGCTATATAAGCTCTCAACCTCGCTATGACCTCCCTTCTTCTACCTGAGTCCCGCAACACGCAACACTTCCTTTGAGCAAGCTCCTCACCAACCAGCTCTCTACCCCACGCTGCTAACCACGCTGCAAATTCCCAGCACCAAGCTACACTGTACATCTAATACAATATATATACAGAGAGCGCATTGTGAGTTTCCTTTCTCCAACCCATCCTGAGAGTGAGACATCTCGAAACCCCACAACACCTTGGCCCGGAATTCCTAACATACATCAGAGCAGGTCAACTCGAACATCCAGACATAGTACTAACAAACCAGCATCACCATCTTAACCTTCAAATGGAACCCGGCCCAATAACCACCAGGGACCCTCTCCCTATCGTAGCCACACTCTCCACGTCGCCAATACAGATCCCTGCCAGGATGAGATACAGTCGAGTCTGGATTTACACGGTTTTGGTTAACGCGTTTGGTCATTTACGCGGAGCCTTGCCAGAATTAAATGCTTTAATTATGCGGTAAATTTGGTCATTTACGCGGGAAGCAGCGCAGGCAGAGTACGCACGAGGTGCCCCAGTCATCAAAACATTACCGAGTTCTTCACCCGCCACCCACCACAGCCGGCCCAAGTCAGTGATAGTGATAGTGAGGATATGGACTTATATGGACTTTGAGGTGTTTGACAAAGAGGCCCTAAGCCTCTCTGGTGGATAGTGATACAATTGATACAAGTGATACAGGTGAGGGCCAATAATCTGCCCTCTGCCTCGGAACCAACCCCCCATCCCCGTGTGCCCATCCATCTTTTCTACTAATGTAAGTGTTAAAAAATCTAATATTATTGATATTTCTCTAAATTATTAATTGTGTGTGCATACCATCATAAAATTAAGATGTTATTTTGACAACAAGGTACGTATTGTGTCGGAAAGAGTGGAGTTTGGGGGTCGACCCAGCCTCTATTTCAATTAATCCCATATGTTCTGTTATTTCATTTACGCGTTTCTCGTGTTAGTGGGCCTCCACAGGTTCAATTGACCGCGTAAATGAAGACTCAACTGTACAGCTACAGCCGGTCCAATTGGGATAAATTCCAAAAGGAGTAAGACAAGCACCAAATCACCCAACTAAACAACAAACACACCTCCCAAATAGACAATACACTAGAGATATGGTACGAAAAAGTGAGCCAAGCAATGGAACACCACATACCCAAGACCACTCACCGTACATTATCACGAATTCTACAGACACAATTCAGTAATTTATTAAAATTAATCATAGAACAAGGATGGACGCCAGAATACAGAAAACAATATTACACCGTACACGAACAACTAAGAAACATGTCCAAAGAAGCATACGTGAATAACTGGGAGAAACTAATAACAGACACAGAAGCAATTAACCACATCCCGAAAGAATTCTGGCGGAAAATTAAACACCTAATGGGAATCTCCAGCAACGAATCAAACTACATTCTAACAGCAACCAAATCAAATTAACTGAACCCAAAGAACAAGAACCTGAATTCAGGAAATATTGGAGCAAAATATTTCAAATAAGCCAGGAAGACAACCTGAACTTTTGTATGAACACCGAGCAACAAGTAACCAATCACATGACACACACAACCCACATCTGACAACCAAGTCCCAACATAGACATAAACACTCTTGACGATTTTTCCACACTGATCAAGCCAATCACCGCAATGGAAATACACAAAATAAACAGTTTCAAGAACAAGGCCTCGGATATCAGTAAAATAAACCAACCCATACTCCAGCATCTACCAATCAACATGATACTCCAACTCAGAAACATTTTTAATGCATCACTTGCCTCTGGTTACTTCCCAAGGAAATTTAAAACAGCAAGCATCAGACTTATACCAAAACAAGGTAAATCCCCCACTCAAGTATCAAATTACAGACCAATTTCTCTTCTAGAAACACCGGGAAAAGTCCTAGAAAAAATTATTAACCAACGACTGAGAACACACCTTGAACTTGAAGAGAAATACAACCCCAGGCAGCACGGATTTAGAAAACACAGAGGAACCCATACAGCCTTTGCCCTAATTTACGAAAACATATCAAACGCAATGCACAACAGAGCTCAATGTAACGTAATATTAAGGGATGTAGCAAAAGTATTCAACAAGGGCTGGCACTTCGGGCTCAAATACAAAATTATCACCCAAGAACTTCCCAACATCTTTACTTCCTTTCTTTGTAACTTCCTTGACAACAGAGAGGCCAAAATTATCATTAGTAATCACATAGGCCCAAGCATCAAGTTATACAGCGGAGTACCACAGGGAAGTAACCTCTCGCCAACACTCTACACAATATACACGGCGGACATGCCACCTCCTACACACGGAGAATACATAGCTTATGCTGATGACGTCACCCAAATCATCCGACATCCAGGCAAGGGCAAACAGATGATGGCACGAAAAACAGCCCACGCCATCGAGCAAATCAACGAATATGAAAAAAAAGATTGGAAAATACAAACCAATACACAGAAATTAAAAATCATACACATTGCCAAAATAAACCCAGCACCAATCACAGTCAACAACGTACCTATATAATACTCCAACGAAGGCAAAATTCTGGGACTCACTATAACAAGAACAGGCATAGCAAAACACATAACAACGCAAAACGCTTGCCCAATCACAACTCACAAAACTACGAAGATTTAGCAAAATGGACATCAAAATTTAACTACACCTATTCAAAGCACTTGTCCGCCCCCACCTGGAGTATCCACCAATACCACCTAGCACGATCAGCAAAACCAGCCAACTTAAACTTCAATAAGTACAATACAAAGCTATCCGTAGAGCATCAAAGCAACTCCCCCAATACACCACCAAAATACAAGAACTTCACGAATTATACAATATCGAACCACTGTACACAAGAACACACAGCCAAGCCCAGAGAATCTGGAGCAAACTTGAAGAGTTGGAGGACCCAATATTCTCCCAGTTAAAAGAAGAAGTAACTACTAAAACACACAGCTGGTGGCCCAAGAGCCTCCATGCTAACATAGAAGAACAAGACCCCCTCCCCCTCCACCTGCCTCCCTTGGGCGGACGAGCGTCTGCTGCGTGTGGCCACCACCCCAACCAATCAACTCGTCTCAGCTAGGTGGACAGCCCACCTGCTATCACCCCCTACTACTTTACTTCCCGTTTCTATGCTTTCCTTCTCTCTCTCCTCTCCCAGGGCAAAGTCATTTGCCACTTTACTTCATTATCATCATCTTCATTAAAGGCAGAACTCAACACAAACGAACAAATACATCTACACAACAAAAACACAGCAGACATTGACATAGCCCTGGAAACATGGTACACTAATGTCACCACAGCCATGGAAAATAACACCACAAAAACATCTTACCGTACTACCCCACGCACAATTAACATACGAACAGAAGATAATCCAGACAAGACTGAATAACTTACTAAAACATACAAATATACACGGCTGGAACCAAGAAACAATAACTCTTTTCAGAAACCTAAAGGAAGAGCTGAAAGAAATATGTAAGCAATCACACAACGACAAATGGAACCAGCTAATCACAAACACAGAGGCTGACTATCACAATCCAAAACTCTTCTGGAGTAAAATAAAAAACCTAATGGGCACTAACTCCAAAGATACCAGCCATCTTACACATGACAACGGGGTAAAAACTACAGAATCTGTAGACAAAGAATTGATTTTCAGAAATTTCTGGAGTAACATATAAAATATCACAGAAGAAAACAGAAGCTATTGTAAATTAAGAGAACAGGTGGTAACAACACACCTTACACTAAACACAGAGAAATGGCAATCACCAAGAACAAGACCTCAACAGGGAGGGGAGAATTGATAAATGGCAGTGAAGAAATAAGTAAAGCATTGAACAGCTACTTCTTATCAGTTTTCACAGAAGAAATTTGCGATGAAATTCCAGAGGTGGAACTGATATTTAAGGGAAAGGAAGAAGAGAAATTAAAGAATATCACTATCAGAAAAGAGGATGTTCTTAAGAAGATAAATAAACTAAAGAAAACAAAATCCCCAGGGCCGGATGAAATTTTCCCTTGAGTCTTGAAAGAGTGTAGGGAACAGATTAGCGGACCCCTCGTAAACTTATTTACAAAATCATTAGACACGGGAGTTGTGCCAGACTTGTTGAAACAGGCAAATGTAGTACCCATATTCAAAAAGGGAGACAGAGCATCAGCGTCAAATTACCAGCAGATCAGTTTGACGTCAGTAGTGGGGAAATTTCTTGAATCAATTATAGCAGATAGCATCCGATCGCATCTAGAGAAAAGCAAATTAATCTACGACTCTCAACAAGGGTTTACAAAGGGAAAATCTTGTCTAACAAATCTGCTAACGTTTTTTAGGAAAGTCTTCGAGATAGTAGATAATGACGAAAATTACGATGTTATTTACTTAGACTTTAGCAAAGCATTTGACAGAGTACCGCATCAGAGGCTTCTGAGAAAAATTAAGGCTCATGGTATCGAGGGGAAAGTTTTAAATTGGATAAAATCATGGCTCACCGACAGAACGCAGAGAGTCAGCGTAGATGGTGTTAAATCTGAGTGGGGCCGTGTAACCAGTGGGGTTCCCCAGGGGTCAGTACTAGGCCCACTCTTGTTCAAAATCTACATAAACGATCTAGATACTGGGATCAGCAGTGACATAAGCAAGTTTGCGGATGACACCAAAATAGGGCGGCAAATTAATTCAGGGCAGGATGCAAATGCATTACAGGAGGATCTAAATAAACTGCAGGGGTGGTCTGAAAAATGGCAAATGAAATTCAACACCAGCAAGTGCAGCGTACTTAATATTGGAAGAACAAATACTTATAATGTATACAGCCTTAACAACATCAACCTAGAGAAGTCGACTTGTGAAAGAGACCTAGGGGTACTTGTAAGCCCGGACCTACGGCCTAGAAAACAGTGCGTTAATGTTCGAAATAAGGCAAACAGAGTATTGGATTTTATATCTAGAAGTGTAAGTAACAAGGGTGCAGAGGTCTTATTGCAACTATATCTTGCGCTAGTCAGGCCGCACCTCGATTATGCGGTTCAGTTCTGGTGCCCATATTATAGAATGGATATAAATTCACTAGAGTCGGTGCAGCGAAGAATGAAAAAAATGATTCCGGGACTTAGAAACCTTCCATATCAGGATAGGTTAAAGAAACTTAACTTGCATTCCCTAAAAAGACGAATGGTGCGGGGAGATATGATAGAAGTATTTAAGTGGGTGAAAGGAATCAATAAAGGGGATCTAGATAAAGTTCTTATAATATCCGAGCAGGATAGGACTCGGAGCAACGGATTCAAGTTGGATAAGTTTAGGTTTAGGATGGAGATAGGAAGAAACTGGTTCACAAATAAGGTGGTGGACGAGTGGAACAAGCTTAGCACCTTTGTAGTAAGCGCGGGAACTCTGGAAAGTTTCAAAAGGAGGCTAGATAGATTCATGGATGATAGAGAGTGGTAGTAACTCTCGACAGGAGCTGCCATGCACAGGCCAACCGGCCTATTGCAGACTCCTTATTTTCTTATGTTTCTTATGTTCCTTAGTGTGAGATCTCCTACATGTACTGTGCGTATGTATGTGAGCCTAACAAAGAGAAATTAGACAACTGGTGACATACACTACGCTACAACTGCTTCTAAGTATATCTTTATTTGAAATTTTATTAAAAATTGAACATGAATGACTACGGTCGACTGACTCGACTTGCTGACTCGCTGAGTGACCAGTACAAGTTCAACAACAGCTGTAAACATCAGTGGTCTGGTCTGGTCTTGTGGTCTCCAAATTCAAGATGTTTGAGGATATAAAAAATTTATTTGTGGCCATTAAAGGCGACCCAAATAAAGTGGTAGAAATTGACGAACGTAAATTTGGTAAGAGGAAGTTCCAACATGGCCCCTTAATGAAGGGTGTCTGGGTGTTTGACGGCATCGAGCATAGATCGGGCCGCATGTTCGTTGTGCTGGTTGATAAAAAGGACGCTGACACCTTAGTTCCTCTGTGCCAGAAATTTATCCAGCCAGGCACAACTATCTACAATGATTGCTGGAACGCCTACTTTAACTTAGGTCCTTGGAGTTTAGCCACAGCCAAAACTTTGTTGACCCTGTTACTGGCGTGTACACGAACACTGTAGAATGACTGTGGAAGGGCACTCAGTCGAGTGTCCATACCTGGAGCTGGCGGATGCCCACCCCACTGTGTGTCACAGCTCAAGGTTGAAGAAGCCACAAGTCCAGAAAACTGCACAGTGCTGATCCACAGTGTTTTCTCGGATGAGGTTATAAAAAAAAACTGTCACAGCTAAAGATTCACAAGAGTCCCGGCCCTGATATGGTAAACCCCAGAGTGTTAAGACAACTGTTTAACGAGCTTGCGGGGCCCCTTAAGATCCTGTTCTGCAAATGTCTGGATGAGCAAAAGGTCCCCGATGACTGGAAAATGGCGTATGTGAGTCCTATATTCAAGAAGAGTGATCGTCACTCCACTAATAATTATAGACCAGTGAACCTGACCAGCATATTGTGCAAAGTACTGGAGAGCATTGTAAGAGATGCCCTGATGGAACATCTAATACGAAACAACCTTGTAAAGGAATGCCAACACGGTTTTATGCCGGGACGATCCTACTTAACACAATACTCAAAGTACTGGATGTTTGAACCCAAATTCTAGAACAAGGCGGAAATATCGACAATATATACCTAGATTTTGCCATGCCTTTCGACAGCGTACCCCATGAAAGGCTGATAATTAAACTGGAAGGGTACAGAATTCGGGAAGTGTCCTAGCGTGGATCTGAGACTTTCTGTGTGACCAATAGTGTGTGGTCATAAATGGTACGAAATCGTCATGTGTACCTGTGACAAGTATAATACCACAGGGCAATATATTAGGCCCGTTGCTTGTTTGCTTCATAAATGATATGCCAGGAGCTATACACTCCTCCATACAAATGTTTGCAGTCGATGCCAAGTTATTTGTGAAAATTAAGAACCAAACAGACTGTGAAGATCTACAGAAGGATCTCTATGAGTTTCAAGAATGGTCGAAGAAATGGCTGCTAAGATTCAATGTCACGAAGTGCAAAGGGATGAGCCTGGATCGCACCAACTGTAAGGAGGCGTATCACATGTACCAACAGGACGAAAAGACTGCATTAATTGAAACCAAATGTGTATGTCGACAATGAACCTAAGTTCTCGGGCCATTGTCAGAAGGTGAATCAGGCAACGAAATTAGTAGGTCTTATAAGAAGGTCGTTTCGATATCTGAATGGTCCGTCGCTCGTCACGACATTCAAGAGGTGCTTCCCCGCCTTGAGTACTGTCACCCCGTCTGGTCCCCGAAGTATACTAGAGACTGTCAATTGGTTGAAAATGTCCAAAGGAGGGCCACCAGACTGGTGCCTGCTCTACGGAACCTCAGTTTCCCAAAGAGATTAGAACGCCTGCAGCTACCTAGCTTATACTACAGACGGGCGAGGGGCGACCTTATCGAAGTGTATAAATATCTCAGGGGGCACTACTCGGTCGAATGTACTGACCTGAAGTTGGCGGACGTCCGCCCCACACGGGGTCACAGCTCAAGGTTGAAGAAGCCACAAGTCCAGAAAACTGTGAGGGCAAATTTTTTCGGAGTGAGAATTGTGAACTATTTAAACAATCTGCCAGAGAACGTTTCACGGCACCGAGTGAGCTCATTCAAGGCCAGACTTGACCAACTCGAGCAGGTTCCAATAAATTCAGGCATCATCATCTGTACCTGTCACAAGCGGGATACCACAGTAGGGTGTGTCATACAGAGGCGAATTTTTTTTTTTTTAGTTTGAAAAATCGGCCCATGGTATTAATGATGTAGTTCTATGTGCAGAATCATGTGATATCTTCAGATTTGAAAAGTTTTCATTTTTTGCTAGGTAAATTTTAACTTGAAATCTTATGAAAATTCAGTATTCCCACCCTTTTACCAACACCACTATATAGCTTATTTAAAGTAAAGTAAATGTATCAGGTTAATTTATTAGGATGAAAATGATCCAGAATAGTGAAACGAATGATCTTGACACATTTATTAAATTTAATATTCCTTTAGAAAACAAAATCATCAAATACAAAAACCGGTTTTACTACTACGACCCGGTGTTGCTGCACACCATAGAGAACATGTCTTTCTTGCTTCTGTTTCTACTCATCACCTCCCTGCTGACCACCTGAGCTCGGATGTAGCCTTCCCTCCTCTCCTGGCTGTACACGTGACTGCTGGCCTCGCTCACTTGCTGTACACAACGCTCTATACTCTGGGTGTGCGAGGGCCAGGCAGGGACATGCATGGGGTTGTCCAGGAAAGCTCTGACTTGAACATTGGTGAGGCTGCAGGTAAGAGGGGGCTCACTGCCAGCCTGGATGTTATCCAGATCTATGAGATCAGTGAGGGTCTTGGCACCTAGATTGACTTCAGGAGTCTTCCTGACCCTGAAGGAATCGTCACCAACTGATTCGTCATGCCCAGATCCTCTCATAAGTCTCATATCCAAGATCTTTTTGACTGCCACTCTTCTCTCCTCCTCATCCTTACTGCAGAGCATTGTCTGCAGAACTGCCTCAGGATGAGCATACCAGGAAGATCTCCTCACAGTCTGCTCCACAATCTGAACAACCTTCCTTGGCTGACTCCTCAGGAGCTCAAGCTGGAAGAGAACATGCCTCGGACCTTGAGAACGATGACTTGACCTTAGTGTTGAACCAATTTGGCAAGTAGACACTCACGATGAATTGGACAATAAGTCTCAGGTTGTGAAGCTGGTTCCTTTTCAGTTTATGATGAGCGACCCAAATTCTGCAGAACCTGAGAGCCGTTGTGAGCCACCTAGAATGTGAGACTGGACCTATCTGCAGGTAAGCAAGTCTATCAGGCATGACCCCAGTTTTGATGGCACTGCAAATCATGTAACCATAGTACTGGTCAGTACTCAGGTCGTCAATGACAGTATGTGCAAGCTCAACAAGTGGAGGGCCAACTGTGATTTTTCAAAGCTCGGTTATTTCTAACTCAGTGGCAGGTCAGCATCTTGCCAAGAAGAGGACCAGACCATCTGTTGTTTTGAAAGAGTCATGCCATCAGCTCCTGGATCAGATGTCTGGTAGCAACTCGTTGGTGTGGAGGTCACAAACAATCCAGACCAGCTTCCTCCCCAATCTTCCGCTCTATCCTGTATGGCCCCCCCTTGCCACCCTGTGTTCGTGTTGGTGCTGTCCCCTCCAATGGCCTGCAGGGTCTGGTCTACGTTCCTCTCTCTGAGCCAGTTCACAATGTTACCTGCCACTATCTCAGCTGGTTTCCTGATGTCATCTTTCTCTGGGGTGAAATGCCACAAATACTTCCCTCCTGGTTCACTGCAGCAGGAGTAGTGTTCCTCCTTCACCATGGCAGGGAACAACTTGTCAGAATCTCCAACTTTCATGAACACTTTAGTGTCATCCCTTCTCCCATCAAAGAACAAACAATTGATTCCATTTTCTCTTATCCCTTATCAAACTCCTCTTCTAGGTTACTGACAAGTTTCTCCTGAGCTCTCCTTACTTTGTTATGATCTATCACCAGGTGAACATCATCAGGTGTTATCAACCACCGTCAATCCAGGCAGCTGTTGCTATCTCTGCAGTTTCTCTGAGACCAGTGTGGTGTCGCATGCTGGCCAGAGCTATGCTCGGGATATCTTTCCTATTTCGAATCTTATGCCTGGAAGGTTTGGGATCATTATTTTCTGGGTTAGGGACAAAGTCACCATTCTCCTGGTCAGCACTCGGATCAGCCATGGGGAAGTCATTAAACTCTGAATCAGCTTGACTCCAATCATCAGCCTTTTTACCTCACCCTGGGCCTTCTCAAGTCTCTTTTCCTCAGCAACTCTTCTCCTCTTCTGTCTCTCTGTGGCAGCCTCCTGTCTCTTGGACTCCGGAATATCTTGGCTAGAAATCATGAGAGCCCCTATACTGCCAGTCTTCTCTCTCTGTGCTTTGACAAATGCCAGTTCGATCACAGGAATCTTCAGTTCACGCTTGCAAATACAGGAGATGTGGGCCTCGGATTTACAGTCACGATCGCATCCAAACTCAGGACAGAGAACAATTGGGCACTTGCAAGTAATTATGTCAAATAACTGGTCCAGTTGGCAGCAAGCTGTCCTTAACTGCAAGTTTTCCTCTCCCAAGAGAGATATCTCTTGCCTTTTCCCAACTGGCTAGCAGTCTCTCACTAATCTTCTTCTGACTTGTTATGACTGGAGGCTTGAACTGAGCGTTAGCCAGAGTGTACTGTGCCAAGACAGCTTTGGTCATATCACTGGCAATGTCTTTGTTTGTGTAAGTTCTTTGGTTCTTGCATAGATATGTAAATACCAAGATATGTGAACACGCCTGACGGCAGGACTCTGTTACCATTCATCGTACCATTTATTCACATGTCTGTATTACTACATATTATTATAGCATGTCTGATATCTATGCTTATGTCTAATGCCTATGTTCACTTACTATGTACCGATGTACTATGTCTGTACCGCGCTAGTCGAGTAACTAGAAGACCTCATTTATTGTCCTAATAATGTCTAGCAACTCTCCTTGCCTAGCTAGCTAACTTCCCTCAGATCGGCTTCGGCCTGGCTACGGCACGGAGTCCCTTTTGCTTGTCCCTGTTTTTCTGTACCTGTCGGTTATCCTGCCAAGTCTTGTACTACTTATTGAATATATCTACTGCTCGTGCCCTGGAGTTTCAAGAACCTTGTCTAGGATTGCATCCCACCACATGGCGCAGTTGAGAATAGCTCCAACACGACAGTTTACAAGTTGCAAGAGCCGGCCTCGTCTGTTTCCCGCCCAGAAGATATACTCCACCGTGCCCCTGGATTTAAAGTGCTTTGTGACCTTGTGAAGTGCCCTAAGTGAAGTGCAGTGCCTTTCATGTCTGTTTTGCTATGTTTCTGGGGCCCTACAGGTAGCAGAAACCCTTTTAGCCCAGTTTTCAAGAGAGCACCTTAGGCATACATCATCAGTCTGTGCCGGCCCGCAAGCCACTGCCCCCCTTCGACTGAGTCATCACTGACATTTCGCCCGGGCGTGCGGAGGAATACAGAGACCAGTATCACCGCCGCCAGCCGCCTCCTCTCACTTCACAAATTTTACAGTCAATACTCTTTTACTTGCCCGCCAGTTCCTGCACTTAGGCAAGTACATTGACGATGCTGGGAAATTTATATGAGGATTATGAGGAAGACGAAGCCTCACACGCCGGGCGCGCCAAATTCAAAGGATGGGAGCCAGGATATACGTCAGTTAATTCACTTCCTACAAGTTTCCCAAGAGAAGGAAGCCCAAAGACGTCAATTAGAGGAGGAAAAACGACGTCAAGAGGAATTGTCAAGACAGTCAGAGGAATCAGCTTACCGTCTTCAACTTCAACAACAACACCAAGCTGATAACCGCAAATTCCTGGAACTATTGGAATTGCTGGCAACGAGGACGACTTCACCAGCTGCCACAACCAATTCGCCAGCTTCAGCCTCTTCATCTATCCTTCAGACAACGCCTCCTCACACGTCACCTATCCCCCTTGGGTATACCTCAGTGCCTTCTCAACCACCTGCTCCAGTCTCAACTCTCGTCGACCTCTCCGTGCCTCCTCCATTACCTGCCGTCTCGAGTACACCCCTGCACAGCAAGTCTTCAGTTCCCAGCCCCCCACCTCTTCAATCTGATGCAACATATCAAGTATACCGTCAATGGCGACGTCGTTTCGAAGACTTTGCTGTTATGTCTGACCTCAACCGAATGCCCCCTCATAAACAACTCATCCAATTAAGATCGTGCATTTCCCTCGATGTTCAACGCCTCCTAGAGCACACGCTAGCCATTCCCCTGACTCCCCCATGTCAGTGACAGAGGTTTTAAACGCCTTGCAGAGTCATTTCCGAGGCCTCCGCAATGAAACTTTGCGTCGTAGGGAACTGCTATCCTGCAAACAAGCTTCTGGGGAATCATTCTCAGACTTCTACGCACGACTTAAGGACCTAGCAGCCGAGGTGGACCTATGTACAGGCGATCCTGTAACCTGTGCTGAGATCCAGCTCAAGATGATCTTGCTGATGGGTGTACGTGACGAGGACCTGCTTCAGAAACTCCTCACCCTCGACGCCGCCTCTTCCCTCACCGACTTCGTCACCTGTTGCAGGTCGTATGAGGCCACAAGAGAGGCTGCCTCAGCTATACACTCATCGCCATCTCAAGTTCACGCCGTCTCCACCTACAAGAGGAATCAACGCCAGATGCAGACGGCGTCCTCTCCACAGCCCCCGTCACAGTCACCAGTTTCTTCTCCCGAATCCTGCAGAAACTGTCAGCGCCAGCACGGTCCAGGAAAGTGCCCTGCGGCTGATAGTAAATGTCGAAACTGCGGGTTTCAAGGCCATTGGCCCCGCACAACTCGATGTCCTGCCAACAAGGTCTCATGCAACGCTTGCAACAAGCAAGGACACTTCGCCAAGTGTTGCAGGTCCACCAAGAAGCCTCCATCTCCAGGTCAAAACGTCTCTTCACAGCCCGACAGAACGTCCACACCACCGTCTCCCAAGAACAACAAAGGATGCCGACGCGTGGATGATGCCTCGAGTGACAGGTCCCCCAAGCCCGTCAATGTTCGTCTGTCCTACGGTACCAACTCTTCCAACCTCCTGATGATACCTGACACGGGCGCGGACATCACGGTGATTGGACCAACACACCTGGACGCCCTCAACATTCCCAGGAGTAGCCTGTCACCCACAGCCATGAACGACGTGCTCACAGCGGACGGGTCCCCGATGTCTCCACCTTTGGGTTGCTTCAAGGCAACACTACAGCTCGGTCCCAAGTCTTGCCTTGCCACAGTCCACGTCCATGAGGGCATCCAAACCCCTCTCTTGTCATGTGGCCATTGTCAGGACTTGGCCATCGTCTCATCCGAGTTCCCAAAGCCCATCCTCGCCGTGACACACCTCAACAGGTGTGCAGAGATACCTGTTTCAGCCATGACCACACCTGCTGCCGCCCGGGAGTTCTTTCTTCGTCAGTTCAGCGACGTCCTTGTCTCCAAGTCCGACCTCCAGAAGACGCCGCTCAAGAAGATGACAGGCCCCCCGATGAGAATCCACCTCAAGCCTGGCGCGACGCCTTTCGCCATCCACACACCCAGGCCTATCCCCTTTGCCATACGGGACAAGGTGAAGGCGGAGCTCGATTCTCTGGTGCAGCAGGGGATCATCAGACACGCCGGTGAGGAGCCCTCCGAGTGGTGCCACCCTATGGTCTTGGCACCCAAGCCTGTAGGTGTTCGCATTACAGTGGACCTCACCCATCTCAACTCGCAGGTCTCCCGTCCCGCCCATCCATCGCCTACGCCCATCCAAGCAGTCCGCAGCGTCACCCCGTCTGCAAAGTTCTTTACCACGGCGGATGCACTACATGGGTACTGGCAAGTCGACCTGGCGGAAGAAGATCGCCACCTCACTACATTCATCACGCCCTACGGCCGCTTCCAACACTGCCGCGGACCCATGGGCTTCGCAGCAACGGGGGATGCGTACTGCCTCCGTGGGGATATGGCTCTGCAGGGTGTCACCAACTGCGTGAAGGTCGTAGATGACATCCTGCTCTTCGACGATGATCTCCCGGCCCACTTGAACCGAGTTCATCTGATGCTCACAAGATGTCGTGCCCATGGTATCACCCTGAACAAAGATAAATTTGTGGTCGCCGCCCCCCAAGTTAACTACTGCGGCTACAACATCTCGCCAGAGGGGATCTCAGCTGATGAGGAGAAGGTCAAGGCCATCAGGGACTTCCCTACTCCAGCGAACCTGACCGACCTTCGCTCGTTTATGGGCCTGGTAAATCAGCTGGCCGACTTCTCCCCTAAAATCGCCACATCAGCCCAACCTCTACGCCCCCTCATGAGCCCCAAGCGCTCTTTCCTCTGGACTCCTGACCACGACCTAGCGTTCAGGAATGTTAAGAAGGCGTTGCTGTCACCACCAGTCTTGGCACCCTTCGACCCGTCCTTACCAGTGGTCCTCCAGACCGACGCCTCCCGTCTATACGGCCTCGGATATGCCCTCCTTCAAGATCACGGCCAGGGTAGACTGCGCTTAGTTCAGTGTGGCTCCAGGTTTTTGACCGACACGGAGACCAGATACGCCACCATCGAACTAGAGATGCTGGCAGTCGCCTGGGCTATGGCCAAGTGCCGCCTTTACCTGTTCGGCCTTGGGCATTTCACCCTCATGACGGACCATCGCCCGCTCATACCCATCTCAATCACTACACGTTGGACGCCATCGAAAATCCTCGCCTCCAACGTCTCAAAGAGAAGACCGCCCCTTACGTCTTTACAGCTGTGTGGCGTGCCGGGAAGCTTCTGTGCATACCAGACGCCCTCTCCCGAGCCCCTGTTAGTCGCCCCACACCTGAAGATGAAGTCGACTGTACCACGGCCGCTGCTCACGTTCGGTCTTTAGTGACACACACAGCCACTTCTCTTGCTGACAAGACGACGACGACGCCCTCCATCGAAGACGATAGGACTCTCCAGGAGCTTCGCATCGCCGCCGCTCAAGACCCGGCATACGTCCAACTCCTCGACTACGTCTCCGCTGGATTCCCCACCAACCGCTATGACATTCACGCCTCCGCCCTCCCCTTCTGGAAGCTAAGGGATAGCCTCTATGCGGACGGAGAGCTGGTGTTGTACGGCCCCAGGATCGTCGTTCCCGCTGCCCTCCGCCGGCGCACCTTATCCCGCCTCCATGACAGCCACCGCGGCGTTGAAGCCACCAGGCGCAGAGCCCGTCAGACCGTCTTCTGGCCTGGTATTGACGCCGATATTAAGAGCACGGTTGAGGCCTGTGAGCCTTGCCAGCAACTCCAGCCCAGCCAGCAACAAGAGCCGTACCTGTGCAATGACCTCCCGAAGCGGCCCTTTGAGTCTGTGTCCGCCGACTTCTTTCATGTGGCCGGAAAGTCTTTCCTGGTGGTCGCCGACAGGCTCTCTGGATGGCCCGTGGTAGTTCCCTGTGGTCGGGACTCTTCCAGGGTCATCCGGATGTTTTGTTGCTTCTTCCGGGAAGTCGGAGTGCCTCTCCGCCTCCGAACCGACGGTGGGCCCCCGTTCAATAGCCACGAGTTCAAGAGCTTCGCCGAACGCTGGGGCGTCCACCACATCGTCACCTCCCCTCATTACCCGCAGGCGAATGGCCACGCCGAGGCAGCGGTAAAGTCCGTAAAATACCTCATCCTCAAGACAGCACCGACGGGGAACCTGGACTGCGAGGAGTTCGACAGGGGCCTACTGGAACTCCGTAACACCCCTACCCCTGCCGGACGCTCTCCTGCCCAGGTGTTGTATGGCCGCCCCCTTCGTACTTGTGTGCCTGCCCACCCCCAGTCCTTCTTAGATGAATGGCAGATCAAGGCGGACGAGTGTGACCGCCGTGAGGCTGCCCGGATGGCCCAAGTGACAAGCCACTATGACGCCCACGCCTGCCCCCTTCCCAGGTTGACCGTCGGCCAGCAAGTACGAATCCAGGACCCGACGTCACACCGCTGGGACAAGGTCGGGGTCGTCATGGGCCGTGGCGAGTCTCGTTCGTACCAAGTCCGCCTCCCCAGTGGTCGTGTGTGGTGGCGAAACAGACGCCATCTCCGCCCAGTGCCATCCTCTAGTGACGAACCTTCCTCCCCGTCCCCTGTGCCCCCTTGCCCAGACCAGGAACGAAGGTCGTCAGTTGATCCTCCCATTGTCCCTCGCCGCTCCCCCCGACTCATGGAAAAAGAGTCCGTAGCCGCTCGAGATTGCACTACGAGCGTAAAGGGGGAGGGAGGTGTATAGATATGTAAATACCAAGATATGTGAACACGCCTGACGCCAAGACTCTGTTACCATTCATTGTACCATTTATTCACATGTCTGTATTACTACATATTATTATAGCATGTCTGATATCTATGCTTATGTCTAATGCCTATGTTCACTTACTATGTACCGATGTACTATGTCTGTACCGCGCTAGTCGAGTAACTAGAAGACCTCATTTATTGTCCTAGTAATGTCTAGCAACTCTCCTTGCCTAGCTAGCTAACTTCCCTCAGATCGGCTTCGGCCTGGCTACGGCACGGAGTCCCTTTTGCTTGTCCCTGTTTTTCTGTACCTGTCGGTTATCCTGCCAAGTCTTGTAATACTTATTGAATATATCTACTGCTCGTGCCCTGGAGTTTCAAGAACCTTGTCTAGGATTGCATCCCACCACAGTTCTTTTCACTGATTTGCCTGATTAAAACACCGTATCTCAAAGCATCTCTCAATGTAGGCAACTCCGACTTCAGGAGCTCTCTCCCAGACCCAAGATAGTGACTGAGATGGCTGGATTTTTGGTTCCTCGTCCTGACACAAGCAGCCATCGCAAATATTATCAACTTATAAATGCATCAGAATCTGAAACAGAAAAAAATATTGTTAGTTGGGTTGTTAAAGAATGAAGTCAGAAAGCAATGTTCACTATTTAATTGTAATGCACTAATGCAGCTCGAAAATTTCACGCTAAAATTTACCTAGCAAAAGGTTGCAAAATATTGAAACTGAAATTATTTTCTGTTTATATACACTAAAATCTACCAAAAAAGTGATGGGCCATTAGTTTTAGCTGATCTTCCCTCCTATAACACACCCTAATACCACAGGGCAGTGCATTGGGCCCGCTGTTGCTTGTTTGTTTTATAAATAACTTGCCTGACGTTGTACACTCCTTCATACAAATGTTTGCGGATGACGCCAAGTTATTTAGGGGAAATCAAGAAACAAGCGGACTGTGAAAAACTGCAGAAGAATCTTTGTGAGCTTCAAGAATGGTCGAAGAAATGGCTGCTGAGATTCAATGTCACGAAGTGTAAGAGGATGCACCTGGGGCGTACCAAGGGTAAGGAGGCGTATCATATGTCCCAACGGATGAAGAAACTGCACTAGTTGAGACTGAATGTGAGGACCTAGGTGTGTATGTTGACAATGAGCTGAAGTTCTCGGGCCATTGCGAGAAGAAGGCAAATCAGGCAAATCAATTATTAGGTCTTATAAGAAGGTCGTTCAGATATCTAGACGGCCCGTCTCTCGTAACGATCTTCAAGAGTGAAGTGCTTCCCCATCTGGAGTACTGTCACCCCGTCTGGTCCCCGAGATATGCTAAGGACTGTCAGTTGGTTGAAAATGTTCAAAGGAGGGCCACCAGAATGGTGCCTGCACTTCGGCACCTCAACTACCCTGAGAGATTGGAGCGCCTGAACTTGCCTAGCTTATACTGTAGTGGATTCCTCCCCTACAAACGCTTTTGTCGCTGAGTAGCAGGCCCCGCGAATTCCCCAGTGTATGCCTCGTGGTCTAGGTCAACCAGAGCCGCCTTACATGACGGAGGTCAACTATTAAGCCACGCCTACCTCTGCTCTATAAGATCTCACCTCGTGGTGACCTACCTCTTTCTACCTACAGCCAGTCTTCAAGCAACACCTCCTCCACTCCTGCTTGGCGGCCCTCGCTCCCGCCGGCGACCATGGCGACCCACAAGCTGGTCCTCCTCTGAGCACCCTCACCAACCAGCTCTCTCTACATCACGCTTGTAACCACGCTGCCACTTCCCAGCACCAAGCTGCACTGTACATCCAATACAATATGTATACAGAGAGCACATTGTGAGTTTCCTTTCTCCAATATCTTGTCTGGTAATGGGAACAAACCCATTATCTGCCTCAGTGCAGGAGGCAATGATATTGGCCGGTGTAGGAGTGAGGAGCTTCTTGATAAGTTCAAGACAGCTATACAGTACTGTAGATCGTATTAGGACTAAGGGAGGGATCCCTATCATATGTGGTGTCCTGCCTAGAAGTTGAGTTAGCAATGAATGGTTGTCAAGGGCAGTTGGTGTCAACGGCCGTCTTGACGGATATTGTAAGTCAATATCAGTCCCATTCATTGACAACTTCTACGGCAGAAGGGACCTTTATGCTAGGGATGGGGTGCCCCTGTCTCGGGAGGGGGTGGCAACCCTGGCTGGGTCTCTAGAGGGGGCACTTCAAAAGATATCAAAGTCTTTAAACTGCTAGGGGAGCATGAGAGCACGGGGGTGGAGGAGACTGCAGTGGTAGCGGGTAAACCAAGTGAAAGATTACAGGGAAATAGTGTTAGGTATGATGACAAAACTAAATTAGACAGGGAATTTAAACCTAAACGCGGTAAAGGGAGGACTCAGAACACTACTAACTTAAATGTCTACTACGCGAACAGTAGAAGCATGAGAAACATAATGGATGATATTAGGGCCTTAGTATGTGCCGAAAAAATCGATATATTAGCATTCACTGAAACATGGATCAACCTAGACTCACGTGAGTTACCTGTCGAATACCAAATTGCGGATTACAAATTGTTCCATACTGATAGGCCGTCCAGGAAAGGAGGCGGAGTAGCCATCTATGTCAGGGATAATCTGAAGTGCGAAATAAATAAGGAAATAAAAACTGAGCGGAATACAGAAACAATTTGGATATAATTAATCGACGGTAGGGAAAAATTAATCATAGGAGTAATATATAGACCTCCCAATCTTGATAGAGTTAATGAGCGACTTATCTGGGATGAAATGGGCAGGGCTTCCATACACAACAAAGCCTGTATAGTAGGCGATTTTGACCTTGGCCAAATAGATTGGACTGACCTTACGGGTAACTCAGTATCAGAGGATTTCCTCGAAACGATCCAGGACTGTTTCCTTAGTCAATATATAACCGAACCCACCCGGGGTAATAATATACTGGATTTTGTTCTGTCGAACAGAGAAAACCTCATTAGCAATGTCGAGGTAGGGAAAGAACTTGCAAACAGCGATCACAAAGAAATTAGATTCCAGTTAGATTTTCAGGTCAGACGTAAAGGGAATACCATTAAAGTCCCAGATTTCAGAAGGGCAAAGTTTGATAGTTTAAAGAGGCAGCTGAGAGAGGGGGTATCACGCTTGGATGTGAACCAAGATGACACCGACCTGATAACGAGATCTGAGATTGCCGAGTTCCACGACAATTAAAATAACGAGTTACTTAATGCACAAAGGCAGAACATACCATACAAAAAACTCAGATCAGACAACAATGACCCTAAATGGATAAATAATTATTTAAAGAATATTATTGGACAAAGGAAGGTAGAAGGATAAATCGTGGCGAATTTTACCTCCGGGAGTATTATAAGGTATTGGCCGGTAGGGTTAAGACCGAGATAAGAAAAGCCAAGAGGAACTATGAACTGAAGGAATCAGGGGAGGCGAAAACAAACCCCAAAGGATTCTACCAAATGTATCAAACTAAAACACGAGATAAGATTGCACCAATACGTTCAGATACCGGCGAGCTAACTGATAACGACGGAGAAATGAGCAATAATCTGAATAAATTTTTTTCAGCAGTTTTCACCACCGAAAATTTAAACATGATACCCGAGGCACCGACTCTGTTCAGAGATAGTGAAGAAAACAAATTAAGCGAGATAGTAGTGACTAGTAACGATGTTAATAAGCAAATAGACAAACTGAAGCCTAATAAGTCACCTGGTCCCGATGAGATATTTGCCAGAGTATTAAAGGAATGTAAGGAAGAGCTTAGTATGCCCTTAGCAAAGTTGTTTAACATGTCATTAAAAACAGGTGTCGTGCCAGAATCCTGGAGGATAGCGAATGTAATACCGATTTTCAAGAAGGGGGATAGATCACTATCCTCTAACTACCGCCCAATCAGTCTAACATCAATAGTAGGTAAATTACTAGAATCAATTATTTCAAACTCTATTCGAAACCACCTGGAGAAGCACAAGTTGATCAATGATTCCCAACATGGCTTCACAAGCGGGCGTTCATGTCTAACTAATCTATTAACATTCTTTTCATCAGTTTTCGAATCGGTGGACGAGGGGCACAATTATGATGTGGTACATCTCGACTTTAGCAAAGCCTTCGACAGAGTCCCCCACGAAAGACTAATTAGAAAGGTAGAAGCGCATGGCATCAAAGGTAATATCCTCAAATGGATTAGGGCATGGTTACAGGACAGGAAACAACGAGTGAGCATAAATGGCACTAAATCGCATTGGAGCAACGTCACTAGTGGAGTTCCCCAAGGCTCAGTACTTGGACCATTATTATTTATTATATACATAAACGACATAGATATTGGCATAGACAGCAACATAAGTAAATTTGCTGATGACACTAAAATAGGACGTGTAATTAAATCTGACGAGGACTCTGCAAAACTACAGGATGATCTAAACAAATTTTTCGAATGGTCGGAAAAATGGCAGATGAAATTCAATGTGGACAAATGTAAAGTACTCAGTATAGGAGATGTAAACAGGGAAACCAGTTACCAGATGAACAACGATGCCATTGTGGAATCCGACTGCGAGAGACATTTAGAAGTAATGATAAGTAGGAATCTTAAGCCAACTAAACAATGTGTTTTTGCTCGTAACAAGGCTAATAAAATACTTGGGTTCATACAAAGGAGTGTTAGTTACAAGACTAGCGAGGTCATCTTAAAATTATATCTAGTGCTTGTGAGACCTCACCTGGATTACGCAGTTCAGTTCTGGTCACCGTATTACAGAATGGATATAGAATCATTGGAAAGAATCCAGAGGAGAATGACAAGACTAATCCCAGGTATTAGGAACCTTGAATACAGAGACAGGTTAAAGCATCTTAATTTGCACTCCCTCGAGAGACGTAGAGTGAGGGGCGACATGATAGAGGTGTATAAATGGAAGTCAGGGTTAAACAAAGGGGAAATTACAAAGGTACTCAAACTATCCAACCAGGAGCGAACTCGTAACCCATGGTTTTAAATTAGACAAATTTAGATTTAGGCGCGAAATTGGTAAACACTGGTTTGGAAACAGAGTAGTGGATGAGTGGAACAAGTTACCAAATATCATTATTAACTCGAATACGCTGAATAGCTTCAAACATAGGTTGGATGCTTATATGAGCAATAGGGGTTGGGTATAAACGGGACTGCCCAGTATGGGTCAATAGGCCCGCTGCAGTTTCCTCCATTCTTATGTTCTTATGTTCTTATCCCATCCTGAGTGTGAACCAAATATCACATAACCCCACAATACTACAGACAGGCAAGGGGCGACCTAATTAAGGTGTATAAGCATCTCAAGGAGCACTACTCAGTCGAGTGTCCTTACCTGGAGCTGGCGGACGCTCGCCCCACAAGGGGTCACAGCTCAAGATTGAAGAAGCCGCAGGTGCGAAAAACTGTGAGGGCAAACTTTTTCAGAGTGAGAATTGTGAACTCTTGGAACAATCAGTCAGAAAGTATTGTGATGGCACCGAGTGTGAGCTCTTTCAAGACCAGACTTGACCAACACTGGAGCAGATTCAGGTACATTCAGGAGCCGGTGCATGCCCAGTACTTGCCAACAGTGCGTAACAGAAACGTGACTGATCGAGCCAATCAGTGGTGAAGAGGATAAAATTAAAAAAAAGAACTAGTGCATGCCCAGTAATTGCCAACACTGCGTAAGAGACGTGACCGATCCCCGAGCGGCTAACGAGCCGATCAGTGGCGAAGAGGATAAAGGTAAAAAAGGAACTAGTGCATGTCCAGTACTTGCCAACAGTGCTTAACAGAGACGTGACCGACCCCCAAGTGGCTAACGAGCCGATCAGTGGCGAAGTGCATTAAAGTAAAAATAAATAAAAAAATAAAAAGTAATTATCTGCTTACTACAGGTTGAAAATTCCTTTAAGATCACCTGAAGATTTGCTCTCCAACTTAGTTCACCTGATGATTAGACCCCCCAAACGTCGTTCGGGCAGTTGTTCTATCCAATATTAGTACAGGAGGAAACCGGAGTCCGGGAAACCTGTGATGTTTGGTAGGGTCACACTGGACAACACCCTTGACATTGGTGAGTTATACGCACGTTACCACTGTACCACCAACATTAGTGCTTAATCATCAAGTGAAATAAGCCAAGGGGGGCTAATTTTCACGTGATCCTTCATTCATTGTATTAATCCCATACATTTTTGCTTTAGGCGGCGAAGACTTGTTAATTGTAATGATCTTAAGGGCTATAGTTTAAGATAATGGCTCGAAAATTAGCTAAGACTATTCATATCCGAGAAGTGATGCTGAAGAGCTACTCAGTGGTACATAATCCCTCTGAATATAAACCGATTGTCTTATGATAGTAGTGATGCTTCTTTGTTTGAAGGTGTTTATAACTATTTGGTCTATTCTAACGTTTATACTCACCTGTAGTAAACATGGCAACTGTACGGCTTTTCTCTTTAGGGCGAAATGGTATGTTTGAATATTATTACGATATAGTAGGGCTTTTGCTTTTGCCAGGTCTTAACTTAGCGTGTGAGAAATATTTACAGAGACACTAAGAGTAGGGTCTAGTATCCGTCTATTGAAGAGAAAGACCATACCGTAATTCATCACATTTGTTACATTTATTGTATTTATAACTATTTGACTTAACTTGCCGTAACTCTCCATATTAATCTGTTACTTTTATTGTGTTTATAACTATTTTACTTCACGCTATAACCTGTCAAAGAGAGGGTCGCTATATGATTATCTGATAGTTTGGTAATGGATGTTGCTGTTATGTACTGAAGTAATTATGTGGAGTAAGGAAAAAATGTGCAGTAGTTTATTTAAATTTTAGGAGAAAGGCCTCAGTTTACTATTATTTTATAACAAAAACCAAGTTCTATTGACATTTTTCGTGAGGTAGCTGGTTTGTCCGGGCTCTTGTTCTTAACTGTTTTCCACTATTGTTGGAATAGAGTACGGAAATACAGGTAGATTGAAGGTATCTTACACAGATAGAAAAGATTTAAAAAGATACTTTACTATACCTCATTAGTGTTAGGCTTTTATGATATTGAAACAAATGATGGTAATGATCAGAAGCTCTTGGTCAGTGTCATTAGAAAGTCATAAAATTTTGAAGTATTCATTTCTCAGTGTAGGATACTGTTGTTGTAATAATAAGGTAAAAACAACTAGCAAAAAAATTACAAGAAATTTATCTATAGCTTCCGTCAGAAATTTATACTTTTCAAGTATTTTAACAATAAAATTAACCATAATATTAGTTGTCCAAAGTGGGCGGGTCTTTGAAGTAGAGGGAAATGTAGGGTTAAATACTTTACTAAAATGAACACCAGACAAACCTTCGATAGCCTTACCTAATCTTTCCTAACTTGTAAAAATGTTAAGAATTGCTTTTGAGTTTATGGATCCCTCCTCATCTGAGCACTGAAAACAACACCAACACACACTAACATGAATTAGGAAAGCTTTTTATAGTTTTAGGAGTATTGAAGGTTAGCTAGGGTTTTCAAGATTATATTTTTTTATTTATTTTTTATTTATTGATTTTTTTAGTATTTTACCCCACATTTTCCATATACTTCAAAGCACTGCCCACTTTGGACAACTAATTTTATGGTTAATTTTATTATTAAAATACTCAAAAAGTATAAATTTCTGACAGAAGCTATAGAAAAATTTCCATTTTTTTTCTTTCTCCCTATAAAAAGACTCAATATACAAATAGGTGTTGGCAACTAATAAATATTTACTAAAACAAACGTTTTAGTCTATTAATAAAGTGTTTAAGGCCATAGTTAATGACTGCAAGAAAGATAAACTATAACTAAGTACTGTACTGTACTTGTACTGAACAGTACCTGTTTGCCCATCTGAGCAGGACATGGCTGTGTATATTTCTGGAGAGGAAACCATCACGGGTTGAAGTCAGAGTTTAACAGGAATGGACCACTGAGCATTGGTATACTTCTTAGAAAATCTGGGAATTTGGAAAAACTGAGCCCCCTTTTAACCAAACATAATGAAAGTGCAGATAACCACTGTAAAGTATCTGCTTCTTTGCCACACCTCTCCATGATAATAAAACATAAATTGCCCATTAGTACATTTTTAGTAAGAAACCCAATCCCAGTAGTACAGTATTGTAATTTGAAAATGTTTAACAACAGACCCATTAATTACAGCTACTGTATTACATACCAGATTAAATTTGTAGTACTGTAGTGGAATTTTGTCAAATAAATCTCTTATATGTATACTGTGACCTGCATTTTTCATATTAAAATATAAATTTGTGGATTTTTTTCAGTCATAATAAAGAAATGCAAAAACTTATTCAGAAGAGATGGATTGAACAGAGTTTTTGCTTTTACTTCCCTCGAAACATGGCTTAGGACTTAAATCATTTTTCCTTGTTTTTTTTTACAGCTTCAAATGTTTCAGTACTGAAGTCGAGTGTGCGTGGTATAGCTGTAACACAAGCACGTTCTTGCTACAAGTATGTGTCCCCAGAGGAACCAAGTATGGAGTGGAGGGACATTACTGACCGTGCAGCTGCTACAGTGTTTTGGACAGAACTCTGGCGAGGTTAGACTCGCACATTACTTCATTGCATCATCTGAACTCATCAATTTTACAGATTTGTCCTTTTTCTGAATAGAATTCATTACTATTTATCTCATTTGTCATTGTGTAATCTTACTGTTGTCACTCATTGTGCTTATAGTTGATTATGCTGGTGAATTGGAATTGGCCAAGATATGACTTGCATTAATTGTTCAAACTGCTCAAAGTCTAGCATCTAGTCAAAACAAATTTCATTCATGGCATTTATTATGTTGAGTTTATAAATATTTTCCTTAGAAACTCATGTTTTGCAGGTGCTGCTGTGACACTGGGTCATATTTTCAAGGAACCTGCAACCATAAACTATCCTTTTGAGAAGGGACCACTAAGCCCAAGGTTGGTTGAAAGGTTCAGCTAAAGCTTTCAGTGATGAATAATAAAGTACTGTACACTCGGTAAAAAAACTACCGTACAGGTGGAGTCCGATGATTTTCCAATTGAACATTCTCGTTGTCTCATGAGGGTTGGTAGGCCTGAATGCGAGACATTTCGTACTTAATTTGGTAGGCCAAAATTAGCTAATTCATTGACAGGATTGAATTACTTTGTTACAATATGACTGGAGAATATCAGTATATCTGGATAAGTTAAACTGTATGTTATATTAAATGTTCCACACACCGTGGACTACAGTAACCATGGAAGTGGATGAGTTGCCATAACGGAACGCATTACGGAGTACAGTATATGTTTGGCAGAATTAGTGGATATAGTAAAGGTATAAGATAATTTTGCAACCGAATTTTTAATCTGTATTTGTATTGCTACTTCACTTTTGGCTAATGCCACATCATGTCATTCTTTATTCGTATTGGAAAATATACCATGCCATTCCGAAACATCTGAATACATATACAGTAATACCCCGCTTAACGCGGTTTCGCCTAGCACGATTTCACGTGTACGCGGTGCCTCGCCAGAGCCGAACTTTCACTTAACGTGGGTTTTTTCCACATATACGCGCAGTGTCCGGCTCGAGACGCTATTTTTAGATTCGCCCCACCTGCCACCCGCCTGCCTGCCTGCTCTCGCCTCTCCCCTCTCCCTCCTCCTCCCTCCCTCCCGCCTTCCTCCGCCTGGGCAAGCCGCACTGTAAGGTGTTTGTCTTCTACTAACGTAAGTGTTACACCTAACTTTTAGTTTTCCTAACCCAACCTTTATTTTTCCTAACTTAACCTTTAATTTTCCTAACCTAACCTCTTCTATATTACTTGTTTGTTCATACCATCATAAAGTTAAGATAAAATTTTTACTACAACATAGTTGTGTCGTCAAAAAGTGGAGTTTGGTGGTCAGACCAGTTTCTATTGGAATTAATCCCATATGTTCTGTTGTTCACTTAGCGCGGTTTTCACTTAACACGGTACCCTGTGGGTTCTATTGACCGCGTTAAGCGGGGTACTACTGTACTCGTCTATAATCCTCCCTCTTTATAGGTCGACCCTGATTTTTTTACCAAGAAATCGTTAATTTATGATATTCCTCGTTTATAGGTCGACCCAAGTATTTGAGGGTAATGGAACAACAAAACCTTCAGTAAAAACACTCTACGTCCTATAAACTGAGGCTCTCTGTGCCTGAAACACCGAGTGCCAAAGGCAAATTGTTTACCATTTATTATTACGACACTTTACACTGAAATGCGGGTAGTTTCAACAAAAATATTGTATATTTCCATTCTAGTATTTATTCAAGTCAATTAGGAGGGAATATTATTGTAATACAACAGTTTTTTAACTGAAAACCATTCGAAAAGCGATTACGGTAACCTCTTTTGAACGAAAGAAAGCGAGTCATTGTTTTCGTCACGATTTTATCCCACTTTCCACTGTAATACGTACGTCATTTCAGCAAAAATATTACATTTCCGTGAATGTATTATATCAAGCATAGTATGAATAGAATATCATTGTAATATAACAGTATTTTAACCGAAAACTATTAAAAAAATGAGTAACATCTCTTGAACATCGGAAGGTTAGGTAAAGTCTTTTGTTTTCTTCATGTATTTTATCCTATTTTACATTGAAATACATCACGTTTCAGCAAAACTACTACAGTAATACCCCGCTTTACGCGGTTCTCGTTTACGCGTTTCTCCATTTACGCGGTACCCTGCCAGAACCGGAATTCCCACTTTACGCGGTGCATCTACTCATATACGCGGGTGAAGTATAATTTTTTTATTTAGCTCATAAAATTCATACAAATTACCCGGCCAGAATATAATTTACATTGCTGGAATTCTTACAATATGATGATCATTTTGAATGTAAACATCATGGATTTTGCATTAGACATACAAATTTTAGATTTAATGCAAGAATTTTGTTTACACAGAGCAAATATGTTATCTTTTGTGGAAAATATATGACGTGTATATTCAAAATATTCCTGGAATCCAGCAATGTCAAATATATTATCCTAACTTTAGTCTGAGGTATTATTTATTACTATACCTTAAAATCTAGTGTTTTTGCCAAACATTTCTCAGAGAGGGAGGAGCCAGCGAGCGTGGGAAGGGGGGGAGTTGAGTCCATTATTTGAATGGACATTAACCTGGCGACTGTATTTCTCTTAAATATTAATTGTGTGTGCATACCATCATAAAATTTAGATGTTATTTTTACTACAACATAGGTATTGTGTCCGAAAAAGTGGAGTTTGGGAGTCGGCTCAGTCTCTATTTCAATTACTGTAATCCCATATGTTCTGTTATTCCATTTACGCGTTTCTCGTTTTACGCGGACCTCTGCAGGTTCAATTGACCGCGTAAATCGGGGTATTGCTGTATTTATTTCTGAGAATATATTCATTCAGGCGCAGTTTACGTAAAATATACCCTGTGATGTAACAGTTTTTTAACTGAAAATGATTAAAAAACATGTACCCTCTAGCCCTGTTCAAGGAGAAGACTGGGAGGAGCTGTTTGGTGCTGAAGACGATGACAAGGAAAATGATTTTGATGGATTTTAATGAAAATATTCAGAAATATGGTATCGTAGTATTTATTCAAGTCAATTAGGATAGAATATTATTATAATACAACAGTTTTTTAACTGAAAACCATTCAAAAAGCAATTATGGTAACATCTTTTGAACAACGAAACAAAGCGAAAGTCGATTGTTTTCGTCATGATTTTATCCCACTTTCCACTGTAATACGTATGACATTTCAGAAAAAATATTACATTTCCGTGAATGCATTATATCAAGCACACTATGAATAGAATATCATTTTAATATAACAGTATTTTAACCGAAAACTATTAAAAAAAAACGAGTAACTTCTCTTGAACATCGGAAGGTTAGGTAAAATCTTTTGTTTTCGTCATGTATTTTATCCTATTTTATATTAAAAAACATCACGTTTCAGCAAAACTACTCTTTATTTCTGAGAATATATTCATTGAGGCACAGTTAAGGTAAAAATATACGTGTGATGTAACAGTTTCTTAACTGAAAATGATTCGAAAAACACGTGTACCGTCTAGCTGATACGCAACAGCTGGTGGTGCGTCATGCATCGTTGTAAACAATAGGAGGTTGAAGTGGATTACCAGGTATTATATTACGTGTTAAATATCGAAAAGGTTTTTATTACCGGTAGTTTTTGTAGATCAATGAGTACTGTGATACCGTATATATGATAAGTTAGCCTGTGCTAAGAACTTCAACATAGACTACTGAAAGCACATTGTAAGATAATTTAGCCTATTGTAAGTTGGTGAGCTTCATCTGCTGAAGGAACTGCACAACTTTTCATTACTAATTGGTACATATTTTACGTTTCCATTGTTTACTGGTAGTAAATGGTAAATATTTTTCATGTCTGAAGTTAAAAGTTGCTCCTCGCCCTTCCCATCATGCACGGGTTCAACCTAACAAAACTACCTATGTAGAGGTCGACCCCAATTTTTTGCCTAAAAATTTGGTCTTAAAAACTCGAACTACACACGAGTATATGCGGTAGTTCAAGTTTCGCATGCCGTCATAATGGAACCTAGCCCAATGACGTATTACCATACGGTCGATAATTCCGTTAAGTCTAGTACTGGGTTTCGTTTCAGTGCCAATCACTTGTTTCGAGCTTGTGTGGCCGAAACCGTACACGCGCAGGGCTACCAATGCGAGAAATGCCTCGGGGGCCTTTTGGAAACACTTCATTTGTAGAGTCAGTTTGTTTCGCGCAGGAATTGTAGCGATAGATTTTTTACCGAGTGTACATTTTTGTTATTTTGTTGTCAATGATTTTCACCATTGTGAACAGTAGTATAGAATATACAGTACAGTATTGTATAGTACTGTATATGCAATTGAGATTTTTTATGTACATTCAGAAATTACAAGGCTTTTGCTTCTACTCACCAGGTTCAGAGGAGAACATGCCTTGCGTCGTTACCCATCTGGTGAAGAGCGCTGCATTGCATGTAAATTATGTGAAGCCATCTGTCCTGCTCAAGTAAGTACAAACCTGGAGAAATTGTTATATGGAATTTGTTAAATTCCATAAGAAAGTCAGCATTTATGTTAGATGTACAGTTGGGGTCAAAAGTTTTCTCCCTCCCAAAAAACCGTATCAACCTCAAATGAAATACGACAGGACACCCGCACCCAACGAGTCAGGGTAAGTCAGTTCAGATTCATTCCTGCAACTTGTTCCATCACGGGGAATGAACCTTTGACCCCGACAATACTATGGATGCTCTTTTCGGGAGGTTTCATTCATGTTTTGGTCATAAAGAATAAATCCTGTATATTTCTTGAATATCATAAAGATGAAAGTAACTTTTCAGAACTAAAAATTATTTCTTATGGTGAAATTTTTTGGGTCCATTTGTTTAAATGCTAGAATTTTTTTCATGAGACGATCTCACTCTCTGGTATTTCTCCAAATCTTGTCTTCTAACATTTCTTAATTATCAACTGCATGTGGTGAGAAATGTACAACATCAGGTGCTAAGTGTCTTCACATCTCTCTTGGCAATGAGGAAGTAATAGTGCCCCTTGTCTTGTTCAATATGAATTGAAAGAGGAACAAATTTATGAGTCATGCAAAGCTTGATGTAATTGTTCCACTCCATTTAAAATTGTTGTACAGTTCTGTATTGTCAATACGTTATGTTTGATTGATGGATGGCTTCCTCCATTGCAGTGTGATTAATGACATTGGTTTTCAATTTTCTTTAGGCTATAACCATTGAGGCAGAAGAGCGTGAAGATGGTGCCAGACGTACCACAAGATACGATATTGATATGACCAAGTGCATCTACTGTGGCTTTTGCCAGGAGGCATGTCCAGTTGATGCTATTGTAGAGGTATGATTACAAGATTATTCCCATTTTTTTTTTATATATAAAGTATCCCTAAGCAATCCCACTTAATATCTGCTTGCATGTTGATGTGTTCAGATATTAAAGTGGCTTCATTTTGGTTAATATATTATAGTTTTCTTGCATTTTAACTAACTACCAAAGTCTCCCCCAGCATAGATAATACATTCTGAGTATACAACTCTACTTTCAGGGTCCAAATTTCGAGTTCACAACTGAAACTCATGAAGAACTGCTGTACAACAAGGAGAAATTGCTTAGTAATGGTGACAAATGGGAACCCGAAATAGCAGCTAACATCAAAGCAGATCATTTGTATCGATAAATGTATTTGGTAAGTCTTCGGTATCATTGTCATATTTCCCAGGAAATTTAGAAAAAAAAATTACCAATGAAATAATTTACCTCCATAATTTTACTTACCTTTATTAGCAAAGACTAGATCAATTGTATTGGTCGTAAGGTACGAATTAAAATTTGGCATCAGATAGACGACAATAATGCAAACTGAAAAAAAAAATAAATAAAATAAAGCTATCATAAATGTTAGTCGATCAAAATAGCTAAAACTACAATTTGTACTTGGTTTGTTCTATTGTGTAAATAGGTAAATTTTTTACCTATCAATAGGAATGAATTGTCTACATTGGAAGACAAAACACTTCAGCCTTACACAGCTGAAGTGGTAGTTTTATTTTTCACCTGCGAAGTGTTGATTGTTGATACATACTTAACTTTTTGAGGCATGGTAAAGAAGCTACACTCTTCTATGGCGTATAAATATTTAATGTAAATACAATGTTAACACTTTATTTTCTGTTTTACTAACCTTTATTACTGTTACCTACTCCTGTCCATAATATTTTGGTCAATTACTGTAATCTAAATTTTAAAGGAATGAAGTTATGCACATGATGCAAAATTGAGGAGTCAGTTGAGTGAAAACTTGGTGGGCATTTAAAAAGTATACAGTAAAAGGGGGCCCCACTAAGCATGAAGAGACATTTCTGAGATACTTTCACAAAGAAAAAACTTGCACAAATTTTCTAGACTTGCTTCATAACCTCAGACACTCCAAATATAAATAATACAAGTGTTCTCCCTATCTACGATATTCCTCTTCAACAATGGTGATGTATTAAGACCACCCCCCAATTTAAATCTGCATGAACGATGGCCATTGTCCAGCCAATGGAGAATGTGGAATGCATCTCCCAGTTCACTTGTCAGTTGCAGTTCTTACCTGTGTGGCCACCCAGTGTACTACAGTACCAAGCTTTGTTCCATGGTGATTGCACATGGTCATGATTGTGTAGCTCAACAATTATTAGTCAATGTTGGTGGTGTTACTGATCATTGGTGTTTTGTTTTATTTACCTTACAGTGAGAGGACACCACTAATGTTCACATTGTACTCTGTTTTTGTGACAAGATATTTTTGCTGTGTCTTTTGTGACTGTAAAGTGTTTTGCCTCTGTTGTTATGAACACGATGTGAGCAGTGTCGGCTGCAATAATGTTATCATCATTCGCTCTTTTTGCAACTGTGAAGAGAACAGTGTAACTTTGAAAATGTCTAAGAAGGCCAAGGCACCTAGGAAAACTGTCTCTCTGGAGGTGAAGCTTGACATTGTGAAGTGGCATAAGACTCCACAGAGGTTGTGTGAGAGTCAGAGTGATGTCTCCACTCCAAACCCTTCAAGAGTCCCCTTAGCCTTGAAGGGGACATGTAATGACGACCAGGTTTGTTCTTAACCCAATAACGGCAATATGCATTCTTGAATGATAAGCGGAGGAGTGTGTCTTACACTCTGGAATTCAGAACGTTTGAATGCAGCGCGCAAATTTTTTGATGTCGTGGGGTCCAGTATAGGATGTTTATACTTGACAGTTTCTCGAGTCCCCCCACAACGTACGTTTTTGCTATCCTCCATTTCAGAAATCTCACGTAATTTCCTGTTGATGTACAGTACAATATATATATTTAAAATTATGAATGAATGCATGTGTTACCGTAATTATATATATATATATATATATTTGCAGCTGAAACATTCAAGATGATGAAAATTTCAATATATTTACTGAGTGAAATTGTCAATTGAGGTAAGAATGCTTTTTCCACCCTATGAGAGACTGGTGGCCAAACTAAGGTAAGTAATAGACTCATACAGGTATTTGGTTTCCACATTCTTCTACATATCTTTTAATCCACAAGAATTAAAATGGTGTTGGGAGAAAATTTATACTGTATACCTTTAATGTGGACTGGGGGGTTGATGGACCAATCACTCTACTGCAGTTATTGGGTTAATGGTGTGGTGTGTGTTGTAAGGAATACTTGTACAGTATTAGAGTAGGATTTTTTTTCCAGTGATACATGTGGGTGTTGACCAACAATGAATGTATCCCATTGAACCTCATGTTATAATGAAACAATTTACGATATTTCGACCTGTGATGGTTTTTCAGGAACATAACCCCATCATAAATACGGAGATAACTGTATTACAAGGTCTAAGTGAACAATTACGTCAAGGGTGCTTTGTTACCTACCTAGTTACACGAAAAGATTTTTGATGCAATGAACTTAAGACCATTTCACATGTTACTTTATAAAATACACCAAATTTGAGTCAATATCGCATTTAACTTTTCAAAATAAAGTTTAAAGTGTAAATAAACAAGATACCAAAAAATAAATTGATAAAAAAATCTAAAAACTTCAAGTCAAAGTACCTGTAAGAGTTCTACAGTACAGTATATGTACTCCCAAACATCTAGAAGTTAATGCCATTGCAGATGTCACATTTATCTTTCAAAAGACATTCATTTTTAAAAACATTGAAAGCCCAGAATAAAAAAAAAAGTGTGTAGGCACAAAATACGATATTATCACAGCCAATATGATAATGATTGAAACTTTGTCAATACACCATTAATAAAAGTGAGCAATTTATTTACTAAAGCATTAATGATACATGGTAGGCATATACAGTATAAAAACAGTCAATACAGTATCTGACTTACTCAGGGCACTGAAACTTTGTTCTCTGAATGTATAAAAAATATATATATATTTTTTTTTACCATTTTTAAAAGAAATTGATCATGCATAAAAATAACAAACTGTATCTTAATTTATAGTCATATTTTATTTGTGTTAATTTTGTTAAGGTTGTTGCAATTATTTTTATAAACCTGTACTGTAGTCAATAATCGCAGTGACAAGTGTAAACTTTCGGGACCACAGATGTACAATCTCGGTGTTTGTTGTACAATACTTAGAGCAGTGGTCCTCAACCTTGTTTGCCCCATGCACCCCTTTCACCATATGTCAGAATGTCATTCCCCCCTCCTTTCCAAGATTGTCTGCCTCAAAAAAGTGCATTCCAAATAATTGCATATAATACTGAAAATCCTTTATTTTTTCCATATTAGTATCAGTTTCCCCCCCCCCCCTGAAAACCTGAGGGGGGGAAATTCCCCCCTGGTTGAGAACCCCTGACTTAGAGCATTACAAATGCTGCTGTTTGTTCTTGTTGGGTGTCAGATCTCTATTTAAGTGTCACTATTATGCTTGACAGTTTATACATCATAGCAAATACTCCTGTATAAGGCTCTGCAGAAGAAGAAAAAAGTAATAGTAATACACTGTACTGTACTAAAGCATAAGTACACTAATAAGTATTTATGGGGATTTTTACGAGCAACTACACATATCCTCACTCGAGGTATTACCTCAACTCTGGAAAAAAAATGCACATACGCATGCACATAAATACATTCTTTCTTGTCACTATTCTATGCAGAAAGAAAGTGAAGTAACAGCCTGGGATGTCAGACAACCTCCTCTTTGTATTTAAAGGTTATAATTCTGTTACACAAAAATAGTTAACATCTGAAGTTGCCTTTCCCTTTAAATAAAAATAAACTAAGTAGTAAAAATGTATGGAGGGCAAGATGCATTAAAATTTAAATTACACAATCTGGCTTTCCACTGTTTTGACAGTACAATTTCAGTGAAAAAAATTTAATAAATAAAAATAGCAGTTGGGAACATTGACTTCTACACTGAAATATTCCATATACATACAGTATATTAGGTTTTATTAAATGATAATATACAATACTGTATTACCGTTTCACAATATTTTTATTTTAAATATAGAAAAGCTATGGCTCTTTATATTCCCACGACAAATAAAGAAATGTATGCATACACACTTTCAAGCCAGGCCTTTTCCTGCTTATAATTCAAGGTAGACAGAAAGGAACTCATACACGGCACATCTTCCCTCCATTAACTGACCTTCCTTTATTCGTAGTTGTAAAGTTGTGTTGACCAATTGTATTTCCCCATCACAACAAGAGCCTAAATCTGGTGTGCCATCACTTCACATACATCAGCAGCACACCCTTCCCCTAAAATCATATTATATACTGTACAGTATATATATACAATATATAAAAACAGAGAGCCATGTGAATGGAGGAAAAGATAGGGATGTACTGGGGAACTTTTGAGCTGATATTATTATACTGGTGTGAAATAACGACCCTAAATGCAAAGGGAAGGAGCAAATTAGAAGCAACAGAAATAATAAGCTTAAAAGCAATGCATGGGGTAAATAGAATGCAGAGAATGAGAAATATGGAGATGCAGAAGTGAAAGAAGGAATGGGCCAAGATCTAATCTGGATCTGCATTGAAGAAAAATAACAAAACAAAAACAGAGCAAGACAAGTGAGATTTTAATGTTCATGAACCAATGCATTTACATGTGCTAAGAACTTTGGAATTGGTTCTAGAATTTATTACTTTCTCATATTTTACTTTACTAGCCTTTTCTTTATTGTAATTTATGTAGTACCTCTTACATCAGAGATTCTGTTACCCAGAATATTTAGTTAACACAATGGCCAGGGTAACCTTTGATAAAGGTTAAAATTGGCCAAAATTTACATGTCTTGGGACAAATCATTTCAATCACAAATTCCCCAGTTGTCACTTTTACATTTTTGTCAACTTCTCATTTCATTATATCAAATATTCTGGATTATAGAATTTCAGAGTAAGTGATGGTATCACAGACATACACACCCAACCCAGCATAAAAAATATATAATGGTTAAGTAACAATCTTGCAGATAACATATGAATATTTGCAACATGTCTAAGGCAAGACTTTGTAAGCAAGTTTTTAAATTCACTGCAAAATATCCCGCAGTCATAAAAAATTTCACAGTAAAGCATAAATTTTTAAAAATGCAGTAGAGGAAATGGTAGGGCAGAATGGCAAATAATGAACTCAATTGGTTCATCATTGCACAGGCACATTCAAATTGAAAACTAGGAGTTAACAGAAATCTGAGGTTTACTGTTATGTATTTAAATTACAACCAGGTTACAGTTATCATCACATACTTCAAATGAGTTTAACCTGGGCCATTCTGCATCCATTCCTCCCTTTAAACAATGTTGATTCAATCCAATTTGCAGGTGAACGATGTAACTTTTACCACCAAAATTTTATAAGTACAAGTTGTGGTTTGCACATGAACATGGTAATTGCACCAAGCCATTTTGGAGTCCCAGCTGCTGAGATGCCTGGGACTGCAAGTCTCGCATTGATTCAGGATGCACAGCCTAACTCTCACTGGGACATACATAGTGTTTACAATTTAAAATAACCTTCCAATCTCTTTCTCCTTTGTTCATGCACCCCAGTCATTTAGGATTATGGTACCACCACAACTCATAAAGTGCTTCTACAATTCAAGGATATCCCCATCAAGAAATCTAAGACCTTAACTTAGAAAACCAAGTTGCGCATACTCTGATGACTTGAAAGTGGTGTGGGAACCTCAGCACTAGATCATGTGCTTAACATTAGTTGGTCAGATGTACACTCAACATGGACAAATGCAGACTAGATTAAAAGCTCAGTCAACTTCACTATCAGAGAGGATAAGAAGCTGAGTGAGAAATGTAGAGTTCAGCATTCACCCTACACCAGCATATCTTAGTAATGTACAGTAAACTGAATGGATATGGATAACCTAGGCCTATACATGTCCTTGGTGAGTCCTGGTGTTACTTGCATATGTGTACTTTAGTTTTAGATTCATTAAATTTATTACTTTTTTCTCTATAACTTCCTTAGTGAGAATATATAATCAGGAAAGCAATCCCTAATAATAATAATAATAATAATAATAATAAAAATTAGGTTTGCTCTAAATGGTTTCACTATAAACAAGCTTTTTTTTTTTTTTTTTAAATTATCCCTCAATTACAGTGAGGAATGAGTGAGTGAAGCCAATTTATATTTAAAAATAATTTAGCAACATTATCCTTTGTTTGCCAAATTTTGTGTTCTTATTAAGCTATAACTGATAAGCCTCTTAACACCCATGAATTATGCAAGGAAATCTCAAAAATATCTGATAAAATACCATTTACTGTGTTTAATAATTAAAGTAACATTGATCTTCTGTTGAAGGCCATCTATGTACTATGCAGTACTGTAGAATTTCAGACTGCAACCAAATGTTTTGTAAGCCACCACATCATTAGAGGTTGAAGACCTGACATGAAGAGCAGCAAATAGAGACGTCGCTTGTTGCCTGCACTGTATGCCTCCATCGCTGCACCACCTTGAACTTGCCACCGTAGTGTTCGGAACTGTTGGGAAACAATAAATATGTAGTAGTTTAAACAGAAACAAGAAAAAATGGAAGAGAGAATTGGAGAACCGAGTCGCTAACACAGGTACCGTACAGTTACACACGGCATACTCCAGCAATTATAACTAATGTAACACAGATCGTCTCCTTATAGCTTTTAATCTCATCTTCTCTCATTTCTATACAGTAATTATCATTTTTATCTACAGTAAACTTGCTTTTTTATTGCAAAGACACCAGGCCCCACTCCACAGCTCTCATACCATCTTGTACTTCTATCAGATCAATGCACTCTGATCTGTTATTTGCACTAATTCTACATTTTAGAAGTGTATTTGACCAAAATTTTTTGTTGAACTTATCATTACTATCATACAAATGATAAAACAAAGAAATTGGTGATGTGGTGTCCCTTAGCCTCAGGGTGGATTAGTTTAAACCAATTTATGTGATTACATTTTAACAATAAAGTAGCTACTTTATGGTACAGTGATCCCTCGGTTAACAAGCGCCTCGGTTAACGAAATTTCAATTAACGAATTACCTTCCATAAGATTCTTCACCTCGGTTAACGAAAAAATTTTGGTTAACGAATTCCTTACGAATTTTTCCTAACATGTTTTCGCCTGCATTTGGCTGCTCATCCGCTGTAGTATTAGTCCGCCAATACAGTAATCGGTTTTAGGGCTTAAATTCCTTACCATTTTAATAAATATCAACAAGGTTGTACTATTCAATCATTTTAAAAGTTTTATATTAAATTTTCTAGTAATTTTAACAATTATTGAACATAATTGAAGTACAGGAAACTAGTTTTTTGCGTGCCAAACAGCCACTCAACACACCAAGCTTGGCGTCAGTTTGTTTATCGGTTCAGAGGAAGGAACATCTTGTTTGAGACTCTTCAACATAAACGCTTTTTTCTGTTTCCAGTCAAATTATTGATCATTTTGAAATATATTTTACTTATTGATAACATATAGTGCAGTGCAGTGTTGATTTAAAGAAAATAATCTTGAATTACACCAAGTGAACTAAAATTTTATGGGTGAAATGGCGGCATGGGGTGACTTCTCTTCCATCCCAATGCCTTCTCTTCTCCCTTCTCCTCCACCCCCATTCTAATTCCCATCATCATCATCATCAACCAGGAGCCTTCTACATGCACACCTCAAAGTAAGTGTACTTTACCGAACTTATTTTTAGTTTGTATGTAATTTTCGGTGAGCTGGAACCAATTACCCAAAAACCCATAGAAACAATGGTTTCAGTTAACAAATTTTTCGGTTAACGAGCAACCTTTTGGAACAAATTGTGCTCGTTAACCGAGGGACCACTGTAGTTACATGTAATACAGTCATTAAAATACAGGCAGTCCCCGACTTACGACGGGGTCAGGGACCCAAATCCATGTCGTAAGTCGAATTGGTCGTAAGTCGAAAATAATACATAGAAAATCTAAAATGGGTGTCTCTTTTTCTTCTCAGCACCACAAAACTCTCACTTTTAAGCTTGCCAGTCATTTTAACGGGAATTACAAATGAAAATTTTGTCGGTACACAGCGCAATCACTAACGTAGGGACTTGAAAATACATAACTTGACAAAATTTTGGTACAACTGCGGCAGTCTTATGTACGGGTGGTCGTAAGTCGAGTAGGTCGTAAGTCGAGGAGTACCTATATCTGTTAAGCTTTCTAAATTGTTAAATAATTTATATTTTTCCATTGCACCAAGTAGGGTTGGTATTTGTTAAATATTTTACTCAACAAATACTGTACATATTCATTTTTTTTAAATATTATGAATCAAAATAAAGCTTAAAGGACACCACACCATATATTTCTGTTTTATCCTTCATATGATAGTAATGACAAGTTTAACAAATAAATTTTTTAGGTTAAATAGACTGCCAAAATAAAGAAAATATATACAGTACAGTACAGGTTGTACCTCTCTAGTCCGGCAACCTCGGGACCTGACCGGTGCCGGACCATGGAAATTCACCCTTTTCCTGGATAGATAGTGACTTGTGCTTATGCCTGGAAGCACTAGCACCACTTTCTCTGCGTCATGGTCTCTTTGAAGACATATTGAAGGGTTAAATGTCGTATAGTAGCTCCTCAAATTTCGCGAGTTTTTAATTCTTAACGTATTTTATTGGAACACACAAAAAAATAAATAAATAAAAATTTTGACGGCGGAAACTTGAATTTCGACGGGTTTGAACGGCCCGCCAACGTGCAGACGACGTGCATAATCGTGTAAACAGCGTCATTTCTCTTATGTACAAAAGATTCATTATTGTTTATTACTGAATGTCTTTTTTATTGAATTAATGTTTATGTGTGCAAAATGAGCAATACAATTCATTAATAATACGTAGAATATTAAAACACATGAGGAAATGACACAGCATTGTTTTCGTTGATTACAAAACCAGTGACTGACTGGTTCTACATATAAAACTGAAGAAAATAAGACCTTGGTTGTAGCTGTAGTAAAATTAATATGGTTGTTTTAAGTAATGTTATTTAATGTTAATAAATGGAACAATAGAAGTAGCTAACGATAATGGTAAAGAAAAAGAGAGATCGCATATGTAAGTGCGCACACGTGAAAACATATCGTCATTACTTTACATAAGAATATGAAAGCAACACTTATTTACTGTTCATATATATTTTAATTAATGTTTCTGAATTTGTTTTTATTGAATTAATGTACGTGTGTGCAAAATTAACAATACAATTTATTAATAATACGTGAATATTAGAGGAGACGAGACCGCTGCCGGCATTGTTTATGTTAAAGCTTACGAAACCAGTGACTGATTGGTTCTACATATAAAACTGAAGAAAATAAGACCCTGCGTTTAGCTGTAGTAAAATTAATGTAAAAAATGAATATGGTTGCTTGAAGTACCTGCAATGTTATTTAATGTTAATAAATGGAACAATATAAGTAGCTAACCATTAATGGTAAAAAAAAAGTGAGACTGCTCGTATGTAAGTGCACACATGTGAAAATATATCGTCATTACTCTACATAAGAATATGAAAGCAACACTTATTTACTGCTCATATATATTGAAGGGTTAAATGTTGTACTCTGTATAGACAAGCAGAGAGAGAGAGAGCAGCCGAACTGCCGGATGTAAACAAACCTTAATTTCCCGCGGCTTTTTTTTTTTAAGGGGATTAGCCCACCCGGGCATAGGTCACTGACCCACATTGGGGCCTGAGGGGCAAAAATTTAATACTCCTGTAATAATAATAATAATAATTCAGATAAGGAAAAAAAAAAAAAAAAAAAAAAGCTGCCTATCTACCTATTGGACAAACTAAAATCGTTCCGGACCACGGGAGTTTCCGGACCACAGAATGCCGGACTAGAGAGGTACAACCTGTATTACAGTAATATCTCCATTAGACGGAATCCCTCAAACACGGAACTCTCCCATAGCCGGAATTGAAATTTGCTTGGAATTTTTTCTGGAAAATTCTCTCAATTCCAGACTTGGAAACAAAATCAGAGGTTGAAAATCGGCCTTATTTTATGAAAATTCCAAGAAAAATTATGGAAAATCTCAACACATGTTTATTTCTGGGTCTGGGAATATATTTTCAAGACATTCCGAAAGATTGCATCATGCCCCAACCCATCCCCACGGGCCAGGCGAAGGATGGTCCAGTTGCTTGGTTCGCTTAGTTCATATTCTGTTGTCATTGTAGAAGACCGTTCCCTCACTGGTTGCTGTTTTTGTGTACAATTTGTGTTGTGCAGTGCTGTACATTATTGTTCCAGAACAAAACCAGCCAAGAATACAGTGTTAAAGCAGTGTTGAGAAAGTTAAAAGTGATTACATTTACATATACTATACTGGACAATCAAAGACAAAAGTCGTGTCGCAGTTTTGTCCGAAGATTAAATATAACTCGTGAAACATTATGAGAGCCCCTACCACAAGGCAAAGCGCACCAAAAGTTTTAGCCCTTCGGCATATGTTTTCACCAAATTTCATGACACGACTTTTATCTTTCATTGTTCATTGAGTAAGTGGGAAACGCTGGAGCACCTTACCTTTCATATTTATTCAAGACATCTTCAGGTCATAAAACCCACTAATCCCCCACCCCTACAATGGGTGTCCTAATATTGCATCAGGTCAGGTCAGTAACATGACCCAGTAATCTACCACCCAACCTCCATCACAAGTGTTAAACATGATTACAGTAAAGTATTACAGTATGAACAATATTGTATGTGTACAGTGGTGTTTGTGTAAAATAAAATATTCAGGATCATTTGGGTACAAAAAAAAAATGGTGTGTCTAACTTAATTATAACTGATTTTACTGACTCCGGTATCAATATTTCTTACACTTTTTTGTAAAAATTAATGGAATTCCCATTATATCATGTCAAAATATTTTGTTTAAGGATATCATATTGGAAACATCTCATAGAATTTATTCAGGATCATTATGGTATCAAATTCACCCCTCTAACATAATTAGTAGTTTATAACAAATACTCTGAGGGAGGGGGGTAGGAAGGGAGAGGGGCAAGGGTCTATTGGAGGGTAAATGTGACCCCTCTCCCAGCAAAGGGTCACCTCTCACTTAGTGTTTGTCAGCAACTCCTACCTTCATGATACAATATAGTTTATTTGTTATTCATTAATTAGTACAGATACGTTACTGTAATAATCTGTAATTATTAATACCTGTACCCTTCATATACAATACAGCACAGTACTATGTATATACCTCATAGGTAAAAAATAATGTCATCAGAAATGCATTTCCATACAGTATATGCAATGGTACGAAATTCATTTCTCTTAACACAATCAGAGCAGATGTTGTGAATAAAAGTTGATAAATTTTTTTGCTAACATCCACATGCCTCAAAAATGCCTTAGCTTTTGTCTTTATTCAAGACATCTTCAGGTCATAAGACCCACTAATCCCCCACCCTACAATGGGTGACCTGACATTGCATCAGGACAAGTTAGTAGCATGACCCAATAATCTCCCACCAACCTCCATCATAAGTGTTAAGAAGTGATTACAGTTATGTATATTACAGTCAGCTAAGTGAAGTGTCTGCCTATTACAGTCAGCTAAGTGAAGTGTCTGCCTATTACAGTCAGCTAAGTGAAGTGTCTGCCTATTACAGTCAGCTAAGTGAAATGTCTGCCTATTCTTGGAAAAAGATGACAGGATCTGCTGGTGAGTACAGTATGTATAGTAGTACTATACAGTCGTATATACATTATTTTGTTTACACTATGAATAATATTGTATGTACAGTGGTGTTTGTGTAAATAAATACAGGTCCTGTAAGATGTGTCATTTAGACTCATGAAAAATACCACTGTTTTTGCTGTAACACACAGCTCCATTCACAACTATATCATATAGATATTTTTTTAAACATTTATTTAACCAAACTTTTAGATAAAGTATTCAGGGTTATTTTGATAAAATAATGGTGTTTCTTAACTAAATTAGAAATGATTTTATTGACTCCAGTACAGAGACCCCTCCGTTAACGAACTCAATCCGTTCCAGAAGGTCGTTCGTTAACCGAAAAGTTCGTTAACCGAAACCATTGTTTCAATGGGTTTTGGGTAATTGGTTCCAGCTCACCGAAAATTTCCTAAATTCAACAAAAATGGTAGAAAAGTTCACTTACTTTGAGGTGTGTATGTAGAAGGCTCCTGGATGATGATGGGATTTAGAATGGGGGTGGAGGAGAAGGAAGAAGAGAAGGCATTGGGGTGGAAGAGAAGTCACCCCATGGTGCCATTTCACCCATAAAATTTTAGCTCTCTGGTGTAATTCAAGATTATTTTCTTTAAATCAACACTGCACTGCATTATATATTGTCAATATGTAAAATATATTTCAAAATGACCAATAATTTGCTTGGAAACACAGAAAAAAAGCGTTTAGTTGAAGAGAGTCTCAAGCAAGATGTTACCTCCAGTGAAAACAGAGAGAGACTAACTCCTGTTTGCTGTGTTCAATTTAAAATGACTAAAAAATTTAATATTAAACTTTTAAAATTATTGAATAGTATAAACTTCTTGATATTTACTAAAATAGCAAGGAATTTAAGCCCTAGAACCGATTAATGTATTGGCGGACTGATGCTAAAGCTGGTTGCCCGGTCAGTGCAAGAGAAAACATATTGAGGTCGGTTCGTAAGAAATTCGTTAACCGAATTTTTGTTCGTTAACCGAATTGAAGATCCTTATGGAAGGCAGTTCGTTAACCGAAATTTCATTAACCGAGGCGTTCGTTAAACGAGGGGTCACTGTATCAGGAATTTTATAGTTGCAATCAGTAATTTTGACAATTCTAAAACACTTCTTCAGTGGCATTTCTGGCACAAATTACGTGTAAGCTAGATATTTAAAATTTTATTATGTATGCTCGTACACACCTAGAACATCAAACGACTGTGGAGCCCCATAGTTAGGTTAGGTTAGGTTAAGTTTGGTTCAAAACTATTTTTCAATGTTTTTTTTAGTTTTGAACACTTTTTACCTTGAATTTTATAACAAATATGTAGATTCAGAGCTTTATATCAGAAACAGAGATGAAGGACAAATTCGTTCATAACACTATCAAGAATCATCGGAAAAAGATAGTTTTAACTTCAATTTCGTTAACTATACCAGTCTGGAGAATAAGGTCAAAATTATACATTTTTATTTCAAGTCAAATTTATGGTCAAACAAAGAAATTATATGAATGCAAAAGACATAATGAACCCCTCAAACACCCTAAAGGTGAGGTTACTTCAGAAGATGCTCACATATTCTTCATGATATAATAATCAATCCTCATGGGAAACACCCCTACAGTAGATCCCACTTTATCTACAGGTTTATGTTCTGTCAGACCCACAGACTGTATATATCATAAAACAGAAGTCAACTCCATCTAAGGTGGAAATGAGATTACATTCTGGGGTCCCAACAGTCACTCTAAACAAACTACAGTAAAAGTCCAACTTACCATGAAAACAACGAGGCTAAAGCTGGAGTATGCGAGAACACAGTAATAACCCAAACTTTGCATCACTAACCCAGCCAACAGAGCAACAATCATTCTGGAAAATAAAAAGAAACCAGAACATATGAGTATATATACTGTACTGTAAATATATAACCCATACATACAGTATTTACAAAGTACCGCATAGGCAGTCCCCGAGTTACGAACGGATTATGTTCCTGGACCCCATTTGAAAGTCGGAACAGTGTTAATTCCATAGTTTAGGTTAGGTTAAAGCACAACCCTGCCCAAACAAAACAACAATAATATCCCATACATAACAAATAATGAAAATAATACAGCATGCCCTTCATATTCGCCGAGGTTAGGTTCACAAAATGGCCACGAATCACCAAATCCCTTTATGTGTTTGCCCTTAGGACAATTATTTCTTTTACCTGTATTGTTAATACTGTATGTGTGTGTGTCTGTGTGTGCAGACACACACATACAAATAAATAATAATGGGAAAATTCTCTCACAAATTATAAGAAAAAAATTATTAAAAATGTTGAGTCTACCCTCAAGTCTACTCTGTACTCTATTAATAACAAAGCATGGAATGGAGTTGAGGGTAGACTCAACATTTTTAATAAATTTTTTCTGATTATTTGCGAGAGGATTTTTCCCATTATTATTTATTTGTATGTGTGTGTCTACACACACACATACACATATATACAATACAGGTAAAGAAAATTACTGTCTCTAGAACAAATGGCTCCCTGTCCTGGCCACGAAAATGCCAGCAACTTTAAAACTACCCTTAGACATACTAGGGTACATCCAGGGTGTCATCCACGAATAATAAAGGACCGTGAAATAAAAATCCGCGAATTATCTGGGCGTACTGTATATAATTTTCACCACTTATCAGCTTACTAGCCATTTGGGTCGTCTATCCAGCGTTAGTATAGGAGGAAACCAGGGACCAGGTCACACTAGATAACACCCTTCTCCCGTGTGTCTGGGCAGAGGCTCGAGCCCTTGACATATTGGTGAGAGTTATGTGCGTTATCGCTGTACCACCTAATAATGTAAATGAAGTACAGGTAATGCTAAAAAATGTAAAGTACAGCCTGAGCTCACAAATTAGTGCCAATTGGTATCCAACCATGGCCGAATTTCAAAAGGCAAGTATATGTGGAATAAGCATTAAAAATCATAGGAATATTTTCTAATTATTTGCTAAAAAGCTAAATCTACAGTAATTAATTGTATAACATAAATCTTTACTGTTCAAAAACTTATGCTTCAATACCATATTTATTGGACAGTTCTTCAATAATTATTCCACTCTATATTAATGATGTGGTTCTGAGTCAAACAATTTAGTGACCAATGGGGTTAGCCTAATTTGAACAAATTTCATATTGCATGTCAAAAATGAAAAAAAAATGCGATGATAAACAATAAAATTGATACATAGCTTATCATAAATTACAAAAGCACATTTTATATACTGTACAGTACTGTGTATAAAAATAGCTCCTCTCACACTCAAACCATCCTCTGGGCGATGTGACACAGTTCAGCCAGGCAACCACCCAGCTGAGTCAAGAGACATGTGGCTGCAGCTGCGATGAGTGTATACCATGACATCACATCAGGGGGAGGGAGTGCGGGTGGCTGCTGGGCTGGTGAGTCAACGACGTAGTTACAGCCCACTGCCTAAACGTGTGTGTTCACTTCCCACACATACACACCCATGCTCTTCATTTTTCTTAGTTTATAGTTTTGTATTACTTTTTATTTATTTCTAAGCCACATTAGAGTATTGCAATGATTTTATTTTCATTTCAACTCATATGAGCACAGATAAGTGATAACATAGTACAGTACACTACAAGGGTAATTGGGGAATGCCCATGAAAAAGCACGGATTTGCGGAAAACAGACTTGTAGGAAAATTTTTTTGCACGGTCAGAGTGTGATGCAAAAAATTAGATTTTAGATACAACCCTGCTAAAAAAAACAGTAATAAGGTACTGTATCCCATACACAACAAATAATGTAAACACGGTAAATAAAGTGATGTTAAACAATAAAGAATAATGAAAGTAATGTAAAAAAAAAAGGGATTTTAATTAAAGATTTTTGCGACGAATGTACTGTAACAGGATCCCATTCGTAAGTGCAAGTGTTTGTAACTCAGAGACTGCCTGTAAATCAATACAAGACTTGCATATTCAATATTATTAATACAGGCTAAGTATGGTATAACTCATTATGGAACTAACTATTAATCTTATAGCCTTTTATAGAGGAAAATGTCATAGTGGATGCTCTATGGAGGAAGAGAATTATTAGAGCAATATTTGAATACCCAGTACTATTAATAACATGTACAAAGGGAAGAACAGTGATAAACAAAATATGTGCATACAAGGGGTTATAAGTCCTTGGAGATACACAGTGATGGGAGCATATGTGAGCATATTACAATATCATGGACATGTGAAATGCTTGATGTTGATAGGTTCACGATGATTTATACAGGTACAATGGAAACTAGAAGATGGAGAAGCAGAGAAGCAAATTGTATTGAGATAAAGGAGTGTCAGCAGAATAAAGACCAAAGGAAAGGCAGAAAACAACATACTGGAGAGGCATATATATATATATATATATATATATATATATATATATATATATATATATATATATATATATATATATATATATATATATATATATATATATACACATACTTAAGTTAAAAAAAAAGTGTCTCATTCATAAGTACTCAAGTACTGAAATTGAAAAGTAACATCAAAATTATTGTTTCAAACATTACAATAAATCCTTTCTACTGAGATTAATCAAAAGATTAATCAATAACTGATTCTCAAATTATGGTTATCAATCAGTATCTTTTAGGCCTAAATATAAGCCCAGCATGATCCACTCAAAAGAGAATATGTTCAGCCTCTTTCCCTACAATCCACCAGAGGACAGTGAGCAGGCTGAAAATATATCCATCCAATACTATGATCACTTGCTACAAAAATGGAAGTCTCAGTGACTCACATCCTCCTCCTCACTACCCCACCACCACACTCGCTCCACCACCTCCGCCCATCAATAAGCACAATACAAAAATGATTTATATATATATATATATATATATATATATATATATATATATATATATATATATATATATATATATATATATATATATATATATATATATATATATATATATATATATATATATATATATATATATATATATATATATATATATACAGTGGGTATGCTATGAGCAGTTCTCTCTGAATATTCCTACTTGAACGATTTTACCTATCAAATTGAGAATGCTATATGAGCATAACTCCTACAACGAGCAGCGGATGAATACGGGACTATTTCGTCTGGCGCATAAGATATTGTTGTACGCGGCTCACAGCAAAAGTCGGGCGCCATATTGGTTCATTATTAGTCAGTGCACCACTGAACTTGTTGAAATTTCGTCTTTTGATGTAAATTCGTGTTATTTTTATAACTATTTTGTTATACAAGTGTACAATTATAACACTGAATCGTCAAAAGCGAGTGAAAACTAATAACCCTTAAAACTAAGAAAGAAATTATAAATAAACAGACAAAGTGCCTGTAAGACAGTCACCAAAGAGGGCTAGGAAGGATGACTCCTCCTTCCACCTCTTCTCCATAATTCTCTCCTCCCCTCCTCCTCTGCCTCCTGTCATGCTGAACAACACTAAGGTAAGATAAAATACCGTATTTTTTACAATTTCACAGAAATTTTTCAGTGTTAAGTGGTTGTATTTGGGGGCCTGAGCGGATTAATCCTATGAAACGAGGTTCTAGAACCAATTAGATTCGTTATAGCATACCCTGTATATATATATATATATATATATATATATATAAATATATACTCTATTTTCTATAAAATTACACTGAATTTCTGTATATGCAATGGATTTTATGGGGCAAATGGTAGCTGGGAACGTAACTCCGTTTTTATCTATTTTTATAGGAAAATTGATTCCGATAACGTTGTTTCCATTAACGCTGTGGTTTTCAAGAACGGAACCACGACATTAGCAAGGACTTACTGTATATGATAAGAGGATGATTACCCCAAATAAAAGCAAAAATAAAAGTTCAACTCATATTTACACTTCTCCCAATAATTTCCACTGCAAAGCCCTGATCAAGAAGCCATTGAGAATGCGAATATCTGAGAGGAGAAAGTTACAAGGAAATAATTTCAATTATGTCGTCATCGTAAAAATTTAAAAGGATAATATTATGGTATCTGAACTCAATGACTTCAAGCAAGAGACAAGATTCCATTTCTACTTTGGACTTTAACCTCACTGCCTTAACAATTCACTATCATAACATTAACCATTGGAACTTAATAATTTGGAGGATACCTTCTAATCTAACTTTAGCCACCAGAGTGCTAACATTCTGATACCAAAATGTTAATTATAGTGTAACATCTTACACAGTGACAGAACTCATAGTGAAATGAATTAAGTGAATAAAATTAAGTAAGGTATTTTTAGCAAATCTGGTATAAACTTCCATTGAAATCCATTGATAAGAATGTTTTTTGGTGATTTTAGGAGATACAAAATTATATAATTGCTGCAGTATGAAAACAAATTAAGTGGTAGAAAATTACGAGTACTGTAGCAGAATAAAAGATGTATAGTAAAGAGCAGTAATGGTAAAAAGGATACAGTAAAGCCTCTAATAACGATGTTAATGTGTCCTCCAATATTGCAGTGTAAGGTGAATCATCGTATCGCGAATCATTAATTACCATTAAAATAAAGCAATAATAATGAGATGTGTTCCCAAGTGTAACCTTTTCATATCTTTTGTGTGACTTTTACCCTTTTCCAAAACAATACAATTAATGAAAATTGCAAACTATATTCTTAAATAATGTTTGAATGCACCTTAAGATACAATATAAATGAATAATAATATGGTCAACAAGAGGAGATGGGACGCCATTGTTTCGTTATGTTTACAGCAGGGAGTTCGGGACGATAGTTCTACACGAGAAAATGAAGAAAATAAGATCCTGGTTGTAGCTGTAGTAAAATTAATGTAAAAAATTATATATATAGTTTTAAGTAATGTTATTTAATGTTAATAAATGGAACAACAGAAGTAGCTAACTACTAATGGCAAAGAAAAAAAAGATGGATTGGGAACGCCAACATAAACGTGCGCATTTAAGGATAACGAGTCATTTATTTTTTTCAGAATATGTACAAAAGATTCATTATTGTTTATTACTGAATATGTATTTGATTGAATTAATCTTTATATATGAGAAAATGAACAATACAATTCATTAATAATACGTAGAATATTAAAACACACAAGAGGATACGAGACGACATTGTTGTCTGTGTTATTAACCAAAATGTCAGTTATCCATCTGAAACTGAAGAAAATAAGCACCTTGTTGTTGTTGTTGTTGGAGTAAAATTATTGTGTCAAGCTCGGAAATTAGGGATAGAAATCCTTACCAGACTAATCAGGTTCTTAATAAAGGAAAATCAAGGCCATGGTTTTCTGAGGAATAGCAAACAAACCGCTTTGAGATTGATATCTCTTTACGATAAAAAATATAACACAAAACTCTGACACCACTCAACAAACATCAAGTAACAATTATGGAGTCAAACAATTAAGGCAGTCAACAGTTAATGGAGTCAAACAATTAATGGAAGTAAAAAATAAAAGGAGCAAATATTTAATGGGGAGTCAGCAATTAATAGAATCAAACAATTAATGGGAGTCAACAACCGATAGAATAAAACAATGAACAGATATTTCCACGGCAGTAGCCCTAAAGGTTCTGGAACACGGTGATCCACACTAGGTAGGAAGGCCCATTCAACTCCACACTCGAGCCGGACGCCTTGAAATGGCAGGAGAAACACGGGAGCACAGATGGAAATGAGATGAATGACAGTCGTGGTATGTGGTAGATGACCAGAGAATGGACATTCGATAAGTGAAGGCCTAGGGGACAGCCCATCGAGTCCAGGACCTATGATGAGATCACAGCCAGAATTTGGACGAACAGCGGGTAGCTAGATAATGACTGTATGGCGTTGGTTGAACCGGTCAGACCCGGGTAGCAGCTGCTGCTTCACCTCTGCCCAACCACCCTAAGTGTTATCCTCACCAGCAAACAAGAGAAGAGTTAGCAGCGGTAACTGAGGAAGATCGTTTTCCACTTACATATTGTAAAAAATATGTATGTTTTAATTAATGTTATTTAATGTACAGTAGAAGTAACCACTGATATTAAAGAAATAGTGAGACTGATAGTGAAGCCAATGTATACGCATACAACTGTAAGGAAACATAGTCATTTATCTTAAGAATATATAAAAAGATTCATTATTGTTTATTACTGAATAAGTATTTGATTGAATTAACGTTTATATATGTGAAATGAACAATGCAATTCATTAATAATACGAGAATATTAAACATACACAAGGAGACAAGACGCATTGTTTTCGTGAGTGACTATGGTTCTACATAAGAAACTGAAGAAAATAAGACCCTGGTTGTAGCTGTAGTGACGTTAATTTTAAAAAATTGAATACCTGCATGTATGTTTAAGTAATGTTATTTAATGTTAATAAATAGAACACTAGAAGTAGCAAGTAGCTAACCACAATGGTAAAGAAATAAAGCAAGACGATTGGGAACGCCAACTATGAACAGTAAGTGCGTATATGTGAAAATATATCATTTCTCTACATATGAATATGAAAGAACACTTATTTGCTGTTCATATATGTTTTTAAATAATATTTACTTAATGTAAAAAAAAAATTCTACTTACCAATGGTGGTAAAGTCTAAAACATAAGGACAGCTAATGAATATTGTGCGAAGTTTTTACTTGATGACGGTCATCAGGTTCAACTCTGGCTGAAGCTGTAGGTTCAACTCTGATGAAGCTGTAGCTTTCCATAAAGCTGTTGCTGAAACAGTCACTGAATCTGAAGTTGATGTTGAAGCTGCTTATGATGCTGAATTTGATGGTGTAGCTGAAGTTGATGGTTTAGGCCTTCAGAATAATAAAGCTGTCGAAAGAACCTTGCACAGCTGCTTTCTTTTCTCATTATACATTTTTATGTAGAGGCCATTTGCATTTATTTAAATTTTTATGCTTTGTTCTGTTAATGGATCCACTTCAGAAAATATGTTCATTGCCTGCTCCATATAATATCCACAGACCTCTCACCTTTTCATATCGCTTTTAACACATCTAGTTTCTCAGCTAACTAGTTTCTCGCTGCTTATACACTTTCTATTAGCTTTTGAAACAACACTACCATCACTTGCTCTCTTGCTCATGTTGAATAGTGATGCAAAAATGCTGTAAGAAACCTGAAGAAAGTTTTTCTCCTGTCTCCATTTCCAGATGCTTGAAAACAAAAGGCCCACCAAGCTCCTACTGTTGTTTACCAATTAATAGGAAGGGTAGCTTATGCCAAGGCGCTCTAATTTTTACATTCATTTTGTTTTTATAATACATCGGAATTTAGTTATTATTCATATGAAAACGTAAGTTTTTTGTTTTTGTTTTTTAAATATATATTGGTCGTAAATACGAATGAAATAAGGACATAAATTGAATTGGGTCCTAAATTAACTAGGGTTTTAAATATGAAAAATTGTTGGTCAAACTGTTGTTATTGGAGGCTTTACTGTACGTACAATATATATAAATGGAAAGATTGTTTTGATTTAGTAATACTTAAGGATGGGAAAAAGAAGTATAAGATTTCATATTGGAGGATGGAAAAGTAAAGAGGTAGACCACAAATACAGAATTAAATATTAACAGATAAAAATTAAGGACAGAGAGCAATGAGTGTGAGTTGGAATTATATACTTCAGAATGATGACCACTTTCGGTGATGATATATTATGTAAACCTTATAACTACAATGACTACTATTTGGCCTTAACAAACACAGTATGGTATCACTGATCCTGGTTATAAAACTGGATAATACTCACCCAACATATTTGTACGAGGAAAATGCTAATAGGTCCAATGATTTGATGTGTGTCTGTATAGCTGTTACATACAGGGTGGCAAAGATAACAAATATTTCCAGCACCAGCCACACCAGAGCAGAACTTGCCTGCATGCCCAGCACATCAGGTGAAAATCTAGAAGAAACATAATAAATACAGTTTTCCTCTGCTCTCACGCAAGCACTCAGTTACATAAAATTACATAATACCATCATACAGAATAGCAATACCACTGTAAACACAAGTTTCTACAATACTACAACTATTAAAAACTATATTAAAAAAATACAAAAACTATAACCACATAACATCAGGTTTTTTCAAATCTCATAACAAAAAAGTCCCTGAATGTTGAAGGGGCAGGGGCTCATTAAAGGGGTAATTGTCCCCTTGGAACTAACAAAGGTAGATAATAATTGACAAAATTTGCTGTGGAGTGGAAAGTCACTTTGTTATACAGTAATCATCGCACCTTTTACAAATACAGTGATATCTCCGTTAGCCGGAACAATTGGTGCAGAGCATTTCCGGGAATCAGAGATTTCCTGGTAACAAAACGACTCTCTTAAAGCCAGAAAAAATCCCTCATTCTCGGAATTTTCCGGGTAAGGGAAAAATGTTCTTGGACGTTCCAGAAATTGCCCATTGCATCATCTCTCGAACCCGGAAAATATCCCCCATCCTAGGAATGTTCTAGAATTTTCCGGGTAATAGAAAAATGTTCTTGGAAGTTCCAGAAATTGCCCATTACATCATCTCTTGAACCCGAAATAATATCCCCCATCCATGGATTTTTCCAGCCATCGGGAAATTTTTTTTCAGAATTTCCCGGAAAATCGTTTCCAAAACCAAAATTTCCTGGAAAATTTCGGCTTTGGGAACGATTTTCCGAGATAATTTCAATTCCGGCTATCGGAGAATTCCGGGTTTGAGGGATTACGGCTAACGGAGATATTACTGTATATCACTTGTGAACAAACTTTCTGTAATAATTACATGTGTAAATTTTTTTTTTTTAATCGTTTCATCCATCTCTCAGTCAGCCCAAAGGCTAGTGATATTAATTAGACAAAATATCATATACAATAACACTGGTTTGATATTTCCTGAAATAAAAAGACAAGAGATAATACCCCACATATTAATGCATCTACAGCACTTTAAGTTCTTAGTTGAACTCTCATCAGTTCAGGTCAGCTCCCCTACTGTCAGAAGCAGATATCAATCATCACAAGATGAATTTTACTGAACTTAATTGCTTGTCATTAATTTAACTACTGTAATATCTAAAAGTAGTGTCCAGTAAAGCTTCCCTTTCTTCCATACACAACACAGGTACAAGGCACTGCTGTGGTGGTTGACAGTGTTTCCCCAACTGATCATCTTCAATAAATTTACCAACCAGTGACTATACAACTATGGTTAACTGTATATGGGTATAATTGTGTTGCCTATTATTCTACTGATAGAACATTACTCGATTCCAAAATCAGTATTTATATACAGGTACTTTTCAATAATGAACAATAAAGTATCTTCTGAGCAACATACACATCTATGCAGTGGTGAGTATTAATTTCACAGTTTTTTATACTGTATATGCATAAGAGCTGACTACTCAAATGAAGAAGGTTTAAGCTGCATTTCCGGGTGTAAAAATTATACAACCGCCCACAAAACCTTGCATATACGATGTCTAATTCTCAACGTGTTTAAGGTTTTCAAACGCACATCACATCACACGCCAATGACCAAATGACTGCTTAATGACAAGAAAAAGATGTCCTACAACCTAGAGATGATGACAGAAGATATAAACACCAAAGAGGCATGCCATGGGTCGACTCCATGACCCAATACTACCGTACCATATAACACCACATGGGTCACTCCACTCCCTACTACACCACCAGAAACAATGCTATGGCCGTAATAATTTGAGCAGTTGACAGCCAGCACACTCAAAGAGGCAAGCAAACCAACTGCAAAAGTTCTTAAAATAATTATCTCCTCTCAGTATGTTTACTATGTCAATATACTGTACAGTATAAGTAAAATCACAAAAAAAAACACTTTCCCTAATACAACAATGGAGGAAGTTTCTGTAAGATTAATAATAGAATAAACGTTTCTAATTATTCTATTCATACACTTGTTAGGAAAATGCATATTACAAGTGGTTACAAAGCTGCTACATTACACACACCAGGTGACTACAGTAAGTAACCTAAAAATACTAGGTAAAAAAATAGTTACCAAGTTAAAATAATATTAGTAGGTTTCAAGCAACAAAATATTTATTTAAGTTCAAAAGTTTAAAACTGTTAATAAATCTTATTGTTAGATTACAAGTTTTAGGCTGATTATGAAATACCTGTACTGTACTGGAGTTAGTTAAAACAGGTCTATACTGTGAACACTTCAAAACTCCCAGTGGACATACATTTTTAACAAAACATACAGATTCACAGACAATATTGACATCTGATGTGAGGTTTAAGTTTGGGATATTTTCACTCCTCAAGAATATATAAGAACAAATTCATTACAAACAGGGGACATCAATCTCAAAAATGTATTAACCAGGAGAGGAGAACAGATACAGTACTACAAGTTTACCTGGTGTACTTCAGGTCGCAGTCCCAGCAACTGTACACAAAATTAACAGATTACCTTTATGATGTAAATAAATGTACAGTTGCTCACATATGTATTGTTCCTCACCTCACACATGACTCGGTACATGTGGCAACTCTGCAAAGATAGTCAAGGTACCCAACTGGGGATGGTTGGGGGGGATGGAGTGGGGAACTTTGAGTATCACTGCAGTGTTGCCACATGTACTGAGTAGCCTGTGAGGTGAGGAACATTACATGTGCGAGCAACTGAACTTTACATTATTCATGCCTTGACTTACAATATGAAGAACTCAGAAGAAACATAATGTATACTCCAAAGAACATAATGTCAATTAATTGTATCATATGAATGCCATTTCCTTTCTACTAAAATAACAGCGCAATGCATGCAGAACCTTTCTCACACATCTTGGTTATCAATTACTCCTAGACCCCAAATATTTTAGTGATCAATTATCACTTACTGCTGTAACAGGTGAGCTTTGTGATGGCGTTCTCTTAAAAAAACCTATTTGGTTTATTCCTACTGCTTCATACAACTTCACATCATCCATCCATCCCATTAACCCACTAAATTCAACACTCCTATGTCATTCAAGGACTCTTCTGCTTCCTGGTTATCTATCCCATTCACATTTAATGCATCATTCACCCTTTTCTTTCTACAGTACATCCTTTTTGGTTCCCTGTCTCCCTATTACCATCCATTCCTGAATTATACATTCTGTTGACATATCTTTCACTCCCCAATCTCTCAATACATTCATACAACCTCAGTACACCTTATCCAGTTTGTCCAACACTTGTAACATGTCTACATCTCATCATTTCACACATGGACAAAATTTGATTATGAGTATAGGTGAAGATTTTCAAATTGAAACAATTACCATACACAGAAAAAGTAAATTAAGTATAAACAGCATACAGTATTTCCCAAAGCAATATGAAAAGACCGAGACATGCACATACAAAACAGACAACATTATCCACCATTCTTCAAAGTCAGCAGAAGGGCAATTACAATGAGCAACTGTTTATTAAAGTAACACTGCCTGCAAGAACCATTGACATTAAGAAAGATTCTGCATGACTCACTCTGCTGTAAAATATTACAAAGGATAATGAGCACATTCATATATGTAAAAGGTATTCAAGAGACCATATACAGTAAAAGCAGGTTGGTACAGTGCATCAATAGCTCTAGAACCTAAGTTTAACTTGATGAATAAAAGGAATCTCTCCAGGTTACTATCTTACATAATATGAAGTATATTTATCACTTTCCATAAAATATCCCAGGCTATCTAATCGTATTTAAAAAGAAAATAGTGGAATTTGATACTGGCAGTGGAGGCGTCACTCAGAACCAACCAATATCTACTGTTCAAGCATGTAGTAAGTAAAACTTGAAAACATACCCTTACTGGAATCTCTTAATATGGCAAGTTTAAACTTATGCAAGATGTCTTGAATAAAGACGAAAGCTAAGGTACTCCGTTGATTCCATTTTCCCGTGTGATTTTATCAAGATATATATATATATATATATATATATATATATATATATATATATATATATATATATATATATATATATATATATATATATATATATATATATATATATATATATATATATATATATATAATAGACTAATTTAATAAAACTCAAAGTACAGTACATATTAAGAAATTTCCGCTAAGCTATTAACAATCACAAAAATAATATGTATGCAGTTATACAACCCACCTTTCCTGTAGTCCCAAGCAGAGTCCAGCCACTAAGATATACGTCACTACAGCCATCAAGGGAATATAGAGGTCAGGGGCATTGATCTCATGACGGGGCTGCACCGGCTCATCCTGCTCATACCGCACACTCCAATCCTTTACACATGTAAAGATTTATCACAACCAATTCATGTTAATCTAAGGTCTCGTATGACATCAACCTCTAAATAGATTGGTGACTTCTTTCCATCACAACAATCTAGTCTGTATTATAAACAAATTCAACCCACACTGAACAATATACAGGTATATTCTTGAGGCAAACAAAGGGGAAAGATTTAAAGATAGGTACAAATTGAGTTAATCCTATTTTGAACACACAAAAAATGTCAACCATACAGTATTCTCTTAATTACGTTAGGCGTAACAAAATGAATGATAAAATTTTGGCAAAATCTAAAACACACTGCATTTACTTTACACCCAAGTCTTTATTCAAATCCCTGACAACATACACAAAATGCACAGCCTGTGCAATTAAAAACTGCAGGCCAATGTGTACGGCATGAAGAATGTGACTTAATGTAGTAGTTCACACAAGATACAGTATAGTCTGGATTTAAGCGGTTTTTGTTTACGCGTTTGGTCATTTACGCGGTGCCTTGCCAGAATGAAATGTTTTAATTACGCGGTACATTTCATCATTTACGCGGCGAGCGGCTGGAGAGGTCCAGACGCGCCGCGTCATTTTTTACTCACGTGATCCATTCTTGACCATACGCGGGAAGCAGCGCGGTGAGGGGTGAACATTAGGTTGCTCTTATGTTATCGCTGACGTCATATGGCGTATCAGACTGTGATTGAGCCACGCATCCTTACCACCCACGCATTCCCTCCGCCGCTAGCTGTCTAATGTAATGGTCTAATGTAACATAACGTGCCCTGCCACCAGAAGTCGCTGACCTAGCCGGGCCAGTCTCATTGTTCTCAGTCCGCGTATACAGTTCTCTCTTGTGCCCGCTATTCCCCTCACAATGGCTTCCGCTGGACCCCCACCACCCCAGAAAAACCTTGAATTACCTGGACCAAGCCATGATTATGTGAAAGAAATCATCGAGTTGGGGGAGAAAATTAAGCTCATCTTTGACAACGACCCACACAAGCATCAGTATGAAGTGTCTAATAACCATCTGTTGAAAGTTATGGAGCCGTATATCCAGATGTATCTCGACAACATCCATGCTAGTCGTCAACATAGTATTAAGGACTGCTTTGCCCGCAACCCACCACAACCACAGCCAGCCCAAGTCAGTGATAGTGACAGTGAGGATATGGACTTTGAGGGTTTTGTCTGGGAGGCCCTGCAAACCTCTGCGAGTAGTGAAAGTGATTCACCGGAGGGCAACTAATCTGCCCTCTGCCTCGGAACCAGCCTCCATCCACGTGTGCCGACCCATCGCTTCTACTAACGTAAGTGTTCAACACCTTTATATTTGTAGTTTTTTATTTAGATACTGTGTGTGTAAATACCATAATAAAATTATGATGTTATTTTTACTACAAGGTACATACTGTGTCGGAAAAAGTGGAGTTTGGGAGTCGGCCCAGTCTCTATTTCAATTTTTTTTTTTTTTTACGGGGATTAGCCCACCCAGGCACAGGTCACTGACCCACATCAGGGCCAAGGGGGCGAAAATATAATAATAATAATAATAATAATAATAATAATAATAATAATAATAATAATAATAATAATAATAATAATAATAATAATAAAGAACCATAAAGAAATACAAATTGAAAAAAAAATTAGTGAGAAACAATATACAGTATATATGTTGTGTTGTCAATAGTAAGAGAAACAATTGAGACCCTGCAATTGTGTGTAAATGAGGCAAAAAGTCAGATCAGCAACCTGGGACTTGGTCACAATTTTCGTGATGCCATATAGCAGCAGGGTCTACCATAGACAACACATTATGCTTCCAATATCTTCCCAGGCGGTAGTACCTCCCTGTTTGGTAGCTGCCTAATACCTACTACCTGTAATTAATCCCACATGTTCTGTTATTTCGTTTAAGCGTTTCTCGTTTTACGCGGACCTCCACGGGTTCAATTGACCGCGTAAATGCAGACTATACTGTACTTACTCACAGGCTATATGTAGTGAAGGTACCTGCATCTAAAACTGTTCTAACTGGATATTTAGGCTAAATCTTGTATTATTTTCATTCAAGAACATCACCATGACGCCTTTATTTGAGTATACAAAACTAACATCTACGACTAGAATAACAAACCACAGAAAAATAAAACACTGGCAATATGAAGAACCTGCAAAGTGGTGTTCATTTAGAAAAAAACAACTCATAAAATACACTTCTGTTTCACCCTGTAACTCACCGAATGTGTAAATGGAAAGAAGAGCAGTCGGAGTTTCTTCATTACATACGGTGTATCCACTGCAAAATAATACTTGACTTGACTCATGCTGACATACTTCTCCAGTTTTTTGTCCACATACTCCCGGCCCTGACTAGCTAGAGACTGTCCATACTGCATTGCCATATTAGCCACCAGAGGGTCCTGCATAAAATAAATAAATAAAATAATGTTATAATCTATTATGAGTTCAACTACGGTCTCCTATGACAAAATTTATCCATCATATTCTGCTCAGTCAGGACTCTTCTTGAATTTTCCCATTTCTTATTTTTGTATTTCTTATTCCCAAAGTCCTTTTCACTCCATACATTGTGTTATCAAGTATATCCTATCTCTTGCTTCGAATGTGCTTCTTCCTTTTGCATATAGAGTGCCTAAGGTTCATAACCATAAAAGAATGCCTGGTGAACAATTTCTCTATAAACCCATATGCTTGCCTCTTCTGCAGGGGTGGATCCAGGGGGATTCTGGGGGTCCGGGCCCCCCCTTTTCATCAGAAAATTCCAATACTTTTTCTTAATGCAGTATTGTACTCAGGTATTTTGTATTGTAAAAAGTAATATTCCTGGATCCACACCCATTTTGATCACTCTCTCTCTATGCATATATTTCTTTGGTTCAATCCATTATTCCCTTTGTTAACACATCAACCACCAGATAATTACAGGTTTTCATCTAATTTTCCCACTTCAGCACAAGTATCAGGAAACACCAGCTGACTCACATTCCATAAGTACCCATCATTATTTTTCACCAAACTTGTAGTCCTCTCTCTAATCTCTTGCTTTCAACTCTTACCACTACATCCAGTAATAAAGAGGTCCATTTTATTTAGGATATTACAGAACATACTCTATATAAAGACAATACTCATACTGTATAGATTAATTTTTCCTGATGATCCCACAGTATTAACATTAAAACTGAATAAATCAATATAATGTATAAATAAAATAAATACTGTACTGACTTGGAATATCTGTGGTCCTGGAATAGCTCCTGGGTAGGCTCCATAGCCTCCACTAGCCCCCTGGTTTGGTTGTCCAGGAGGTGGGTACCCATAGTTCATGCCACCATATCCTGTAAAGGTGTACTGTCCATATAAATATAGGAGTCACCAAGAATGGGACATAAACTGCATCAATGGAAGTGGGTGAGAAAGTCAACTAATAATTTGCTACCCCTCAAATATTTAACATGAACATATTTATTACCAAAAGGTTATTTCACATACATTGGGTCCCCGACTTACGAACACCCGCCAAAATGAATGAGGTTCCATAAGGTCAATTATTTTAAGAATCCAATATAAGTACAACTGGTTCGTAGAATTTACGTACGAGAACAGCCGTATTTTACAAGACAAGACATTTTTTTTGTCCGAAAAATGGCTAAAAATATCAGCCTGCATGCTATATGTGAAGTTGCAGTCTCCCCCAAGCTGATGTTCCCCCCATTGCTGTCTCCAGCAGGCTAAATTCTACCTAACCCAACTCTAAAATTAAAAATATGTTATTGCTTACTTAAACATCACAGGTATTATTATTTTAATTAATTAAAAAATAATTATGGTAAATATAAAAGGTCATCTGTTACTTCTCTGTAGTGTACTAATGATGATAACCTGAGACAATTAACATCCATACGGAAGACACCCAACTCTTCAGAGGTAACTAAGCAATAACCATTTCTAAACTCTTACAAGCATTACAATCAATTAATGCCATACCTGCAACATTTATTTTTTAATCTATAAATACCTGAAACAAATGAAGATTTACAGATAACTTTCTTTTCACATTTACATCTGTTAACATCGCTGGCAGCATTGTAGCCAGGTTAGAGTCGTCACCATAACCAACAGGCTACTGGGCCAGGCTGTTGTTTTACAACTCATAATTTTGGGTAGATATACGTAACTTTCTTCATTTACTTTTACTGACATACAGGTAGTTCTGCTATAACGCGATAATTGTGTTCTTGTAAAATATCGTGTTATAGAAAATCGCGTAATAGAAATAACAGGGCTTATGGAGAAAATAGGGTTAGGTGCAGATTACTACTCGAAATCGAAAAAAATTTAGTAGTTAGCCTAACACAAAGGATAGCACAGTCTAAATAAATGTTACATTCATATCTAATAATGAAATCATACAGTAAATGTAACACTTTACCTTGAAAAAATATGAATATAACTTGATGAGGGAGAAGGGTGATTTTGAGGTTGATAACACCGAGCTTCTCTTCAAGTGTTATATCCTTTCTTTTACGATCATCACCGGGAATTCTATCACCAGAACGCTTCTTGTTGATATTCTTCTTAACTATATTCACAGTTAATACAGTGGGGTATGCTATAACGAATGGATCCTACTACGAATATTCCTATAACGAACGGTTTCACCTATAAAATTGAGAATGCTATAACGAACGAAACTCCTACAACGAACATTATTTAATTTTTTCTTTTTCTAATTTATTGTTTTTTTATTACAAATATTAATGATCTTCTTTATTTCAGGGGTTTAGATGCATATTTATGCACTTTTTTACAATTTTTACAATTTTATATTATATTTTTCAGTGTTAAGTGGTTGTATTTGGGGGCCTGGAACGGATTAATCCTATAACGAACGAATGCTATAACAAACAAGGTTCTAGAACCAATTAGATTCGTTATAGCATACCCCACTGTACCACAAAATTGGAGAAATAGTAAGCAAAAATCGCGTTATAGCAAACAAGCGTTCGCGTTATACAAATATCGTTCCTAATTCATAAATCGCGTTAGAGCAAATTCGCGTTATCAAAACACGCGTTGTAGCAGAACTCACTGTATATGGACACACCCTTCTACAGACATATTATGAAAAAAGTAAAAGAAATAATTGTCCTAAGAGCAAACACATAAAATGAATGTACATTTCTTTGCACACGAGTTAGCTGGGTTAGTAGGGAAGCAGGAGGATGGCTAGGCAGTTGCTGGTGGGGAGTTGCTAGATAATCGGCGGAGGTAGCGTCGCCATTGCTATGGTAAACAGGGAGTACAGATATACTGTATATGCAAATGGCAACTGTGCTAAACTTTCGTTTGTCTTTTGTTTACTGGTTTCGCAATACAGTATTTTTTTTTGTAACTTACAGCTATTTATTGATATTTTTGTTTATTCCTCACACTTATTGGTAGTGTATATACAAGTATTGTTAAAAAAAACTATGGCAACAGGAAGGAAATACACACAAAAGTTTTTTCCTAAATACTCCCTGCTAAAATGGGGGGCGCGTCTTATATGACCATGCGTCTTATATGGCCATGCATCTTATATGGCCATGCATCTTATATGGCCATGCATCTTATATGGCCATGCATCTTATATGGCCATGCGTCTTATATGGCCATGCGTCTTATATGGCCATGCATCTTATATGGCCATGCATCTTATATGGCCATGCATCTTATATGGCCATGCGTCTTATATGGCCATGCGTCTTATATGGCCATGCATCTTATATGACCATGCGTCTTATATGGCCATGCATCTTATATGGCCATGCATCTTATATGGCCATGCATCTTATATGGCCATGCAACTTATATGGCCATGTGTCTTATATGGCCATGTGTCTTATATGGCCATGTGCATCTTTATATGGCCATGCATCTTATATGGCCATAAAGGGTCTTATATATGGCCATGCATCTTATATGGCTATGCGGTCTTATATGGCCATGCATCTTATATGGCCATGCGTCTTATATGGCCATGCGTCTTATATGGCCATGCGTCTTATATGGCCATGCATCTTATATGGCCATGCGTCTTATATGGCCATGCATCTTATATGGCCATGCGTCTTATATGGCCATGCATCTTATATGGCCATGCGTCTTATATGGCCATGCATCTTATATGGCCATGCGTCTTATATGGCCATGCATCTTATATGGCCATGCGTCTTATATGGCCATGCATCTTATATGGCCATGCGTCTTATATGGCTATGCATCTTATATGGCCATGCGTCTTATATGGCCATGCATCTTTTATATGGCTATAAGGTCTTATATGGCCATGGGTGCGTCTTATATGGCCATGCGTCTTATATGGCTATGCATCTTATATGGCTGGCGGCGTCTTATATGGCTGGCGTATCTTATATGGCCATGCGTCTTATATGGCCATGCATCTTATATGGCCATGCGTCTTATATGGCGCATTCATATGGCCATGCGTCTTATATGGCTATGCATCTTATATGGCCATGCGTCTTATATGGCAGGTCTTACGGCGGCTACGCATCTTATATGGCCATGCATCTTATATGGCCATGCATCTTATATGGCTACATGCATCTTATACGGGCTGGCGCATCTTATATGGCTACGCGCTTTATATGGCAGTGCGTCTTATATACATGCATCTTATATGGCCATGCATCTTATATGGCTATGCATTTATATGGTTACGCATCTTATATGGCCATGCATCTTATATGGCCATGCCTATATGGTTAGTGCGCCTTATATGGCTATGCATCTTATATACATGCATCTTATATGCACATGCATCTTATATGCACATGTATCTTATATGTAATATGTATCTTATATGGCCATGCGCCTTATATGGCAGTAAGGTCTTATATGGCCATGCATCTATATAATATGCATCTTATATGGCCATGTGATCTTATATGGCTATGCATCTTATATGGCCATGCATCTTATATGGCCATGCTGCCTTATATGGTAGTGTATGGCCATGCATCTTATATGGCCATGCATCTTATATGGCCATGCATCTTATATGGCCATGCATCTTATATGGCCATGCGTCTTATATGGCAGTGCGTCTTATATGGCCATGCATCTTATATGGCCATGCATCTTATATGGCCATGCATCTCTTATATGGCCATGCATCTTATATGGCCATGCATCTTATATGGCCATGCATCTTATATGGCCATGCGTCTTATATGGCAGTGCGTCTTATATGGCCATGCATCTTATATGGCCATGCATCTTATATGGCCATGCATCTTATATGGCCATGCATCTTATATGGCAGTGCGTCTTATAAGCCATAAAATACGGTAGTTTGCGTGGCGTACAGGCAAGGTGGAGTGGCGGGTGGAGAGTGATGCATCATCCAGCCACACGCCTTGAAGGAGTGTCAGTAGACTTTACCCTCACCACAATAACCTGCGTGATCAAGTACAAACTGTTGTTTTTTGCTTATTAACTCTTTTTCTGCCCTCATCATGGCTCCCAAGTGCAAACCTGATGCAAATGCATCCAAGAAATGGAAATTACTGTACAATGGAAGTAAAAGTTGATGTAATTAAACTTTCTGAAAAAGACTAAACACCCTCAGTCGTTTGTAAAGCGTTGGGCTTCAGTCTGTCAACGATCGGAACAATTTTGAAAGACAAACAGAAAATTCTTGAATATGTAAAAGGATCTACACCAATGCACTCAACTGTAACAAAACAAAGAAATGGATTGTTAATTGAAATGAAAAGATTGTTAGTGATATGGGTAGAAGATCAAAATCAACGGCATTTGCTTCGTAAGACTAACCTTGATTCAAGAAAAAGCGAGAAGCTTGCACGCTGACGTGAAGGCTAAATGTGTTGGTGAAAGTGATGGGGAAGATTTTGTTGCAAGTAGGAGCTGGTTTAATCAGTTCAAGGCAAGGGCAAATAGAGTGTTTGAAAAAAACACTGCCCACAGTTTGTTCCCAATTTCGGGGCTTTGAAAATGATGTTGGGGAAGTGACACAGAAAGTGGTAGACCTTGGGAATCAACTCCAGCTTGATATTCAGGAGGATGATGTCACACAGTTGCTTGAGTCTCATGCTGAATAATTAAGCAATGAGGACCTGATTGAACTGGAGAAGCAAATTTTGTCAGAGGATGTAGAGGAAGCTCAAACTCCAGAACCAAAGCGACTCGTTACAAAAGAAATGGCAGGCGGTTTTAAGCTTATTGGAGAAGGATTGTTTAAATTTTAACAGCAAGATATCAGCACATCAAAGATTCACCAAGATTCACAGAAGTATAACCGAATGTCTACGATGCTACAGAAAGATTTATGACAAAAAAGAAGAAAGTTTCAGTTTAATCATCCCAATAAAGCCTCTGTCACTCCTATAAATGCCCATCTCCACATCCAAGCCAGTCCCAGGTTTCAAATTAAGTTTTAAACTTTAATTTCGAGATTCCTTTACTGTATTTTGTCATTCAATTTCTTCTTTTCTCTTAAATTATTGATTTGAGATGTATAAAAGGACTTAGGCTATGATATACAGGGGGTCCCCGGGTTACTTACAGGTTCCGTTCCTGAGGACGTTCTTAAGTCGGATTTGTACGTAAGTCGGAACACATGTGATGTGCATACCGTACTTACAGAACAATGTTGAAAATCCCACTATATCATAGCCTAAGTCCTTATATACATCTAAAATCACTTAATTTAAGACAACGTAAGAAATAAAATGACAAAATATAGGAAATGAAAGTAAAAAAATAAGTCATCGGGTAAATAAAATACAGCATGCCCTTAAAATTCGCGGACCTCGATTATTCACGGATGACACGCTGGATGTACCCAAGAATGTCTAAGAGTAGTTTTAAAGTAGCTGGTAATTTCACAGCCGGGACAGGGAGCCATTTGTTCTAGACAGTACAGTGATATCTCCGTTAGCCAGAACAATTGGCGCAGAGCACTTCCGGGAATGAGTGATTTCCGGGTAACGAGACGACTCTCTCAAAGCCGGGAAAAAAATCCCTCATCCCAGGTCATTTTCCGGGTAACAGAAAAATTTTCTCAGAAATTCCAGAAATTACCCATCACATCTTCTCTGGAACCAAGAAAAATATCTCTCATCCCTGGAATTTTCCGGGTAACGGAAGTTCCAGAAATTGCCCATTACATCATCTCTCGAACCCGGAAAAAAATTCCCTCATCCCCAGAATTTTCCGGGTATCAGGATAATTTTCTCGGAATTTTCCAAAAATGTGCCCCTGGGAAAATTTCAATTCCGGCTATCGGAGAGTTCCGTGTTTGAGGGATTCTGGCTAACGGAGATATCACTGTAATTTCTTTTACCTGTATTGTTTATGTGTGTGTGTAGACACACACACAAAATACATACAAATAAGTAATAATGGGAAAATCCTCTCACAAGTAATCAGAAACAAAACAAAATTGTATTTGTTATTAAAGTTACAACAAAGCACAGAGTTAACTTGAGGATAGACCCTAACATTTTTAATACATTTTGTTGTCTTGTTTCTGATTATTCGTGAGAGGATTTTCCCATTATTACTTTCAGTATTTGTATGTGTTTCGTGTATGTGTGTCTACACACACACACAAACACATACCAGCATTATAATACAGGTAGAAGAAATAATTGTCCTAAGGGCAAATACATAAAGGAAATACTGTATACATTTCTTTGCACACGGGTGAAAATGTACCCTCCTCCCTTGGTCAGTAAATGTTATTCACAGATTTGACTATTCGCGGCCATTTTGAGAACCTAACCCCGAGAATTTTAAGGGCATGCTGTTCTGTAAATTTCAAGTTTAACCCCGTTTGTATTGGCGGGCATTCGTAAGTTGGATGTTTGTAAGTCGGGGACCCCCAGTAGTGCACATATGGTATGTGTTCCGACTTACGTACATTTCCGACTTAAGGACATCCTCAGAAACGGAACTCATTCAGAGCCCGGGGACCCCTTGTACTGTGCTTAATTTCATTCTTACTCCCAATATACCACATGTGGTACAGTGTGGAGTCATTTTAATATTCACAAGAAAATTTTTTTCATCCAGAGTTACTGAAAATGTATTATGGAATCTCTATGCACGTAAAAACTTATTCCTTTGTTTATTTCCTGAACATAATAGGACTGCCAGTGACGATCTCATAATTACCATTAAATCTTTTTAAATGAATACATCAACCTCTCATTATGGAAACTTAATCAAAGCAATGCTAAGGAGGGCTAACTTACTGACCAGCCTACATCACTAACCACAATTTTGTAATCAGTTAATTAATCATGAAGATTATAATATAACAACAAATTAACAGTACAGTACCACTGACCAGAACAAAATCCAACTAAAGTACAAATTTTCCTCGGCCATCTCCGTAACTAAAGAAACATTATTCCTTAACCCGAGTATAAAAACCCAGAAGTAAATACTGTACTGTACTGACAACAACAGGAGTGGTAGTAAGGTTCTCTAATTTGTAATTGAAACCTAACAAATTCTATGTAAAAATATGAACCAATTACACAATCGTATAAAACAAACGATAGATACCCAATCCCCTCAAAACATCATCTACAATTCATTTACTGTATGTACTGTCCTTGGTTACAATATCTCATAAATTAAAACAGTGTACTGAACTTGTTACCTTGGTTTCCATAGTCATAATTTTGCCCACTTGTATCTTCAAAGAGTTGGGGCGGTGCCTGTTGTTGCCGAGGTTGCCCGTACTGATCATACATATTTTCTTGCATGTCTCCTCCACCTAAAGTTGACGATGGGTTGTCACTTGCTACTCTTCGACCACGAGCTAAAATAAACATGGGGAAAAAGAAAAAATATATATTATTTGACAAAGAACATTAATACTGTAATACATTATAGTACACTATAATACATTTGATGGTAGAAAGGGGAGAGGTAGACTATACCTGTATGGAGTGAGGCAGTAACCACAGTACAGTATTTAAGAATGCTGGATCATTCAACCTGAGCTTAGAAAAAAAAAAAAAATTATATATATATATATATATATATATATATATATATATATATATATATATATATATATATATATATATATATATATATATATATATATATATATATATATATATATATATACATACACACACACACACAGTCGGCCCTTCACATACGCGGGTTTAGCATTCACGGATTCGCAAATACGCGGATTGCCCCGCCGGAGGAATATTCTGTACATTGAAGTAATTGAAGTACATTCAAATCGCGCGCCATTCAACTCGCGCACCGAACACGGGACACCGCCCGCTCCCGCAACCTCACACACACACGCATAGCTCTCCCTCACTCAGTCAGTCTCGCTGTAACCACGCTTGTGTTGACATCAGCATTGTAGTTGCAAAAATATTACATTTCCGTGAATGTATTATATCAAGCACAGTATGAATAGAATATCACTAATATAAGAGTATTTTAACCGAAAACTACTAAAAAAACGAGTAACATATCTTGAACATCGGAAGGCTAGGTAAAGTCTTTTGTTTTCATGTAGTTTATCCTAATTTACATTGAAATGCATTACGTTTCAGCAAAACTACTATTTATTTCTGAGAATATGGAAATGTAATATTTTGCTGAAATGACGTACGTATTACAGTGGAAAGTGACGAAAGCAATGACTCGCTTTCTTTCGTTCAAAAGATGTTACCGTAATCGCTTTTCGAATGGTTTTCAGTTAAAAAACTGTTGTATTACAATAATATTCTATCCTAATTCACTTGTGATGCAACAGTTTTTTTAACTGAAAACCATTCGAAAAGCGATTACGGTAACATCTTTTGAACGAAAGAAAGCGAAAGTCATTGTTTTCGTCACTTTCCACTGTAATACGTACGTCATTTCAGCAAAAATATTACATTTCCGTGAATGTAGTATATCAAGCACAGTATGAATATAATATCATTGTAATATAACAGTATTTTAACCGAAAACTATTAAAAAAACGAGTAACATCTCTTGAACATTCGAAGGTTAGGTAAAGTCTTTTGTTTTCGTCATGTATTTTATCCTATTTTACATTGAAATACATCACGTTTCAGCAAAACTACTATTTATCTCTGAGAATATATTCATTCAGGCACAGTTTAGGTAAAATATGCATGTGCTGTAACATTTTTTTAATTTAAAACGATTCGAAAAACACGTACCCTCTAGCCCTGTTCAAGGAGAAGACTGGGAGGAGCTGTTTGGTGCTTAAGACGATGACAAGGAAAATGATTTTGATGGGTTTTAATGAAAATATTCAGAAAGACCCTGGCACTGTCAAGGATAGTGGCTGCTGAAGGCTTCCGGGACATGGCAGAGGACGAGATTAGGGAGCTAATTGAAGAGCACGACACTGAGCTGACCGAGGAGAATCTACAGGAGTTAGTAGACTCAGGCAAGGAAGAGGAAGCGAAAGGGAAAGAGGATGAGGAAGAGCACCAAGAAATAACGTTGGAGAAGTTGGGGGAGATGACCAGGAATATTGAGGCACTGAAAAACCTGGCCTATAGTATGGACCCCTCCATGGTGCGCGCCCTGAAATTCATGCGAGGGATGGATGACGTTTTCGCTCCATACAAAAACTTCATGGAAGAAATGAAAGAAAGAGACGACAACTCCCCATCACCATGTTCTTTGATCACCGAAGGAGAGATTTAACACCATCAATCACTGGCGACAGTGAGGAAGCAGCTGAACCCACAGTCGCCCCCACTTCACCACCTGTTATGGAATTGAGTGGCGATGAGCCCGATGATCCCCGCCCTGTCGCCGAGGAGAGGTACGGTACAGTAAAGTGAAATTCTTATCTCTTTTTTTAATATCTTTTCTTGCCATGTTTATTGTTTGTAAAAATGCACAGCACAGTACAGTTCAGTACAAGTGCTGTACATAGGAAGTGGAGGTGCAGTTATTCACAAAGCATTTGTGTTTGTTGTCGGCAGTAGTGACGGTGCGGAGGGAGGGGAGGGAGCGAGTTGGGAGGAGTGGTGAGGTGACCTTGGACGCAGGAGCAGGGACGAGTGGAGATGCCAGCCAATATATTTCGGGTGTATTAATTGTTTTTATAGCTATTTTTGCATTTTAATATTAAATACTGTACATTACGTTTCAACAAAACTAAGATTTATTTCTGAGAACATAGAAATGTAATATTTTTGCTGAAATGATGTACGTATTACAGTGGAAAGTGGGATAAACTTGTGACGCAAGCAATGACTCTCTCTCTTTCTTTCGTTCAAAAGATGTTGCCGTAATAGCTTTTCGAATGGTTTTCAGTTGTGGGATTATAAGGCTAATGATAAGATAGATTATTATTGTAATACAGTACGAGTACAGTACAACAGTTTTTTAACTGAAAACCATTCGAAAAGCGATTACGGTAAAATCTTTTGAACAACGAAAGAAAGCGAAAGTCATTGTTTTCATAATTTTATCCCACTTTCCATTGTACAGTAATATGTACGTCATTTCAGCCAAAATATTACATTTCCATATTTATTTCTGAGAATATATTCATTCAGTCACAGTTAAGGTAAAATATACTTGTGATGTAATATTTTAATGAAAATGCGGTATCGTAGTTTTCTTTTGTATCAAATTTAATTAACAAAGATTGATGTTTCAAATGTAATGAACAAAAATTTATGGACAGTATCTATAAATAAACTTTAAAAAATGAATACTTTATGTTTTACATCGTCCTGTGTATACCATACCATGCATTTGGCTACTTTGGGCTAGCTATGATGACGCAAGAGATCTGCCCTGGCGACTGTACCGACACTCACAGCTGATGGTGCGTTGGTGGGTCGTTTCCATTGTTTACTGGTAGTTACTGGTAAATATTTTTCAACCTAACGAAACTATTACCCGTTTAGAGGTCGACCCCCAATTTTTGTCAAATAATTTGGTCTTAAAAACTCAAACTATACACAGGTATATACGGTAAATAAGGACATGGGGGGCCAGGGATTTTTTAGGGGGGGGGGTTAGCAATAGTACACGGATTTTTAACATTCACGGGTATCTCTGTTACCTAACCCCAGCGTATGTTAAGGGCCGACTGTATGTGTGTGTGTGATATATATACTTTATGTATGTATGTATGTATGTATGTATGTATATATATATATATATATATATATATATATATATATATATATATATATATATATATATATATATATATATATATATACTTCATTTTTAGTCCATATAACACGTGGACAAGAATCGAACCCTCGACCTACTGGGTGGGACTAGGGAACGCTTACCGGCTAGGCCACAAGGACACTAAAAGCAGTTCTAGACTCTGTTATATTTCACACAAAGCCTATTCATCGAGCTGATGGCGCCGTGAACCTCATTGGGAAACTGCCCGTGCCTCTTATGTGGTGTCAGTAGCATTTTACCGAATCCAGCTGGTATATGAAACGCGAGGTACATATATATACTTCATTTTTAGTCCATATAACACGCAGACTTTGAACATATAATCAACGACCTCACCAGCAAGGAATCGAACCCTCGACCTACTGGGTGGGACTAGGGAACGCTTTTTTTTTCCAAATGACACACGCATTTTCTATACCAAAACGTTTCCAGTTAATGTAGTCTCCATGTATAATTAGAAAATTATGGGGGCCCCATGTGCATTCAAGTGACTACATTAAAGGTAAGTGCTCAGTCACACTGTATCCATTCCTCATTATTTATTACTTTTACTGTACTGTATTTCATTGTAGATTTTCTATTTATTTATTTTTTTTTTTTTTGTCGGACTTACGACCTGGATTTGGGTCCCTAACCCCGTCGTAAGTCGGGGTCTAGCTGTATATTGTTCTAAACTCAGGTTGAATGAAACTGTAAATTATACATTATATCATTATAAAAAACTCAGCTGTATAATGATAAAAGTTGGTGAGAAAAATCCAGACACAATAAAAGTTGGTGAGAGAAATCTAACTTTAATTTTTGTACACTGTGATAAATGGTTGGTGAGAAATCCATTTTGTAGCTTTTTGACACATGATAAAAGTCTGAGTTTTTGTAATGCAAGTTGAGATTTCTCTCACCAACCATTTATCATTTTGGAAGTAAACAGCTTTACAGGAATCCTTGGGGATATTTTTGTTGTCATGAAGTTTTTCAAACTGGTAAATCCCAGAAATGAAAAAATCATCTCCCCAAAGGAGCAACACACCAACTTTTATGTGTCAAAAAGCTGAGTGATACCAAACAACATAAAAATTCCCAGACTGGGATATGCTGATGATTCTACAATTTCTTTGTTGTCACTAACCAGTCCATAATTGAGGTTAGCAGAGAAATAGAAAGGTTTGAAGCAGCAACAGGTGCTAAATTAAACAAATATAAAACAAGTATTATGGGCTTGGGTGAGTGGAAGAAGAGAGATTTATGGCCTGTGCTGTGGATGAGATCAGCAGAATATTCCAGAATTTTAGGCACTATATATTATGAAAATTACGAACACACTGTTAATATGAATTGGAACAAAATCTTGGAAAATATCAGCATTACTGTAAATTGTTTATCAAAAAGAAAATTATCCTTGTACCAAAAAGCAATTATTGTGAACTCAAAAGTTTTGTCCAAGGTATGGTACCTATCCCATACATTTCCATTAAATAAAATGTACTCACAGAAAATTGAATCATGTATTTTTAAATACATATGGAGTGGTATGTATCAGCCAATTAAAAGACAAACTCTGTATTTACCTGTCAAACAAGGTGGTATTGGTGTAGTTAATGTGTTTTGTAAAGCAGCTGCTATATTATGTGCAACTTTCATAAAAATTGCTTCAGACCATGAAAAGAGGAAATATTTAACTCCATATTATACAAGTATAAGGACCAGCTCCTCATTCAAGTCACATCACTCTATCCCCCTGTATCTCTTACTTTGGGTAAGTTTCTTACACACTAGGAAGGTTAGGTTAGGTTAGATTTTTTTAGATTTTGAGGTTTTTCCATTGTTTGACCTTCCACTTATTTTTCAATACCTCAACTACGTACTGCTTATTTCTGACGGCAATGAAGGTCATATTTGTATTTAACATGATGATTTACACTATGAAAACCCTTTTTCAAAAGGTAATTACAGTAGGTGGTGGCTCATGTGTTGTGTGTTTTTCTCATTTTTTTTTACGGGGATTAGCCCACCCGGGCACAGGTCACTGACCCACATCAGGGCCTGGGGGGCGAAAATATACTACCGGTAATAATAAAAATAAAAATAAAAATAATAATAATAATAATAATTCAGATACGGGGTATGTAAAATTTATAATAAAAAATACAAAAATAAAAATAATAAAATAATAATGATGATAATAATCACACTGCAACAATAATAATAATAATAATAATAAAGAAATACAAAAATGAAAAAAACGATCAAGAGCGAGAAACAATATACAATATGTATGTTGTGCTGTCAATGGTAACAGAAACAATTGAGACCCTGCAATTGTGTGTAAATGAGGCAGAAAGTCACCTTGGTTGGTTGTGCTCTAGATTATATTGTTTGAAGTTCTCTTATATTTCTTATGTTATGTCATGTCTGGGTAATTATTCGCGGTCCCACTAATTACCCAAATGAACCCAAATGTAGCCACAATGAAGTCAAATTATGGTCATACAAGCGTAAATCAGGCTGTGAATCACTTCTCGATTAGTATTTGGTGTCATAAAGTCACAAAAAATTAATAAACTTAATTTAATCTGAGTTAGATTAGGTCAGGTTAGGTACATGCACGCGATCTATTAACTCACATTAAATTAAGTTTTCCAATTTTTTGTGACTGTGACACCAAATTCTAGTCGAGAAGTGATTGGCAGTCCTATTTATTCATGTAGGACCATTATTTGACTTCATTGCGGCTACATTTGGGTACATTTGGGTTCATTTGGGTAATTAGTCGGACCCATTATTCGTTTTAACACACCCTCGAATAGTTTAACGAGAAGTTTGATTTCTGTTGTATTTTGATGTGTTTTGTTCAGATCTGTATCATTTTCGTTAACCACCCATCACATTTTTTTTTTAATTTTTCTCTTACCATTTATTAGATCTCTTCGAGAAACAAAAGAATATATGTATGTGTATTTAGCGGGACATTCCAAAAATAAACGCAATATCCACGATATATTTGTTGTAAGAATCACAAATTTTTCTAAGTCCCAACTTGATGTTATGGATGGAAATTACATAACACTGTGCATCTGTAGGATGTGGCCTGTTAGGTTAGTGCATAGACCTTGTTTAGTTTTTACCTTTCTTCTGAAATTTTTTTTGTGCTATTTTTCTTGGTGTTTTAAATGATTCTGACATTTATTTTTGGTGAAAATCACTCGTTTTCAGCACCCCCTACCCCCAAACCCTGCATTCCCAACGTGGCCCCCTACATTGTTGGGGTGGAAGGGGGGGGAATAACTAATAAAAGAAAAAAAAAAGTGATTTGCCCCAAAGATAATCATCTAAAACGGCAAGAAAACTAGCAAAAAGTACATTTTTCATGTGAAAAAAAGGTGATGGGTGGTTAACGAAATATTACCCAGATCTGACCTTTGTTTCCATGGGAAATGCGTCGTTTTTGAAAAGAGATGCAAGTCATCCTTGATAAAAAACGGCTATTTTCCATCAAAAACGAAGGTGAGATATGAACAAAATACATCCATATACATCAGAAACCAAACATCTAGACCCCTAGCTTTGACTAAATTAAATTAACCTAACCTAAGCTAACCTCACCCCTGCAGGTGGCAGGCAGTGTGACATGCCTCACGGCTCCAGACAGCTCGCGGTGGGACAAGAAATGGCGGGTGGAGATTTATTGATCAATTTCTTAAGCGTGACTCACTTATGCGAATTTTCTGAAAGAAACACGTTTCCAAAAAGGTTCGAGGGTTGAGGAATGTATATATTAGGTAGAAATTGCCGAAAAGTAGGTGCTTCTATGCGATTTGAAAATGTGCTAAGCCGAATAATAACCTATGTTTATTTTTCTTCAGCTAATTCTGTTACTTAAGATTAATCAATCTTAATTTGTAATTTCTGTTTATTCTGTTTATTACACATCTATGGATACTGATGCTGCACTAAGTTGAATAAAGCCTCCCAGTGCCCACCTTCTTTTTTATAAGTGGCAACTACTAAACAGTCACCATAAGTTACAGTGTTTTACTACTACAATCAGTTACATAATACGAGTGAACTTACCAGCTCAGATAACACCATCTACAATACACTACACATTACCTTTATAATCTACTTGTATTACATTCTATTACAATATAATTCATAGATATTACAGTGTGTTTCTCTACGTGAAGATTATATTGAAGATCTAAAGAGGAGAGGATTATACCCTTTTTATTTTTACTAGGCAGGTTAGGGTAAAGGGAGTGCGGGGTAGGTAGGAGCCATCTGCTGCAACAGGCAGGTCATGCGCCTCTTTGTACGTACACTTACGCTGCCTCCCTCCTGCTATCGAGTAGTCCATTTTGTCCAACACCGTAACCCCCAGGAAAATGCCGTAACTCACACTAAACAGGATAAAGGATGACCCGGCCAGCTGATGTTGACAACCATCTACTCACCACCACTGCCAACACACACACTGGCTTGAAAATAACAATCAAATGAGAAATTAATATTATTCCACTTACATCTCTAAAACATATTTTTTTTTCATTGATATTAATATTTTTTCACAAGTACAGTTATAATTTTTCATGTTCAAGATGCTGTGAAACTCGTAAAAGATTTTATTTAAAGACCTTCTCGTGGCGGCAAATTTAAAGGGGCAAGCTGCAAGATTTTGGAAAAGACTGATGAACTGGGAATTCTTATTTCAATTGGATTTTCATAGACCATTCGAATTCGTGTACTATTAATAGTGAATATCATTTATTTAATATTCTTTGTTTTAATTAGATTATTGGGTGTGCGCCTGTAGGTCCAAATATTCAAATAACTACTCGTTTTCTCACTAGTTTATGCTACCTGAAACAACGGGGTAGCATCACACTATGCCACTATGACGCTGTAACCGGTGACGACAACTGCCACTACAAAGAATATCAATCCCTGACTCGATCTCAACAGCTTATATACATGAGACTGCGCCTAGGGTACAGGTACCTATGGGAGTACATTGGCAACCCTGAGCCTCACCGCACTGTTTGTAAACTTTGTGGCCAACCCGACTCTCACACCCTCTCTCACTACATCCTCACTTGCCCTATGACCTCCTCCTATAGGTCCCCAGCCGTTACCAACACCTCTTCCCTCCCAGACCAGATATCCCTCCTCCTAGTCACAGGCCTGGCATTTGACATTATTAGGGACCTGCCACTCTTTGCCATAAACAGATGAAATGTACCGGGAACTTTCCCCCCACACACTCATCATTCTCTCACTTTATGTAACTTGACAAAACCTATGACCCTTCAGGCTTTTACGCCCTTAATGTACGAGTCATAAAGGCAAGTATGAACTTTTCATACTTCCCTGTTGGGCGCTGTAAACGCTTCTGCGCTTCACCTTGCACAGGATGTAAGGGGGTGCCCAATAAACTAGCCCCCTCGGGGGCAAATCTGAAATCTGAATCTAACTAGTTTATGCTATACAGAGCAGCATAGTGGCTTTATTCCAGAGCATTAGAAACAACTTGTTATATATTATAAACAGTACAGCCAGTGCTTAGCAAAATATCTACTGTCATGAAATAAGTCACACTTGAGATATTTAGCCAGTGTGAGCTCATTCAAGACCAGATTTGACCAACAGTGACGCAGGTAGATACATTCTGGAACCAGTACTTGCCAACATGTGAGAGACCCAACACATTACAGAGGGGAGCAAACACCCAAGCCACTTGACCTCATCATAACAAACGAGGAGGGTATGGTGGCCAAACTGGAACACCTTGCCCCAGTTGGCACCAGTCACCATACAGTGTTGTCATTCAGATTTAACTGTTACCTAGTTCAAGATAAGGCCAGGCCAAGGTGCAAATATTACAAGGGAAATTACAATGGGATGAGGGAAGAGATGAGGGGTATTAACTGGCCTGACTTATTAAGGTACAAGAACGCAGACACTACGCTGAATATCATAACTAGTAAAATGACCCATTTGATCGATAAATATATACCCAAGACCAAACCCAGTGCTTCTAGGAATACGAGGGGATCCCTACACATGAACCATGCGGCGGTCGACAAAATTAAGAAGAAAACCCAGAAATTCAAGACGTGGGTTGGGTCAAACGATGAGCAAGACAGGAGGGTCTATGCAAGAGCCAGAAACCAAGGAAAGATAGAGTGTAGGAGGGCTGAAAAGGAGTTCCAGAGGCTGGTTGCACGCGAGGTCAAGTCAAACCCAAAGGCGTTTTACCGCTATGCAAAGTCGAAATTGAAAACGCGAGTAGGAGTATCAGACCTGAGGCTTGAAGTTGGTAGTTACGCAGATTCTGACCAGGATAAAGCTGAGGCATTGAACAGCTTCTTTTCCTCAGTGTTCACAAGAGAGGATGCAACTAACCTTCCTGCGTTTGAGGACAGACGGTTCGACACAGCACTGACCCACATTGTGTTCACAGAAGAGGGTATTAGAAATAAACTGTCCAGGCTAAAGGTCCATAAGAGTCCCGGACCTGACATGGTGCATCCTAGAGTGCTAAGAGAGCTGTGCAACGAGCTTGCAGAGCCCCTGAAGATTCTGTTTTGTAAATGCCTGGATGAACAAATGGTCCCCAGTGAATGGAAAGTGGCTTATGTGAGTCCTATCTTCAAGAAGGGCGATAGTCACTCCACGAACAACTATAGACCGGTGAGCCTGACCAGCATAATATGTAAAGTACTTGAGAGTATTATCAGAGATGCAGCGATGGAACATCTACTACGAAACAACCTTGTAAAAGATTGCCAACACGGTTTTATGCCGGGCGCTCTTGCTTAACACAATTGCTCAAGGTATTGGATATTTGGACCCATATTCTAGAACGGGGTGGTAATATCGACAATATTTACCTAGATTTTGCCAAGGCTTTCGACAGTGTACCCCACGAAAGGCTGAAAATCAAACTGGAAGGGTACGGAATTCGGGGAAATGTCCTAGCGTGGATAGAAGACTTTCTACATGACCGCAAGCAGTGTGTGGTGATTAATGGCACGAAATCGTCATCTGTACCTGTAACAAGTGGGGTACCGCAGGGTAGTGTATTGGGCCCGCTGTTGTTTGTTTGTTTCATAAATAACTTTAACTTTTTTTTTTATCCTCTTCGCCACTGATCGGCTTGTTAGCCGCTTGGGCGATCGGTCACGACTCTTTTCCTTTATATTCTTCACCAAAAGGTCGGCTCGCTAGCCGCCCGGGCGATCGGTCACGTCTCTGTCACGCACTGTTGGCAAATACTGGGCATGCACCGGCTCCTGAATGTACCTGAACCCGCTCCAGTGTTGGTCAAGTCTTCTCTTGAAAGAGCTCACACTCGGTGCCGTCACAACACTCTCTGGTAGATTGTTCCAAGAGTTTACAACCCTCACTCCGAAAAAGTTTGCCCTCACGGTTTTCCGGACTTGCGGCTTCTTCAATCTTGAGCTGTGACCCCTTGTGGGGCGAGCGTCCGCCAGCTCCAAGTAAGGACACTCAACTGAGTAGTGCCCCCTGAGATGCTTATAAACCTCAACTAGGTCCCCCCTTGCCCGTCTGTAGTATAAGCTAGGCAAGTTCAGGCGCTCCAATCTCGCAGGGTAGCTGAGATGCCGAAGTGCAGGCACCAGCTTGGTGGCCCTCCTTTGAACATTTTCAACCAACTGACAGTCCCTAGCATATCTCGGGGACCAGATGGGGTGACAGTACTCCAGATGGGGAAGCACTTCACTCCTGAAGATCGTCACGAGGGACGGACCGTCTAGATATCTGAACGACCTTCTTATAAGACCCAATAATTTATTTGCCTGATTTACCTTCTTCTCACAATGGCCCGAGAACTTCAGCTCATTGTCAACATACACACCTAGGTCCTTCTCACACACAGTCTCAACTAGTACATTTTCTTCATCCCGTTGGGACATATGGTACGCCTCCTTACCGTTGGTACGCCCCAGGTGCATCCTCTTACACTTCGTGACATTGAATCTCAGCAGCCATTCCTTCGACCATTCCTGGAGCCCACAGAGGTCCTTCTGCAGCTCTTCACAGTCCGCTTGGTTCTTAATTTCCCGAAATAACTTGGCGTCATCGGCAAACATTTGTATGGAGGAGTGTACAACGTCAGGCATATCATTTATGAAACAAACAAACAACAGCGGGCCCAATACACTACCCTGCGGTACCCCACTTGTTACAGGTACAGATGACGATTTCGTGCCATTAATCACCACACATTGCTTGCGGTCATGTAGAAAGTCTTCTATCCACGCTAGGACATTTCCCCGAATTCCGTACCCTTCCAGTTTGATTTTCAGCCTTTCGTGGGGTACACTGTCGAAAGCCTTGGCAAAATCTAGGTAAATATTGTCGATATTACCACCCCGTTCTAGAATATGGGTCCAAATATCCAATACCTTGAGCAATTGTGTCAAGCAAGAGCGCCCCGGCATAAAACCGTGTTGGCAATCTTTTACACTCCTCCATACAAATGTTTGCCGATGATGGCAAGTTATTTCGGGAAATTAAGAACCAAGCGGACTGTGAAGAGCTGCAGAAGGACCTCTGTGGGCTCCAGGAATGGTCGAAGAAATGGCTGCTGAGATTCAATGTCACGAAGTGTAAGAGGATGCACCTGGGGCGTACCAACGGTAAGGAGGCGTATGATATGTCCCAACGGGATGAAGAAAATGCTCTAGTTGAGACTGTGTGTGAGAAGGACCTAGGTGTGTATGTTGACAATGAGCTGAAGTTCTCGGGCCATTGTGAGAAGAAGGTAAATCAGGCAAATAAATTATTGGGTCTTATAAGAAGGTCGTTCAGATATCTAGACGGTCCGTCCCTCGTAACAATCTTCAGGAGTGAAGTGCTTCCCCATCTGGAGTACTGTCACCCCATCTGGTTCCCGAGATATGCTAGGGACTGTCAGTTGGTTGAAAATGTTCAAAGGAGGGCCACCAAACTGGTGACTGCACTTCGGCACCTCAGCTACCCTGAGAGATTGGAGCGCCTGAACTTGCCTAGCTTATTCTACAGACGGGCAAGGGGGGACCTAGTTGAGGTGTATAAGCATCTCAGGGGCACTACTCAGTTGAGTGTCCTTACTTGGAGCTGGCGGACGCTCGCCCCACAAGGGGTCACAGCTCAAGATTGAAGAAGCCGCAAGTCCAGAAAACCGTGAGGGCAAACTTTTTCGGAGTGAGGGTTGTGAACTCTTGAAACAATCTACCAGAGAGTGTTGTGACGGCACCGAGTGTGAGCTCTTTCAAGACAAGACTTGACCAACACTGGAGCGGGTTCAGGTACATTCAGGAGCCGGTGCATGCCCAGTACTTGCCAACAGTGCGTAACAGAGATGTGACCGATCGCCCGGGCGGCTAGCGAGCCGATCAGTGGTGAAGAGGATGAAAGTATGAGTTCGTTCGAGGTAAATATTTAACACTACATATCTGGAGCGGCGTCTGTAGTAAACAAACAACTTTACTCTGGACTCGTGCACAGAACTTGTGTATATTGAAGAAGACCAGAATTTATTCAGAGTAAAAGAAAGACAAACATGTCCACTAGATGGTAACTTAAGCTTTTACCCCTGTATACTTTGTACTTACTGTTTGAGAATGTCTGGGTAATGTTAATTGCCTACATTTACGGTACCCGGTACAAATATAATTATTCTCAATACAATATTCCATATGCAATACTGTTGGATAAGGGGGATAGCTCAAAAAGTATTGATTTGCTGTAGAAATAAAGGTCAGATTCGTTAATAACCCATGAAAATCCACTGAAAAACATTTTAACTCAAGTAGGTGGATGACCCAAACGATAATTTTACCATAATTATTTAGTAAATCGTCATACAAAATATAATCGGTAAGTAATTACTACTTCACAGCAGCTGATTTTTCATACAAAACGAATTTAAAAACGCCGCATTTCCACATAGTTTTTATAGTGGACACTGTCACAGTTATGGCAAATGTGTGAAAAAGTGTTTATTTAAAAGTTCAACCTAACATAACATAACATTGGTAAAGTTGCAGTCACACCGTTCACTTTTAGCAATTAAAAAACATATTTTTCTAGTGTATTTGTGTGTTTTTAGACCGAATATAACCTTCATTTTTGGCGGAAATTAGCCGGGTTTTTTTACGTTTTTTTTTTCGTTTGACGTTTTCCGAAAAAAAAGTGGCTAAGCGACTAAAAAATACACAAAAAACCAAAACCTAACCTAACCTAACTTAACTGGCTCTCACCATATGATGGAATCGCCTATTTCTTACCTTATTGGCCTGGTTCTTGTTCATCGTTGCATTTTGGGATTCTAACCCAACGCCACATATGTTGGTCTTTGCAATATTTACATTCCGTCTTGCTCTTAGTACACTTTACTGAGGTAGGAAGAACACCATGCAATCGAAAAAATGCTATAGTTTCTACGTTTTTTTTCCAAAAACTCGCAATCAGCTCCATATACTTTAAGTGACATCCATCTCAGACTTCCATGGTCGGAACTGAACTTGAATTTCAAAATATGAGACCCAAAATAAAATTCGATTTTGATTGGGCCAAATATACGGTCCGACTAATTACCCAAATGTACCCAAATGTACCCAAATGTAGCAAAATGTAGCCGCAATGAAGTCAAATAATGGTCCTACATGAATAAATCGGACTGCTAATCACTTCTCGACTAGTATTTGGTGTCACAAAGTCACAAAAAATTGGAAAACTTACTTTAATCTGAGTTAATAGATCGCGTGCATGTACAGAGGGAGCGAGTAATTACCCAAATGTAGCCAAATATAGCCGCAATGAAGTCAAATGATGGTCGTACAAGCGTAAATTGGGCTGTGAATCACTTCTCGATTATTATTTGGTGTCATAAAGTCACAAAAAATTGGTAAACTTAATTTAATCTGAGTTGTGTTGTGTTAGGTTAGGTTAGGTTAGATTAGGTCAGGTTAGGTACATGCACTTGATCTATTAACTCAGGTTAAATTAAGTTTACCAATTTTTTGTGACCGTGACACCAAATACTAGTCGAGGTTAGGTTAGGTTAGGTACATGCACTCGATCTATTAACTCAGATTAAATTAAGTTTACCAATTTTTTGTGACTGCGTGACACCAAATACCAGTCAAGAAGTGATTGGCAGTCCGATTTATTCATGTAGAACCATTATTTGACTTCATTGCGGCTTCATTTGGGTACATTTGGGTAATTAGTCGAAACCCCAAATATACTCTGAATTAGCAAAAATGCCTTTGATTGGCCGCGAGACATGTACGGGTACGCATGCGCGTCATGATTTATGAAGGAGATGCGAGAGACACGCAGTGTTGGGTGAGAGGCAGACGATAATGGCAGGAAATAATGGAAGAAAATATAAATTTATTTGGAAAAACTATCTCCGTTATTATACATTTCCGCCGGTAATGTAATAGATGAAAATTATCTTATAATTAGACGTCTTATTCGAATATGATAATAGATTAGTGGTAGGAATGAACGGTATGTAAACGCAATAATACCATAACATTACCTAATCTAGCATAACTTAACACCTGCAGGGTGCGGACTTACAGTTACTGAGACTGGAGGAAGAGGTGAGCCACGGTGTTGAAGTGGTGAATTACTGTTGAATTTGAAGACAAACCAAGTCCAATTTCACAGTACTGTACAGTATTGCTGTGAAAAGTACTTCATCACAAACACATTCATAAATAAGAGTACATATAACACTGTAAAAAATTGAAAGGTCAGATCGTCTTTCTCAGGAATTCACAAATAATGTCCATATACAAACAGTGACTCCCTTCACATGCCATGGTGAAATTTGAACTGGCTGAGCAGAGAGCAACAGCACGGCTTCCATGGCATATGATTGACTGAGTACCACTGCATAACCATAGTAAAAGACAAAATGTAGTGTGTGCCTATTCATCTAAATATTTACTGAATGAAGCAGTTTCCATAAAAAATCAGTGATGAAAATATAGTTAGAATATAAACATTAAAACAAATAACACGTCAACTGTGAAGTCCTCCATATTAGCCAATCTAAACATCTAGGTTCAACTCTCAGTCAGTTAATATTCGTTTCTATCCCGATAGATTAGTGTTTGTTAGATTAAGTTTGGGACGGCTCATTTCCACAAGAAGCAAATGTCAGTATCAATTAAAAAACACACCAAAATACACTAGAAAAATTATATCTCCTACCAAATGGGGAAATTGGGATAAAACGAATTTTTATCATTCTATTTTGGTGATACTTTGGAACAGGAGTTGGGGTTAAACAGGAACCTTAGACTATTTGGTCAATTTTTACTTTAGGACATGAATCCCTAGGGGTTGACCAATGTGTTTTTCCAGTGTATTTTGATGTGTTTTAAACGAATCTGACTTTCATTTCTGGCAGTTTATAACTTTCAGGGGCGCTATGTCCGAAAGTAAAATAATGCCGAACTATTTTTGGTAACAGTTTTGGAGATGGTTAGCACCTGAAAGAGCGGCGTTTATATAATTTGTTAATATTTTCCGCAGTTGTTGTTTGGATGTTATTAGTATTCCTAGAGCTGATGGTAAGTAAAAAAAATTATACAACAATGCACAGAACCTAATAGAACGAGTCCTGATCAACTAAAGAATCTTTCCTAACCTTACCTAGCATCCCTGGACCCTCCACCATATTAAACAGAAAGTACTGTACTTTACTGTACTTACAGTATTTTTTATCTGGTTCCAATGAAACCAATCTTGTTGAAGCATCATATTGTAATTTAAAATTTGTTGTGAACATGAGAGTATGCTCGGACTGAGCGGGTCGGTTTTAAACAAACAGAGCACGTAGAAAAATCATTTTAGTGATTAAGGATTATAGATAGATAAAAAAAATAAAATAAAAATTAATTAAAATAAAAAGTTGTCATATCATTTGCTTACTATCACCCAAAGAACATCTGTAGAAAAAATCAACAAAATTGAACAACTCCTTCTGGTTTTAGTCATCTGCCCCATTATGAACATATTACAGCTCCTCCCCGACTTACGACGGGGTTAGAGACCCAAATTCAGGCCGTAAGTCGAAAATGCTTAAATAATACATAGAAAATCTAAGATGGGTGTCTCTTTTTCTTCTCAGCTCCTTAAAACTCACTTTTAAGCTTGCCAGCCATTTTAAAGTGAATTACAAACGAAAATTTTCTCTGTATACTGACGTTGGGACTCGAAAACACGTAATTTGACAAAATTTTGGTACGACTGAGGCAGGTCGTAAGTGCGGGTGGTCGTAAGTCGAGTAGGTCGTAAGTCGGAGCAGCTGTATTTTATAGTTTTTTCACTTATCGTTAGGATTTTTAGGAAAGCATCCCCATCATTAAATGAGGTACATCTACTGTAATACAAAATATAATAGAATCATGTGTTAAGTTTTGAATGAACTAATTGTAAATGGAGGTTGTCAGACTATGACATTGAATGTTTTAATCAACCAACTGAGCCTAACTTATTTAACCTGACTGTCTTAGAATACTTTTAAATTAGGTTAAGTTGGTTTGGTTGGCTCAGTTAGTGGTTCATTCTTCCATAAGATTCTTAAAAATCATGTACAGTGAGGGAATGAAGTATCTTCCAGGCTTTGGCTAAAATACTGTTTAATGAAACCTGACCACTCAACACAGTGAATGATATCACTGGCAATCCCCTTCTAAGGTGTCACAGACCTGCCAACTGTTTATGGGCTCCACACATGCATGTATCAAATGGCTCAACCATTCTGCAGTGTACATGAGTGCTTTAATTTATGAAAGACATATCTTCTTGAAAAACCTTTCGTATACTGTATCGATTTTTCATAAATCAAAACATTCCTGTACAGAATTTGTCAAACCCCTGGCAAGGTACTTCATTCTCAATGTACCTATACATACCTTATATTTACAAGGGGTAAATTTAGGGGGGGGGGGTCCTGACCCCCTTTTCATCAGAAAATTCTATTACTTTTTCTGTAATGCAGTATTGTACCCAAAGCATTTTTGTATACAGTAGTAAAAAGTAATTACTATTGACCACAGAATATCTCCTACTATCAAGTGCACATGGCTTTAAAATGGCCTCAAAATGCCCGTGATATTGGTCAGATTTAAAAAAAATTTCCGTGAGGGCTTACAGCGCCCTCCCGGAACCCCTTAGCTGGGTGGGCTCTCTGTGCTTGCCATGTTACCCCCAGCCACAGCTTCTTGGACCCCCCGCCCCTTTGATATTCTTCGATCTGCCCCTGTTTACCATGGATAAGCATTTCACATATACAATAAGAAAGTGTTGACATCTTATATATAAAGTACCTTATAAATATTGCAGGTATCCTCTCTACCGGCAAGGGAATCCACAGTTGAGAGTATTCCTTCCAAACTTCTTTATGAAACTTGTAAAACCAGATGCCCCCCAGCCACCCAATGTTGTCCAGTTCATCGTGTCAATGCAGATGAGCAAATATGATATAGAAAATTACCTGGAAAAAATTTACAACGTTCAAGTTGAAAATGTGGTAACGCATGTGAGAATGGGTGAGTTAATTAATTTTAACATATTTATAAAGATTTGTGTTATTTTCAGTTTTTCAGTCACAATGCACTTGTAATAATATGCCTTCCATTATTTATGATATTTGCACAGATATTCTTATCCAGTGGAGCAACATACAGTGTTTTCTAAACCATGAAATTTTCTTTTTCTCTGCATCCATTTTCTCTGGCATAAAGTAGTGTACAGTATCAGGAAGTTGAAACACTTCATGGAAAATCTATTATAAAATGTGGTGCCATGTTTTCTGTGTGTGCTTTGTACACTGTGAGCCTTTTCAGTGTTATTGGATAGGCAGTTTTTCATCCGTGTACATCTTCATGGGTGGTGTGGTTAAATAAAAATGGGATCCAAGAAATTAGAAAAGAGGGGGGGGGGGCATTTTATCTCAATTAGCTTTACATAAGTCCCAAAATGATGTGAAACATGTTAGAACTGTACCAGTATGTTTAAGACAACATGGTTGGGGCAGAAAGCTGAGGAAGAGTTAAGAACAGAAGGTCCTAGAGATATAGAGATTGTGATGATGTAAAGGCATAGGTAATAATTAGGAGAAGGTCCATATTACTTGTCCTTTCCAAAACAGACAGGGATGTGGGTAAGTTTAGTAATATGATTTTGTTTTTTGTAATTTATTTATTTGTTGATGGTAGCTACTGTATATTTTCAGGTAAATGTGAGAGAAGCTTCAAAGGTTATATAACAAAGAAGGATGACTATAAGGTTGCCTTTGTGACACTAGTAAGTAATTTAATGTTGTACTGTACCAGTAGGGTTTATTTTTATCTTTCTTGTGTTTATGTCTAAAGTTAGACAAATTGATATTTGTCTGTAATGCTACTGTTACTTTCAGTTCAGTGCACAAGCTCTCAAAGCCCATATCATTTTGTAGTGAACAATTTTAACATAGGTCAATGCCTTTCATGCCATGCAAAGGATGTGTTTACAGTAGAATTTAAAAGTTTCCATAGTTTGACTTTAATCCAACCATTTTTTAGGACTACCACAAAGGATTACAGTTATTCCCATGGTGGTACCCTCTGTGATAGACCAAAAGAAACCAGGTGATGAAGGTCGCCAATGTATCATTCTTATGAAATGGGCAAACATAAATTTTTTATTCAAATTGTCAAATTTATTGAAGAAAATTTTTGCTTTTAATGTCACTTCAACAATATTACACCAGGACCTGGATTGGTTAGGTTAGGTCAGGTCATTGCCATCTGTTTCGGATGTACCATTGTCATTTCTTGAATTTTTTTGGCAACCTTAAAATTATGGCCATTTTACCAAATAGTAATCCTTTTTATTTGTCTTTGTTACTATAAATTACAGTGGAAATTAGTTCATAATACTATATGGTATTTTTTTTTTCATTTATGAGGTCCCTTACAATCAGGACTTACCTAACCATACTTACAATACTGTAGTTACATTAAGTCAAATTAGATTAGTGATGATGCTCCCCCTTTAAAGTTTGCACATTTATATTATTGTACAGTATTATTATTACAGTATCTATATGATTTTACCTGTATTGATGCCTGTAGCAGTTTGAAGTGCAAACAAAAATACAGTACGTACAGTATATCCATTATGTATTTACTTACAATAGTTCCTAATTTTTGTGGTGCACACACAAACACACACATATATACAGTCAACCCTCACTTTACGCGGTTAATGTAACCCACAGGGTACCGCGGAAAGTGAGAAATGCGTAAAGTGAATAACATAACATATGGGATTAAATGAAATAGAGACCAGCTGACCCCCAAACTCCACTTTTTCCAACACAATACCTATGTTCTAGTAAAAATAACATCTTAATTTTATGATGGTACATGCACACAATTAATACTTAAGAGAAATAGAGAAATACAGTCGCCAAGTTAATGTCCATTCAAATAATGGACTCCACTCCCTCCCTCTCTTCTCACACTACACTCGCTGGCTCTTCCTTCTGAGAAATTTTGGGGGGAAAACCAGGTGTAGTAATAAATAATACCTCAAACTAAAGTTAGGATAATATAATTGACATTGCTGGATTCCTTGTAAGACCAGGAATATTTTGAATATAAATGTCATATATTTTTCACAAAAGATAACATATTTACTCAGAGCAATCATTACATCTAAAATTTGTATGTCTAATGCAAAATCTATGATGTTTATATTCAAAATGATCATCAAATTGAAAGAATTCCAGCAATGTAAATTATATTCTGGCCGGGTAATTTGTATGAATTTTATGAGCTAAAACAAATATCTTCAGTTAATAAAAAAAAATATATTCTTCACTACACTATCTGTCAATCAAAGTACCCCACCTTGCCTCCCCCCCCTCTGCCAACCCAGCCAGATGGTCAGTCTGTCCCAACCCTCCCCCCCACCCCCCACCAATCCTCCCTTCAAGAGAAAGAGTGGGTGAAAAAACTAGATTTTAACATTTAGTATTAAATAATACCTCAGATTAAAGTTAGGATAATATAATTGACATTGCTGGATTCCTTGTAAGACCAGGAATATTTTGAATATAAATGTCATATATTTTGCACAAAAGATAACATATTTACTCAGAGTGAACATTATATCTAAAAATTTTATGTCTAATGCAAAATATATGATGTTTATATTCAAAATGATCATCAAATTGTAAGAATTCCAGCAATGTAAATTATATTCTGGCCGGGTAATTTGTATGAATTTTATGAGCTAAAACAAATATCTTCAGTTAATAAAAAAAAAAAATTCTTCACTACACTATCTGTCAATCAAAGTACCCCACCTCGCCTCCCCCCCTCCTCACACTCACGCCAGCTGGGTCGGTCGGTCCCAACCCTCCCCCCCACCTTCCCTCCCTACCAGATAAATGTGTGGGTGAAAACTCTAGATTTTAACGTTTAGTAATAAATAATACAGTACCTCAGACTAAAGTTAGGATAATATAATTGACATTTCTGGATTCCTTGCAGGTCAGGGAATATTTTGAATGTAAACTTCATATATTCTGCACAAAGGATAAAATATTTGGTTTGTGTAAACCAAATTATTACATTAGATCTAAAATTTGTATGTCTAATGCAAAATCCATGATGTTTATATTCAAAATGATCATCAAATTGTAAGAATTCCAGGGAGGATTGGTGGGGGGTGGGGGGGAGGGTTGGGACTGACCGCGTGGTTGGAAGAGGGGGGGAGGCAAGGTGGGGTACTTTGATTGACAGATAGTGTCGTGAAGAATATTTTTTTTATTAACTGAAGATATTTGTTTTAGCTCATAAAATTCATACAAATTACCCGGCCAGAATATAATTTACATTGCTGGAATTCTTACAATTTGGTGATCATTTTGAATATAAACATCATATATTTTGCATTAGACATACAAATTTTAGATAAAATGTTTACTCTGAGTAAATATGTTATCTTTTGTGCAAAATATATGACATTTATATTCAAAATATTCCTGGTCTTACAAGGAATCCAGCAATGTCAATTGTATTATCCTAACTTTAGTTTGAGGTATTATTTATTAAAATTTAGTGGTTTTCCCCCAAAAATTTCTCAGAGAGGGAAGAGCCAGCAGTGTAGTGTGAGAAGAGGGGGAGGGAGTTGAGTCCATTATTTGAATGGACATTAACTTGGCGACTGTATTTCTCTATTTCTCTTAAGTATTAATTGTGTGCATGTACTATCATAAAATTAAGATGTTATTTTTACTAGAACATAGGTATTGTGTTGGAAAAAGTGGAGTTTGGGGGTCGGGCCAGTTTCTTTTGGAATTAATCCCATATGTTCTGTTGTTCACTTAGCGCGGTTTTCACTTAACATGGTACCCTGTGGGTTTTATTGACCGCGTTAAGCGGGGTACTACTGTATATGTATGTGTGTGTGTGTGTGTGTGTGTGCGTGTGTGTGTGCATGCGTGCGTGCGTGCGTGTGTGTGTGTGCACGCGTGCGCGTGCAGTGACCCCCTCCGTTAACGAACTCAATCCGTTCCAGAAGGTCGTTCGTTAACCGAAACCATTGTTTCAATGGGTTTTTGGGTAATTGGTTCCAGCTCACCGAAAATTTCCTAAATTCAACAAAAATGGTAGAAAAGTTCACTTACTTTGAGGTGTGTATGTAGAAGGCTCCTGGATGATGATGATGATGGGATTTAGAATGGGGGTGGAGGAGAAGGAGAAAAGAAGGCATTGGGGTTGGAAGAGAAGTCACCCCATGTCTCATTTCACCCATAAAATTTTAGCTCTCTTGGTGTAATTCAAGATTATTTTCTTTAAATCAACACTGCACTGCATTATATATTGTCAATATGTAAAATATATTTCAAAATGACCAATAATTTGCTTGGAAGCACAGAAAAAAAGCGTTTAGTTGAAGAGTCTCAAGCAAGATGTTACCTCCAGTGAAAACAGAGAGAGACTAACTCCTGTTTGCTGTGTTAAGAGGCTGGATGCCGCGCATTAAACTAATCACTTTACCTTCAGTTATGTTCAATAATTGTTAAAATGACTAAAAAATTTAATATTAAACTTTTAAAATTATTGAATAGTATAAACTTCTTGATATTTACTAAAATAGTAAGGAATTTAAGCCCTAGAACCGATTAATGTATTGGCGGACTGATACTAAAGCTGGTTGCCCGGTCCGTGCAAGCAAAAACATGTTGAGGTCGGTTCGTAAGAACTTCGTTAACCGAATTTTTTTTCGTTAACCGAATTGAAGATCCTTATGGAAGGCAGTTCGTTAATCGAAATAACGTTAACCGAGGTGTTCGTTAAACGAGGGGTCACTGTATATATACACATACATACATACATACATACATACATACATACATACATACATACATACCGTATATACCCGTGTATAGCACGAGTTCTTAAGACCAAATTTTTTGGCAAAAAGTTGGGGGTCGACCTCTATACGGGTAATAGTTTCGTTAGGTTGAAAAATATTTACCAGTAACTACCAGTAAACAATGGAAACGACGCACCAAGTCACCACCCACTGTGAGTGTCGGTACAGTTGCCAGGGCAGATCTCTTGCGTCATCATAGCAAGCCAAAAGTAGCCAAATGCATGGTATGGTATGGTATGCACAGGAGTATGTAAAACATAAAGTATTCATTTTTAAAAGTTTATTTATGGATACATAAATTTTTTTTAATTAAATTTGAAACATCAATCTTTGTTAATTAAATTTGAAACAAAAGAAAAATACGATACCTTATTTATAAATATTTTCATTAAAATATTACATCACAAGTATATTTTACCTTAACTGTGCCTGAATGAATATATTCTCAGAAATAAATATGGAAATGTAATATTTTTGCTGAAATGACGTACGTATTACAGTGGAAAGTGGGATAAAATTGTGACGAAAACAATGACTTTCACTTTCTTTCGTCGTTCAAAAGATTTTGCCGTAATCGCTTTTCGAATGGTTTTCAGTTAAAAACTGTTGAATTACAATAATATTCTATCCTAATTGACTTGAATAAATACTACGATACCATATTTCTGAATATTTTCATTAAAATCCATCAAAATCATTTTCCTTGTCATCATCTGCAGCACCAAACAGCTCCTCCCAGTCCTCTCCTTGAACAGCATCATCATATGGATCAACACCATCATCAGCCATAGGATCATCAATATCTTCATCCTCATTCACGCTCTCATTAGCCTCATAATCCCACAACAAGTCGTCTTCTGTTCCATCAAGAGCATTCGAAATCCCACATTTCTTAAAAGATTTCACCACAATTTCTGGTCTGATTGCATCCCAGGCCTCTACAATCCATTCACATAATGTTGCTAGTGATGGAGCTTGGATGTTGCCTCCCTTTGTGTATGTCTTATCGCCTTCTATCATCCAGTTGTTCCACTTCACTCTTACCGCATCTTTAAATGGTTTGTTTAAGGAAACATCCAGTGGTTGGACAAGACTTGTTAATCCACCAGGAATCACAGCTCTATCAGTGTTTTCCTTCCTAATCCCAGCAGTAACACTGTCAACAAGATGTGACCGAAACATATCCCACACAAGAAGACTTTTTTCTTTGCGCAGTCCCCCTGGTCTAAAGTTCAGACTTTTTTAAGCCATATTTGTATGCCGCCTTCATCCATCCATCCTTTCTCGTGCACATGGATGATTAAAAAAATGCTGTCTGACTTGCAACACTGTTGGTAGGGTCAGGTGGTTCTAACGGCACCTGCCAGGACCCGGTAATCAAATTTATAACAGTGTCTAACCTCAATTACTGTAGTTTATCTGATGTAGGCAATATGAAGTAAAAAATACCAGTTAAAGTGAGAAATTGGAAGAGAATAATTAAGAAAGATGTCGTTGGGCTATTTTTGGTAGGGCTGAGGGAGAGAGTACCAGCTGTTTGGTCTTTTTTGGCGGGAGAGTCACGCAAATAACCATAGTACTGGTATTTGTTTGGTGTCTTCTGTATTTTTAAAAATGAATACTTGTAAATTAAAAGTACCATAACATTGTATTATATACAAACTTGTCATATTTCTGGAAAATAAGAAGCAAGAAAATAGAATATACCGGTAAACACAATTTCAACGTACGCTAAAATTAAAAGCTGCTTAAGAAGGGCCGAAGCAAACACAAAGCCTCCGCGACCAGGGCTCTGCCGTATCAGCTAGACGGTAATCGTTTTCAGTTAAAAAACTGTTACATCACAAGTGAATTAGGATAGAATATTATTGTAATACAACAGTTTTTAACTGAAAACCATTCGAAAGGCGATTACGGTAACATCTTTTCAACGAAAGAAAGCGAAAGTCATTGTTTTTGTCACGATTTTATCCCATTTTCCACTATAATACGTACGTCATTTCAGCAAAAATATGACATTTCCATATTCTCAGAAATAAATAGTAGTTTTGCTGAAACGTGATGCATTTCAATGTAAATTAGGATAAACTACATGAAAACAAAAGACTTTACCAAACCTTCCGATGTTCAAGATATGTTACTCGTTTTTTTATTAGTTTTCGGTTAAAATACTGTTATATCAGTGATATTCTATTCATACTGTGCTTGATACAATACATTCACGGAAATGTAATATTTTTTGCTGAAATGACGTACGTATTACAGTGGAAAGTGGGATAAAATTGTGACGAAAACAATGACTTTTGCTTTCTTTCGTTCAAAAGATGTTACCATAATCGCTTTTCGAATGGAAATATACAATATTTTTGTTGAAACTACCCGCGTTTCAGTGTAAAGTGTCGTAATAATAAATGGTAAACAAGTTTATAGGACGTAGTGTTTCTCTAAAGGTTTTGTTGTTCCTTTACCCTCAAAAACTTGGGTCGACCTATAAACGAGGAATATCATAAATTAAAAATTTCTTGGTCAAAAAATCGGGGTCGACCTATATACGAAGGGGGGTTATAGACGAGTATATATATATATATATATATATATATATATATATATATATATATATATATATATATATATATATATATATATATATATATATATATATATATATATATATATATATACACACAACAAAATATATGTAGAAAAAATAAATGTTAAATGAATTATTTATGGTGCATTAGGGTACTGGTCACTTCAGACATAAAGACGGGCTATAAATAGCCTTCTTTATCTCCCCTCCATCTCACCCTGAGCCAGAGGGAAGGGGTGGTGGTAAATAACATTTGTTTGCTTATTTTCCATTTACTTGAAATAGATTTACCGAATTATTTGTTTATTTATTTAAAAGTCATTTACTGAATATTCTATGTAAAAAATAAATTTTAAATTAATTATTTATAGGAGATAAGTATTATGATCAGTAAATATATGGTATTACTGGCCACTTCAGACACAAAGACGGGATAAAAATAGCCCATCTCCCCCTCTTCTTACAGCTGCCAATGGGAAGCGTCTTGGTAATTAAATTTGATGTTTATTTTCATTGTTTGTCTAATTTATCATGTATCAAAGTAATATTACTAAAAATTGTGTAGGTAGTAGGCAGCTACCAAACAGGTAGATACTACCGCCTGGGAAGATATTGGAAGCATAATGTGTTGTCTAATGGTAGACCCTGCTGCCATATGGCATCACGAAAATTGTGACCAAGTCCCAGGTTCAGCGCTGACCTGACTTTCTGCCTCATTTACACACAATTGCAGTTTCAATTGTTCCTCTAACTTTGACAACACAACATACATACAGTATATTATTTCTCACTTTTGATCTTTTTTTTACTTTTTGTATTTATTTATGGTTAGTTACTTAAAATAAGGCCAATTCACTTCAAGTAATGGCATCAAATGTTACCAGCTGGTGTAGTGTAAACACTAGTGATGTCACTTAAGCGTCTGTATTTAACTGTCGGTAGTTTCAAGAATTAATGCAGTCATTTACTGAATATTCCTTGTAAAAAAATAAATTTTAAATTAATTATTTATAGGAGATAAGTATTATTATCAGTAAATATACCGATATGCATTACTGACCACCTCCACGGCTAAAAATAGCCCAATCTCGCGGTCACTTTCCTTTCTTGTCTCCTCACTGGCAAATGGGGGGGGGCGTGGGGAGGGGTGTGTGATGATAGCTGTGTTTATTACAGGGGTATAATTTCTTTTACGGTATGTTAGACAGGTTTATAATACATTTTTATTATTTTAATATACCGGTAATCTTAATTTGAATCCAGCTTGCCAAACGTAAGTTTCAGTATAAAATAATTAGTGGTAGGACCTTGTGAGTGGCTTACGATGTTTCCATCACCACTCTTGACACACTAAACCACAATATTTAAGAGGTAAGAATTTTATACTTGGTGATTAAGACGACCCCCTAACTTTGGGCAGATTTTTTTAATGTTCAAATTCCGACTTAAGCGTCTGTATTTAACTGTCGGTAGTTTCAAGAATTAATGCAGTCATTTACTGAATATTCCTTGTAAAAAAATAAATTTTAAATTAATTATTTATAGGAGATAAGTATTATTATCAGTAAATATACCGATATGCATTACTGACCACCTCCACGGCTAAAAATAGCCCAATCTCGCGGTCACTTTCCCTTTCTTGTCTCCTCACTGGCAAATAGGGGGGGCGTGGGGAGGGGTGTGTGATGATAGCTGTGTTTATTACAGGGGTATAATTCTCTTTTACGGTATGTTAGACAGGTTTATAATACATTTTTATTATTTTAATATACCGGTAATCTTAATTTGAATCCAGCTTGCCAAACGTAAGTTTCAGTATAAAATAATTAGTGGTAGGACCTTGTGAGTGGCTTACGATGTTTCCATCACCACTCTTGACACACTAAACCACAATATTTAAGAGGTAAGAATTTTATACTTGGTGATTAAGACGACCCCCTAACTTTGGGCAGATTTTTTTAATGTTCAAATTCCGTCTTATAAGCCGAGATATACGGTAACACTGAAATTAACTAACGTGTAACAACACTGAATTACTTGAATGTAACGAAGCAAATACTGATGGACATAAATAGAGACATAAATAGGTACTCACATAGATATACCACATTGGTGGCGACAGGAACAACACAAATAAATTAAGTATAAGTAACAGGTGACGAGTGTCACTCAAAGGATGTGGACTGTATGACAAGAGGACTGAACTAACTCCGTCAGTTGGTGGGTCCTATATATAAGGTCGGTTCCCGCCACGCGACCTGTCGGTGGGTCATTTAACGATGCAGATGGTCGTTAGAGAACAAATAATAACAGTTAAAACCTTAACAGCACAGGGTTAAGGTGACTAGATTATATAATAGTAAATACAACACATCATTACAGGAATAATATGGAACATGGAAGCATGTTATATAAAAAAAAAATAGAAAAATACGACACGGTCGTAACAACGTACATATACACTTTTACTCTTAAATGACTACTGTAATGTGATACAGGTGATTAATTTTATCTCTTGTGCAAAATACATGACGTTTATATTAAAATTATTCACTGTTTTACAAGGATTCCAGCAACGCTGGGCAGATGGGGGAGAGAGGGGGAAGGAGGGAGCGAGCGAGCAAGGGGGCGTGGGGGGAGGGGAGCGGTTTGACAGTTGGCACAGGCCCAGGTCTAACGCGTGTATATTTATCAGTTCTTAAGTGACTAAGCTTCTCTCCTATAAAAAGCCAGTGAAATGACCTGGGTGAATATAATTTACATTGCTGGGATTCTTGTAAGTGTTGATTTATTTAAATATAAACATGCTATAATTCGCACTAGACATAACAATTTTAGTACCGTAATCAAATTAGTACATGTGCACTCCAGCTTTGCACTAAAGTCATTTACAGTATTTCTTTTACGTTTCTTTTAGTATGGTGTGTGCATGTAAATGGATGAAAATAAATGTAGAAATTTATGTAAATCTACCCAAAAATACAGTTGAAAAACTTTATATTATAAAATGTACTACAGTATTGTACACTAATGGACTAAAAATTTTATCTTGAGCAAAATATATGACGTTTATATTTAAATTAATCTGTCTTGCAAGGATTTCAGCAATGCAAATTATATTCTCCTATAGTCTGAGATATTATATGAAAAACTTTAGGCCTAAAACCCCTCACGCGAGCGAGCGTGGGGGGGAGGCGAGTGAGAAGTGAGGTGGTATGTTTGACTTGGCACCGGCCCAAGGTCTAACGCGTGTTTATTTATCAATTCTTAAGTGACTAAGCTTCTCTCTTATAAAAAGCCAGTGAATTGACATGGGTAAATATAATTTACATTGCTGGGATTCTTGTAAGATGTTGATTTATTTAAATATAAACAACCTGTAATTCGCACTAGACATAACAATTTTAGTACAGTGGTCCCTCGGTTAACGAGCACAATCCGTTCTAGAAGGTTGCACGTTAACCAAAACCATTGTTTCAGTGGGTTTTTGGGTAATTGGTTCCAGCTCACTGAAAATTGCCTAAATTCAACAAAAAAGGTAGAAAAGTACACTTACTTTGAGGTGTGTATGTAGAAGGCTCCTGGATGATGATGATGATGGGAATTAGAATGGGGGTGGAGGAGAAGGGAGAGGAGAAGGCATTGGGATGGAAGAGAAGTCACCCCATGGTGCCATTTCACCCATAAAATTTTAGTTCTCTTGGTGTAATTCAAGATTATTTTCTTTAAATCAACACTGCACTGCATTATATATTGTCAATATGTAAAATAAATTTCAAAATGACCAATAATTTGCTTGCAAACACAGAAAAAAAGCGTTTAGTTGACGAGTCTCAAGCAAGATGTTACCTTCACTGAAAAGACAGAGAGACTGGCGCCTGTTTGGTGTGTTGCCAGGTTGGATGGCGAGCATAAAACTAGTTTCCTTACCGTCAATTATGTTCAATAATTGTTAAAATGACTAAAAAAAATTAATATTAAACTTTTAAAATTATTGAATAGTATAAACTTCTTGATATTTACTAAAATAGTAAGGAATTTAAGCCCTAGAACTGATTACTGTATTGGCGGACTAATACTACAGCTGGTGGACCGCCAAATGCAAGCAAAAACATGTTGAGGTCGGCTCGTAAAAAACTCGTTAATCGAGGGATTGCTCGTTAACCGAGGTTAAGAATCTTATGGAAGGTAACTCGTTAACCGAAATCTCTTTAACCGAGAGATCACTGTACCGTAATCAAATTAGTACATGTGCACTCCAGCTTTGCACTAAAGTCATTTACAGTATTTATTTTACGTTTCTTTTAGTATGGTGTGTGCATGTAAATGGATGAAAATAAATGAAGAAATTTATGTAAACCTACCCAAAAATACAGTTGAAAAACTTTATATTATAAAATGTACTACAGTATTGTACACTAATGTACTACAATTTTTATCTCGAGCAAAATATATTCAAATTAATCTCTGTCTTGCAAGGATTTCAGCAATGCAAATTATATTATCCTAACTTTAGTCTGAGATATTATATAAAATAAACACCTTAAAGCATAAAGTTATCACCAATCTTTTGTCTGGGAACACAAGGAGGGAGGGAGCCAGCGAGTGTGGGAAGAGGTGGGGGGAACAGGGGGGAAGCGGGAGGTGAGGTGACAGAGTGTCTTGTGTTTGTTTATTTATTTGAGATATGATTTGACAGTTGGCGCTGAAGGCCTGTGTGTTTATTTATCATTCCTTAAGAGTGACTAAGCTCTTCTCATAATTTGCCACCCAAACGACCTGGGTGAATATAACTTACATTGCTGGGATTCTTGTAAGATAGTGATTTATTTGAATATCTGTATAAACAATCTATATTTGCAATAGACATAACAATTTTAGTACATGTACAGTACAGGTTTGCACTTAGGTCCATTGTTAACCGAGGGACCACTGTATTGCAGTGTACTTGTACTGTACAATATTGACTAAATTCACAAGATAACGTACACAACTAATGGTTGGTAAAACTTGTCAAGTGAGTGTCAAGTCTGTCAGTATGAGTGGCACGTGTGAGTGCTTGTGTCCCCCATCATAGGAGTCCGTTTTCTCTCGCTGAGGGCACCTAAGTCCTCCGTTTTCTTTCTTAATCTTAGAGTGCACCAGCGACTTCATTATTCCTTAGTAATAACACAGAATTTGAAATTGCAACTGGGGTTGCAATTGTTGAGGCAACTAGATATGTCTAATTACAGCAAATGTGTTATTGTCAATTTGTAGGTGAAAGATTTTATCCTCAATAGATGTAGGTTAACTTTACACCTGGAGGCCTAAGGAAGGAAGCATATTCCTTTAACACATAATATCTGACCAGTATGGGGAGGATCATCGTGTCTCCGTCAGGGGGTCGTGGAGTGGTGGTCCAGCAGGCGTCACGGAAGTTTTTTTTCGGAGGGGGCGGGGGGGGAGGGGGGCACGGATGTATATGCGATTGGACATTGTTCGGTTGGATGTTAACCGGTGCATGACTGTGTGTATATATATATATATATATACAGTCAACCCTCACTTTACGCGGTCCCACATTCCTCGTTTACACGGTGCCCTGCCAGAACCCAGGATGCTCACATTCCGCAGTGGGTGTACCCCTTTACACGGGTGAAGTATAATTTTTTTATTTAGCTCATAAAATTCATACAAATTATCCGGCCAGAGTATAATTTACATTGCTGGAATTCTTACAATTTGATGATCATATTGAATATAAACATCATAGATTTTGCATTAGACATACAAATTTTAGATATAATGTTTACTCTGAGTAAATATGTTATCTTTTGTGCAAAATATATAACATTTATATTCAAAATATTCCTGGTCTTACAAGGAATCCGGCAATGTCAATTATATTATCTTAAATTCAGTCTGATTTATCATTTATTACTAAAAAGGTAAACAGTCTGGTATTCCCAGTCTGGTAGGGAGGGTTGGTGGGGGGTGGGAGGGAGGGAGGGACCGGCGACCGACCACCTGGCACCATGGTGTGAAGAATATATTTTTTTTTTTTTTATTAACTGAAGATATTTGTTTTAGCTCATAAAATTCATACAAATTACATGGCCAGAATATAATTTACATTGCTGGAATTCTTACAATTTGATGATCATTTTGAATATAAACATCATAGATTTTGCATTAGACATACAAATTTTAGATATAATGTTTACTCTGAGTAAATATGTTATCTTTTGTGCAAAATATATGACATTTGTATTCAAAATATTCCTGGTCTTACAAGGAATCCAGCAATGTCAATTATATTATCCTAACTTTAGTTTGAGGTATTATTTATTACTATACCTGGTTTTCCCCCCAAAATTTCTCAGAGGGAAGAGCCAGCAGTGTAGTGTGAGAAGAGGGGGAGGGAGTTGAGTCCATTATTTGAATGGACATTAACTTGGCGACTGTATTTCTCTATTTCTCTTAAGTATTAATTGTGTGCATGTACCATCATAAAATTAAGATGTTATTTTTACTAGAACATAGGTATTGTGTTGGAAAAAGTGGAGTTTGGGGGTCAGCTGGTCTCTATTTCATTTAATCCCATATGTTATGTTATTCACTTTACGCGTTTCTCACTTTCCGCGGTACCCTGTGGGTTACATTAACCGCGTAAAGTGAGGGTTGACTGTGTGTGTGTATATATATATATATATATATATATATACAGATAGACCCCCACCAAGCCTCCCTACCAGATGAATGTGTGGGAATACCAGACTGTTTACCTTTTTAGTAATAAATAATAAATCAGACTAAAGTTAGGATAATATAATTGACATTGCTGGATTCCTTGTAAGACCAGGAATATTTTGAATATAAATGTCATATATTCTGCACAAAAGATAACATATTTACTCAAGAGTAAGCATTATATCTAAAATTTGTATGTCTAATGCAAAATCTATGATGTTTATATTCAAAATGATCATCAAATTGTAAGAATTCCAGCAATGTAAATTATATTCTGGCCGGATAATTTGTATAATTTTTAAGAGCCAAATAAAAAATTCATACTTCACCCATGTAAAGGGGCACACCACCTTGTTTTATATCCTGGGTTCTGCAGGCACCGTAAACGTGGGAAACGCAGAATGGGACCGCAGAAAGAGTTGATCAGGTAGAGAGATATATATATATATATATATATATATATATATATATATATATATATATATATATATATATATATATATATATATATATATATATACAGTGGTCCTCGTTAACAAGAGATTTCAAGCCAACCATTTACTTCCATAAGATTCTTAACTCTCAAGTTAACGAAAGTTAAATCCTCGACACCCAGTTTTACTTGTTTTAATTTCACATGTTGCTTTTGCATTTGGCGGTCCACCAGCTGTAGTATTAGTCCGCCAATACAGTAATCGGTTTTAGGGCTTAAATTCCTTACTATTTTAGTAAATATCAAGAAGTTTATACTATTCAATAATTTTAAAAGTTTAATATTAACTTTTTAGTCATTTTAACAATTATTGAACATAATTGAAGGTAAAGAAACTAGTTTCTGGCGTGCCATCCAGCCTGTTAACACACCAGACAGGCGTTAGTCTCTCTCTGTTTTCAGTGGAGGTAACATCTTGCTTGAGACTCTCCAACTAAATGCTTTTTTTCTGTGTTTCCAAGCAAATTATTGGTCATTTTGAAATATATTTTACATATTGACAATATATAATGCAGTGCAGTGTTGATTTAAAGAAAATAATCTTGAATTACACCAAGAGAGCTAAAATTTTATGGGTGAAATGGCGCCATGGGGTGACTTCTCCATCCCAATGCCTTCTCTTCTGCCTCCACCTCATTCTAATTCCCATCATCAATACTCATCCAGGAGCCTCTACATACTGCACACACCCCCAAAGTAAGTGTACTTTTCACCTTTTGTTGAACTTAGGCAATTTCGTGAGCTGAACCAATTACCCAAAACCCATTGAAACAATGGTTTGCCACTGTGTATATATATATATATATATATATATATATATATATATATATATATATATATATATATATATATATATATATATATATATATATATATATATATATATATATATATACACAGTGGTCCTCGGTTAATGAGGAGCAGGAAGAAGAGAAGGCATTGGGATGGAAGAGAAGTCACCCCATGGTGCCATTTCACCCATAAAATTTTAGTTCTCTTGGTGTATTTCAAGATTATTTTCTTTAAATCAACACTGCACTGCATTATATATTGTCAATATGTAAAATAGTATACTGTACTGTACTTCACCTGTACTGTATGTGCAAAATACAGTACTGTATATGAGGTGGCAGTACAAGGGGGTAAAGTGACACCCCAGGCAAAATGCATTTTTGATGGATATCACTATTTTCACCCTTCCTCTACATGTTGGCATTGGATGTAACCCTCTAAGCAAACTAGAAATATAGTTGAAAGTCCTTCAAAAATAGGGTGTCATTTCACATCAGGCCTAGAGCTACGTATCTGGCGTGTGCTCAGTAAGTAAAGGTGGTCACATCCCGTTCAGAGTGAGAGGATCGATTTTTAGAGAGGGCAGAGAAAGGCTTTGAACAGTATGTGATTGATTATGACGAGGCCATTAAAGTTATACGCATTCCTCAGGATTTATGTAGCCTTAACTTATTACGATCATCAGGGATAATATAACAAAAGAACTAAACAAAGTAAGATTGTAATACTGTACTGTTATCATAATACTGTTTTTACCCGAGATTATGCAAACTTTCTCCGCCTTTTTATTTGTATGTTAATTTCGTTGGGGGGGAGGGGAAGTGTGTCGTGGTGTTTCCTTATTATTACACACTATTATGATAAAACAAAATTATAAATCTTTGGCTAATAATTAATAGGGACAGAAAGATGAATACAGTACTGATAGGCAAATGAGTTTTTAATTATTTTTTTTTTGGGGGGGGGGCAGGGGGGGGTGTAAGACAAGTGCTGTTTTTGGTGATCATTAACTTGTTTTACAGTATTAGCCCACAATACTAAGAAAATTTTGCAGAAAAATGCGATTATTGTTGGTTTGAAGATCAAACAACCATACATGACTGGTAGTTATTCTCATTCAACTCGCTATAAAATAATAAATATTCACAGTACTAATTTCCAGCTTTCATAGTTCGCTAGGAGAGGGATTGAGCTGCGTGATAACAAAAATGAACCCTCTAATTTAAAAAACAACAAAGTTATGTTTGTTCGAACTTGGAAAAACTTTAAATGTATTTTTTCTCCGCTTTTTAAATTTGGTGCTTCACCCCCTTGTAATGCGGAGCGGCTCATATACTGTACATGCTAATCAAATATTAACCAAAAAGTTTTAAAATACTGTAATTATTTTCTTTCATAGCCCAGGACAGAGAAGTTTGAGTTCCCAACTCTCTTCCCAGAAAGTAAACAAGAAAAGGAAAATGAAGAATTGAAACAGCTTGATGTTCTCCAGGATGAATGGAACAGCAACACCAGGAGACATAAACACAGACATGGTGTTCCAACTTGGTTTGGGGTGTGATTGTCTGTAGATCAAGTGTCATGTAAGAGTCAAGTGTTTATATCGAGCTAGAAATGTAAATAATAGTTATAGTTGTTGAGTTTGATTAGGGGTGTCATTTTTCACTCACTGTCAATAAGAAAATTCTTAATCTGAACCAGTACAGTATTTGGTTGTAAGTAAACAGAATAAAAAACTGGTAATGAAAATGTTTATTTTTTTTTTACCTAAGAATTGTATACAGTCTCAGAAGTACAGTATATAATGTGCTCTATATCTAATTGGTTTGATAAGTTTCTGTAAAAGCACTTAAACGACTTCAAAGTGCAACTACAGTGGGGTATGCTATAACGAACGTAATTGGTTCCAGAATCTCGTTCGTTATAGCATTCGTTCGTTATAGGATTAATCCGTTCCAGGCCCCCAAATACAACTGCTTAACACTGAAAAAATTCTGTGGAAAATGTAAAAAATACGGTACTTTTTCTTACCTTAGTGTTATTCAGCATGCAGGTACCCCTAAACACTGGCACATCACTATCACTTCCACTGGGAGTCTTGGCTTTAAGGTCCTCAAACAATTGTTTAGTCTTCTCACAAATTATAGCTTCACTAATGTTACCACCTGCCATTTCTTTCTCCTTTATCCACACTAAGAGTAAATTTTCCATCTCTTCAATCACATTACACCTTGCTTTGCTAAGTCTAAAGATTCCCTTAGCCACTTGCACAGTTTTTAACTCCTCTTTATTCTTCAAAATCGTACATATAGTCGATTTAGCCATCCAATATTCATCACTAAGTTTCGCAATGCTTCTTCCATTCTCACGTTTCTTTATAATTTCTTTGTTAGTTTCAAGGGTTATTAGCTTTCTCACTCGCTTTGGACGACTCATTGTTACAATTGTATACTTGTATAACAAAATAGTTATACAAATAACGCGAATTTCCACATCAAAAGACGAAATTTCAACAATAACAGTGGTGCACTGGCTACACAATGAGACAAAGATGGCGCCTGACGCTCTTGTTGTGGGTCGCGGTACAACAATATTCATGCGCTAGGTGAAATAGTCCGGTATTCATCCGCGTTCGTTGTAGGAGTTGCGTTCGTTATAGCATTCTCAATTTTATAGGTAAAACCGTTCGTTATAGGAATATTCGTAGTAGGATCCGTTTGTTATAGCATACCCCACTGTATAACCAGAAAATACTTCAAAACATACATAATTATTATAGTCTTGAAAGAGCTCACACTCGGTGCCGTCACAACACTGGCAGATTGTTCCAAGAGTTCACAACTCTCACTCTGAAAAGGATACCCCTCACAGTTTTCTGGGCTTGCAGCTTCTTCAACCTTGAGCTGTGACCCCTTGTGGGGCCAGCGTCCGCCAGCTCCAGGTAAGGGCACTCGACTGAGTAGTGCCTTTTGAGATGTTTATGCACCTCAATTAGGTCCCCCCTTGCCCTTCTCTAGTATAAGCTAAGCAATTTCAGGCGCTCTAATCTCAGGGTAGCTGAGGTGCCAAAGTGCAGGCACTAGTCTGGTGACCCTCCTTTGGGGACCAGACAGGGTGACAATACTCCAGACGGGGAAGCACCTCTCTCTTGAATATCATTACGAGGGACAGACCGTCTAGATGTCTGAACGACCTTCTTATAAGACCTAATAATTTATTTGCCTGATTCACCTTCTCGCAATGGCCCGAGAACTTCAGCCTGTTGTCAACATGCACACGTAAGTCCTTTTCACATTCAGTGTCAATTAATGCACTTTCTTCGCCCTGATGGGACATGTGATACGACTCCTTACCGTTGGTATGTCCCAGGTGCAGCCTTTTATACTTCGTGACATTGAATCTTAGCAGCCATTTCTTCGACCATTCGTGAAGCACACAGAGATCCTTCTGCAGCTCTTCATAGTCTGCCTGGTTCTTAATTTTCCGAAATAACTTGGCATCTTCCACAAATATTTGTATGAAGTAATGTACAGCATCAGGCATGTCATTTATGAAGCAAACAAACAACAACGAGCCCAATACACTGCCCTGTGGTACCCCGCTTGTGACAGGTACGGATGATGATTTCGTGCCATTAATCACCACACACTGCTTGCGGTCATGTAAAAAATCTTCCATCCACGCTAGGACATTTCCCCGAATTCCGTACCTTTCCAGTTTAATTTTCAGCGTTTCATGGGGGTACACTGTCAAAAGCCTTGGCAAAATCTAGGTATATATTGTCGATATTAAAACTGTTCCAGAAATTGGGTCTAAACATCCAGTACCTTGAGTAATTGTGTTAAGCAGGAGCGCCCCGGCATAAAACCGTGTTGGCAATCCTTCACAAGGTTGTTTCATAGTAGATGTTCCATCATGGCATCTTTTATGATGCTCTCAAATATTTTACATACTATGCTGGTCAGGCTCACCGGTCTATAGTTAATTGTGGAGTGACGATCACCCTTCTTGAAGATAGGACACACATAAGCCATTTTCCAGTCACGGGACCTTTTGCTCATCCAGGCATTTATAGAACAGGATCTTCAGGGGCTCAGCAAGCTCGTTGTACAATTCTCTTAGCACTCTGGGATGCACCATGTCAGGGCCAGGACTCTTTAGCTTTGACAGTTTATTTCTAATACCCTCTTCTGTGAATACAATGTGGGTCAGTGCTGTGTCAAACAATCTGTCCTCAAATTCAGGAAGATTGATCGCATCCTCGCTTGTGAACACCGAGGAAAAGAAACTTCAATGCCTCAGCTTTGTCCTGGTCAGAATCTGCATAACTACCATCTTCAAGCCTCAAGTCCGATACTCCTACTCGCATTTTTAATTTTGACTCTGCATAGCTGTAAAACTCCTTTGGGTTTGACTTGACCTCACTTGTATTTGTAGGGTCATTAATTAACACCATCATACTGCCAGATTCTGGGGTCACTAATTCTAAGGGGAATAACTTAACTATAGTCTTAATTTTAAAGGTTGCTGCCACCAAACCCCCTCTGGGCAGTATGTAGCTTGTTAGGTAGCGGGCAGAGTGAACTAGGCATTGGGTTGGGTTTTTCATTGACCAAATCGATAAGGGGAAGAAGGGTGAAACAATAACATGTCTTAACTAATTTATTCTTTTTAAAACATATTGCATTCTGTCAAAATACCAGAAGAGTTGGCCATCCTCAGAAGAACAACTATGATTTTAGTTACACTGCTCAACAACAGACGTCATACATTAATTGCGTGTCATTAACATACTAATTCCTCATAACAATCATTGACCTCCTTACCTTGGTCATTCCTGCTAACTTATAACACCAAACACATCAGACTGCACCACCTGTTAGAGTATAACATCACCTGTTACCTTACAAAAAGAGTTGGCTTCATCAGAAGAACAACTATTATTTTCATTACACTTTTCTAGATGAGCAGATGGGATACTGCCCAGGTAATCATACCAGTACTGGTTCCACGCCTGGTATTATAGGTCGCTCCACGTAGCGACAGTGAAACTTCTCAAGTATACAGTGATTTTCTCTTATCCTGGCTGGTGATATGTAGGATATCTACAGATTCACAGTAGAGGTGCAGGACCACTGTGAGCAGATGCCCCCCCCCCCCCACATGGTGTGGCCTTCACAGTGTGGTCATGGCTGATGCCCAAGAGGCGCTCAGAATGCGTCCTGTGTTGGGAGAAGTCGAGGCATCACTAAGAATAATGCTTGAGGGGCTTTTGTCACCACACACTAGTACACTATGACTTCACTTTATAGCATCAGGCAAGGTTTTAAGATGTACAAACTGCTAGATAAGTCTTTTTAGGGCTGAATAAAGCATGATGAAGGGCACTGACCTGTGTTGGGAAAGGTCGAGGCATCACTAAGGGCGATGTCCTGACTCCCGCTCGCCTCTCTGTCTAGCAGGGCTGTGGAGTCGAAGACAAAACCTTCGACTCCGACTCCTCAAATTTTTATGCTTCCGACTCCGACTCCTTGGCCTATTTGTAACAACTATTTCTACCATCCTAATTGTAATTTGTATGTTGTAACCTGCATAGGTAAAAAGTAAAACACCGTGGCTATACTGCTACAGCTTTATTAATGATCTGGACGATATTTAAGAACTACAAAAAGATGATAGGCTTGACTTTCAAAGTTTCAATCAAAAGAAAAATAAATTTATTAAGAATTCAAGATATTAACTAGAAAACACCATTTACATGTATATCTAAAAGTTCGATCTCAGCATATGAATTTTGTTTAAGCTCATAATCTGATGTGGATCTAAATGATGATCCTACAATTCCTTTTAAAGTAAAGTTATATATTTATGTACATTAAAGAAATGAATACCTTATTAAGGAAAATGGATAAACCTTACATGATTAAGTTATTAAATTAAATTTGCCTTAATCTCACCAAAAACAGGTTGTAGCTAATTGTTTTGTAGCTGAGAGCCTCTGTGCAGTTTTCAACGAAACAAAATTTGATATAATTCAAAATTTCAAATGGTAAAGAAGAGACTATCGTCCAAAATTATAGTGCTATACTGTGCCTGCTACAATAAATTCATAATAATGCTTATAAAATGGAAATAAATTCTTTTAATAATTTAAGAAAATTAGTGGGATCAGTGGAATCACTGCAATGAATATGCCTGAGTTCATATATTTGTTCTTAGGAACAGAATAGCTTCAGTCGGAGTCGGAGTCTGGACAATTTTACCGACTCCGACTCCACAAGCCGAAATTTCCTCCGACTCCTCGACTCCGACTCCACAGCCCTGCTGTCTAGGCCTATAGTTTCCAATATTTAATTTTCACTTTGAATTCTTATGGTTCTCACATCTCCATTTTCCTATCTATTGTGACCTTATGCTTTATAAATACATATCTTAATCCTAAATTACACACCAAGGTAAGGTTCTGGTTTGCTAGTTCCTGGGTAAATTCATTGGGTTATAATATCAATGCGGTATGCCTGAGGCAGCCTAGGCGCCAACCCGATAAAAGCCTAGCGTCGTATTTTCATGGCTTAGGTATACAAGATATTTTCTTTGAAGCATAGTTTCTGGATCACTTCCAACACTTCACATAGGTCTGATACATTTATCCTTTTTCCAGATCATTGTTCTCATGTATTTTCATATGATATCTGCGGAAGTTATGTTCGCTAAACGTTCACAGACGTAAATAGTATGACCTTCTAACTACGATCTACACTTAGCCCGGATAGTACACTAGCCCGGATCAATTGGACTCTCACAACCATCCTACAGATACCTTGAGTTCTCCTTAATGCTATGAATACATACAGCAAACTGGATTTTCCCAACCATCTTATAGATACCTTGAGTTCTCCTTAATGCTATGAATACATACAATTAATATTATATGCCCGTAGCTGGGTACAATTCATCAAATGATTTAGTAACATTGAGTAGGTGAGTTATCCTTTGCCAATGTTTCCCGTTCTCTGAGATTCTACAAGCGCGGTGGATTTGAATGATATGTAGCGTAATATGAATTAAAGGTTTTTTTTAGGAATGACAATGATGTGCGCCGTACATAGCCTTCCCCTCACAAAGATTCATATTATGCGGAATAATATGCAAAAGCACTAACGCTGTAGTGTACATACATTTGACAACATCCTAACAGTTCGTGATTACATTACCTTAATACATACAACAAAACACAAGGAGACTTAAACGTTTGCCACGAGCGTCTCCGCTGCCATATACATCGGAAAACAGTTTACAATCCTGCTACTTCGGCACACAATAGATCATTAAAAAGAAAATTATAAGGAGACTTAAACTTTTCATACTCGAGTCTCCGTTACCTATACATGTAAGAACTTATCAATTCCGTTATTTCAGTACAATACAGTATAGGGAACATGTCCCTAACAGTTCATCAGAGTGTTACCTCAACATACTTTTGGCACCAACACATAAACAGTGACCCTTTGACATTACATCTACAACAAAAGTTCTCTGCATGAAATTACATATACTAAGGAATTTAAATTCTTGACTGTGAATGGGGAATTAGTTACATCAGACACTTCCTCAAATTACTACTCCGTTTTAATAATAATTCACCTCTTCAACACAAAGCCGTGGTTCTATGAGTACACAATGGGGCTCATAACACAAAACCTGGATTTTCTATCTCACGGTTCAGAAGAACTGGCATTTTAAGGTCGGGGTGACTCCATCACCCGGAGTGAGTCAACAACCCCCAAAAAACTTCCGACACACACACACACACACACACACAAAACTGAGATTTCTCCCTTCGACACCATAAGCAGCAACTGGATTTCCGTACTTCAGTTCGTAAGAACTGGTATTTAAACTGTCGGGGTAATTTCATTACAACTGACGAAGTCAACATCAGCAAACGTTCTGATAGCACATAAAACTGAGATTTCTCCCTTGGACAACATAAGGCAACAACTGGATTTTCTGACTTCAGTTCGTAAGAACTGGTATTTAAAATGTCGGGATGACTTCATTACAACTGACGAAGTCAACACCCCCCAAAAAAAATAATCCGACAAACCACCTGAGCAGCTGTCTCCCCCACCAAATAATTTATTATTAAACCAATCAACTGTATCAAACTGGAAAGCCAAAAATATTCAATTGGAAGCAACATCCTGGAACTATCTGTCCTACAAATCCATTCTAACTACTGGTCTCCTCTGCCTCACAGGGAATCTGCTTGCAGGTTGACCTTCCACATTTCCGTCATCACTTTCCTCAACTGTTTCGTCTGAACCTGAGTCCGAGGAAGAATCATAAGGTGGAAGTAGGGGCTCATTCAGCTGAACAAACATGTCTCTACTTACATTCCTCTTTACTTTCTCAGCCGCTCTCTTTATCACCTCACTTTCATCCAAGGGATTAGTCAACTCATACGCGGCACCATCTTGTATAATTTCGTTTATAGTGTACGGACCTTTCCACTTGGTATTCAACTTCCT